>NC_067473.1:43476124-43831053 GCF_947179515.1 Apodemus sylvaticus | reverse complement strand
CCTTCTTTATTTGGCTAATATCTACTTATTACTGAGTACATACCACGCATTTCCTTTTGGGTCAGAGTTCCTTCATTGAGGATAGTATTTTCAACAGGTACATTATTAACATTAAAATAAATCTCTCAAAAATGTCCAAAAAATGATAAAGCAAAGATAGTCATTCCTCTAGAAGAACTACAATTGTCAAGTGTGTATATTTCTCTCTTTTCTAGGGAAAACCTATTTTCCATTTCTAATTCTCCTCTTTAATGTTGGGTTATATAGATTTAGAGACTTACTCCACATGTAGGAATTGAAGCCATATAACAGTTATTTATAAAATCATGAATTGGCAAAACAAGCCTATATTTTAGAAGATAAAAGATATTATGTGATACTTAAAAATTATGTGAAAATAAAATACAGGGAATAATATTGTAGAAATAATATTTAATTAACTAACAGTTAATCTAGTGACAAATGCACAACTCTAATGTAATGTCAATATTGGTGAATCTATTATATGGGTCTTTGTAAATGGGAACTACTTTCTTAGTTCTTGTACAAATCTAAAGCAATCTATCACCTTTTAATATATACTTTCTATATTAGAAAATGTTGAAAATAATCCTACAATAAAAGTATGAATATCCTAATTGCCATACAATAAAAGTATAAATCCCTTGGAATAATTTAAGTATACAGGTGGGAGAAAGGGTTAAATAAGAGCTACAGTATTTCATTAGAAAATTTTCAGTCCCAACCAAGGTATATAAGATACTTATCCAATATGATTTGATTCACAAAAGACCTGTGTAAAACATATGATACCAACTATTTGGAAAAAAAATAATATATAAAATAATGTATAATGATTTTCATTTTATGTTTCATTCTATTTCCTAAAATTCTCAAACTTCAGTGGCTATAACTGAAGACTAACTATAAATAACAATTTCATATCCTAAACATTCAAACATACATATATACTTTTTATCATTGATTAAACTTTCCCTTAAATTCTACTTACTATTATAAACAATGTCAGGATATCATATCAGAGTGTTTTTGTACATGGTGATGTTATACAATGAAATAATTTCAAAATTGTAATGGTGAATAGGTGCAAAGCAAAGATGCCAAGTAGGTGCTATATAGATCTAAGCATGGAAGTCATTTGAAGATGAGGAAAGAGAAAGAAAATCTATGCTGACTCATTCTCTCATCTACTATTCTGTGGGAGAATGTCATTCTTTGTTAGGGTTGAGGTTTCATGAGATTCCCTCTTTCATGTTAAAATGCCTATTGTACTATACTTGTTCAGATTTTTTTCGGAAAAAAGAAAATTTTAATTTTTTAAAAAAATTAAATATGTGTTTATATCTAAGTATAACCCGGGTAGTGTTGCTGGGATGTAGTTTCTGTTTTCTCATGTTGGGAAGAATTTGTGACTAAAGATGGCATTTAATTAATTAGGAACCTTGTAGTAAGGAAATTGACATGAGTCACTTTAAATTTATATGGTATAGATAAACTTTTCAGGGACTAAGAAATTGTCTAAAAATATATCCAGCATTTTCTTAGTCAGCCAGGAGGGACAACATTAGTAATTCACTACAATTAATGTATTTTGAAAAGCGATGGCTGGAGGCTTATTTTTTGAAGATTGTTCTTTATAAGGTTTAGTCTAAATTATATATTTTTAGTCTTAATTATTATATTTGGAAAATAATAAAGTCAGAATTGGAAACTTTGGTATAATGCCAAATTGTGTCGTATTTCTCAAAGCAAATAATAAACATGGAGAGGGGATTTTGTGGTGTGCTGTTCTATCAAATCAGAGACAGGAACAGTCCCTAAAAGAAAGCTGAAATAATCAATACAACACCATAGCCAACAGGTTTGCTCAATACTTCTTATGAATATTTTGAAATGGTAAAGACATTTTTTCAAATGGTATCATACATTTCTAGATCATATTATGTATGATTGATTCACAATAACCTGTTTACTCACATATAAATTTAATATATATGCCAATTTAAGGACTCATTCTATTATAGTTGTTAATTAACTAAAGCTACTCAAGTCAAATATTCTATACAGAAAGCAATTTAATCAAGAGTATAAAATTATTTCAGTGGCTTATGAGATATATAAGAATATTTATTTTGTTACAGATATTTATGGATTCTGTATATATAGTTACATTATTTATAATGTATGTATGTGTTTATAATGCATATATATAATGTATATATATGTACATATATATGTGTGTCTGTATCTATGTATATTTGTATATATATACATGTTATGAGTACAGCTATCCTACTTTGGTACTTTCAAAAATAATTTTCAGAGTTCTCCTCGAATATTACTATGTACAAATATTCATATTGCTTTCTAAGTATTACTAATTACTAATTATTACTAATTATTACTAAATTACTAATATATTCCAGAGTCTATATAAGTGTGTAGAAATTTTTCAGTATCGATTTACAGTACTTTAAACTTTCTCTATAAGCATCAAGGTTTTACAGATGATATGCGCAAATTAATCTATGTCAATTCTCTGTACAAATGCCAGCTGCTAATTATAATTCACCCTCGAAACATCTGTGTTCCTGGTTTCTTTAATTTAAGCCATACATCCCTAACCTTCATGTTTTATGAGTTTGAACTTCCTCCCTTTCTCATCTAGCTCCCTGCATTTTGACAGTAATAAATCTCTAGGCAAGTAATGTCATCCTACAGATTGAAAATCAGCTTTTATTATATTTTGAATGTGCAATGAATTATTCTGAGTATTTAATAAATGTTTTACTTAAGTCTAAAATCACACAGTGATTACAGAAAATTATCATTTCTATTCTCTTGGTCAAAACAATAAAGATAAATCTCATTTCTTAGGAACTCCTTAGAAACATTCACGGTGTCCTCTGGCACCCATGGTGTTATCCACAGTTGCTCCTTACTCACCAGTGTGCACCCATGGTAGGAAGATAGCTTGCCTAAAGTTTACATAGTGAATATTCCTATTTGGTTATCACTGATATAAACTGATTTAAGAATTATATATATACATATATATGTATGAATAAGCATTTACATATGCATACACACACTACATACACATGTATGAATAAGCATGTACATATGCATACTCATACACACACTATATATGTATATATATATGTGTGTATATATATATATATATATACACACACATACACACACACACACAGACACACACAAGTATCCAATATCATCTTTCCCTCTCTTAGAACATGCATCAACTTAAAACCTGCAGTTATCACTTTCCAACTTGTTTTCAGGAACAACTAAAAGGAATAAAAATATATTACTTTAGAGATATGAGGGGTGTGGCCTTATTATTTAACATATTTTCTTATCCAAATACCATAAGCAACTTGAAATTAAATGTGTATTCAAATTTATTTTACCTATGTTACTATTTTTATACACTGACATTTTTACAAGAATGCAAACTTTTACAGTTGCTTTTGTAAACTAATAGTCCTCTATTTTCAGCTCTTTTCAAATTATTTAAAGGGAGAAAGAATTTTAAAACTCATTACCCTTGTAGCCTTATGCTGTGTCCACTGCTTGCTGTCCCTTTCCTCTTTTTTTTTCTTTTTTATGGTGAAGGACATAAGCTCTCAGCATTCTGGTCCAACGTCCTAGCCTGCTGCTTTTTGCCAGCCTTTCCCACCATGGTGGATGCTTTATATCTCTGCAGCTATAACCCAAACAAACTGGAATATTGTCAAAACAACAGAGGAGTTACTATTACACAAGTACATCTATAAACATGTATGTTGGCATACATATGCTTAGATTTGCTTATCTTATGATAAAGAAAAGATCCAGTTAGGTAATGGACTGAAATGTTTTAACACATCTTTATATTTATGAATATTAGAATTTATAAGATGTAAGAATAATTCAAAGAAAGACAGGAAGAACTTGAATATTTAACTTCTGAAATGACGAACACGCTCTGGGGCCAAAGTAGGCTTTCATTATTTTTTACATTAGGCTTAAAACTGTGTCAGTCAAACACACAATAATAGTATTTCTTATTTATTGAAAATAGATTTTTTCACATTATGTATTCTAATTTTGGTTTTAACCATTCCTCACTACTTTCTAGGTCGTACCGACCTCTCCAGTCATATCAGTTGATTTCTTTTCTTTAGGTCTCTCTTTAGGGAACCATCAGCCTTATAAAAAAATAAGTAAAGAAAACAACACTAAAATAAGACAAAATACAAGCATAGAAATCCGAATAATACAAACAGGAAAAGAAACGAGAAAAAGGCCAGGCGTGGTGGTACACACCTGTAATCCCAGCACTTGGTAGGCAAGAGGCAGGCGGATTTCTGAGTTCGAGGCCAGGCTGGTTTACAGAGTGAGTTCCAGGACAGCCAGGACTACACAGAGAAACCCTGTCTCGAAAAAAAAAAAGAGAGAGAGAGAGAGAGAGAGAGAGAGAGAGAGAGAAAAAGAAAAAACTTTAAAAATATGCATATGTGTGTGTGTACATATACATCTGTGTGTACATATACATGTGTGTGGGCATGTGCATGTGTATTCATAGAAACAAATACATTGGCATGCTCAGAAATCCTCTAAAATCATAAAATATAAACAAAAGACCTGTAGGGGAAGAAAATAGCCCAGGCAAATTTTATGAGACAAAAAAAAAAGAAAAAGAAAAAAATCATAATCAGGGGAATTCTAGGGCGGGTAGGTGAGTGTTGGTGGGTGGGGAGAGCACTCTCATAGAAGTAGGGGGAGTGGGGGTGAATAGGGGGCTCCCAGGGGACACCAGGAAAGGGAATAACATTTGAAATGTAATGAAAGAAAATATCCAAAGACAAGACAAGACAAGAAAAGAAAAAAAGAGAAGAGAAGAGAAGAGAAGAGAAGAGAAGAGAAGAGAAGAGAAGAGAAGAGAAGAGAAGAGAAGAGAAGAGAAGAAAAGAAAGCCTTCAAAAATACCAGCTACTTAATTCTGGTCATGGGTCTAACATTAAGAGTGACACTTTTAAAGAGATTCTGCTTGAGAGAACTCATTTTTCATTTGCAAGTGACTGTCATTTGAATATAGCTTCTAGGGTATGGATCTGGGCTTTTGTCTATCTTCCCTCTTTGGTACTTGGACCCCATCTGTCACAGACACATGCAGTACCTGGGTGTCTTGTCCCAGTCTCCGAGAGTTGATGCCTCTTTTGGTACTGATGTGTATGTAGGGCCTATTTCCTTGGTGTCTTCTATATCTGTGGCTCTAATTATCTCTCCTCCTCTCCTCCTCCTCTTCCTCTTCTTCGTCATGATTCCCTGATCCATAAGCGGAAGGAATTGATAAAGACTCATTTAGAACCAAGTGTTCCAAGATGTCTCACTCTTGAACAGTATTTTTAATAAATTTTCTATGCATAAGAACTAACTCATTGCTTGAGGTCAGGGATACTGATTCCCCCAGATTTTCTTTTGTTGCTGAGAATAGTTTTAGCTATCCTGGGTTTTTTGTTATTCCAGATGAATTTGATAATTGCTCTTTCTAACTCTGTGAAGAATTGAGTTGGGATTTTGATGGGTATTGCATTGAATCTGTATATTGCTTTTGGCAAAATGGCCATTTTAACTATATTGATTCTACCGATCCATGAGAATGGGAGGTTTGCCCATTTTTTGAGGTCTTCTTCCATTTCCTTCTTCAGAGTCTTGAAGTTCTTGTCATACAGATCTTTCACATGTTTGGTAAGAGTCACCCCAAGATACTTTATACTGTTTGTGGCTATTGTGAAGGGAGTTATTTCCCTAATTTCTTTCTTAGCCTGCTTATCCTTTGAGTATAGGAAGGCCACTGATTTACTTGAGTTGATTTTATAACCTGCCACTTTGCTGAAGTTGTTTATCAGCTGTAGGAGTTCTCTAGTGGAGTTTTTTGGGTCACTTAGGTAGACTATCATGTCCTCTGCAAATAATGATAGTTTGACTTCTTCCTTTCCAATTTGTATCCCTTTGACCTCCTTATGTTGTCGAATTGCCCGAGTTAGTACCTCAAGTACACTATTGAAAAGATAAGGAGAAAGGGGGCAGCCCTGTCTAGTCCCTGATTTTAGTGGGATTGCTTCAAGTTTCTCTCCATTTAGTTTGATGCTGGCTACGTGTTTGCTGTATATTGCTTTTACTATGTTTAGGTATGGCCCTTGAATTCCTGTTCTTTCCAAGACTTTAAGCATGAAAGGATGCTGAATTTTGTCAAATGCTTTTTCAGCATCCAATGAAATAACCATGTGGTTTTTTTCTTTGAGTTTGTTTATGTAGTGGATTGCATTGATGGATTTCCATATATTGAACCAACCCTGCATTCCCGGGATAAAGCCTACTTGATCATGGTGGATGATCGTTCTTATCTGTTCTTGGATTCGGTTGGCAAGAATTTTATTGAGTATTTTTGCATCGATGTTCATAAAGGAAATTGGTCTGAAGTTCTCTTTCTTTGTTGGATAGTGTTAAAAACTGCATGGTGTTGGTACAGTGACAGGCAGGAGGATCAATGGAACAGGATTGAAGATCCAGAAATGAACCCACACTCCGATGGCCACTTGATCCTCAACAAAGAGGCTGAAAACATCCAATGGAAAAAAGATAGCCTTTTCAACAAATGGTGCTGGTTCAACTGGAGGGCAGCATGCAGAAGAATGTGAATTGATCCATCCTTTTCTCCTTGTACTAAGCTCAAATCAAAATGGATCAAGGACCTCCACATAAAGCCAGACACTCTGAAGCTAATAGAAAAGAAACTGGGAAAGACCCTTGAGGACATCGGTACAGGGAGAAAGTTTCTGAACAGAACACCAATAGCGTATGCTCTAAGAGCAAGAATTGACAAATGGGACCTCATAAAATTACAAAGTTTCTGTAAGGCAAAGGACACCATCAAGAGGACAAATCAGCAACCAACAAATTGGGAAAGGATCTTCACTAATCCTACATCAGATAGAGGGCTAATATCCAATATATATAAAGAACTCAGGAAGTTAGACTCCAGAAAACCAAACAACGCTATTAAAAAATGGGGTACAGAGTTAAACAAAGAATTCTCAACTGAAGAACTTCGGATGGCGGAGAAGCATCTTAAAAAATGCTTAACTTCATTAGTCATTAGGGAAATGCAAATCAAAACAACCCTGAGATTTCACCTTACACCAGTCAGAATGGCTAAGATTAAAAATTCAGGAGACAGCAGGTGTTGGAGAGGGTGTGGAGAAAGAGGAACACTCCTCCACTGCTGGTGGGGTTGCAAATTGGTAAAACCACTCTGGAAATCAGTCTGGCGGTTCCTCCGAAAACTGGGCACCTCACTTCCAGAAGATCCTGCTATACCACTCCTGGGCATATACCCAGAGGATTCCCCACCATGTAATAAGGATACATGCTCTACTATGTTCATAGCAGCCCTATTTATAATTGCCAGATGCTGGAAAGAACCCAGGTATCCCTCAACAGAAGAGTGGATGCAAAAAATGTGGTATATCTACACAATGGAGTACTATTCAGCCATTAGAAACAATGAATTCATGAAATTCTTAGGCAAATGGATGGAGCTAGAGAACATCATACTAAGTGAGGTAACCCAGACTCAAAAGGTGAATCATGGTATGCACTCACTAATAAGTGGATATTAACCTAGTAAACTGGAATACCCAAAACATAATCCACACATCAAATGAGGTACAAGAAGAAAGGAGGAGTGGCCCCTTGTTCTGGAAAGACTCAGTGAAGCAGTATTCGGCAAAACCAGAACGGGGAAGTGGGAAGGGGTGGGTGAGAGGACAGGGGGAGAGAGGGGGGCTTGAGGGACTTTCGGGGAGTGGGGGGCTAGAAAAGGGGAAATCATTTGAAATGTAAATAAAAAAACATATCGAATAAAAAAAAAGAAGTAACTCATTAACCACAATAACTCAGCTTATGACTCAAGATAGACACAGTATTAGAAACAAAGGATTCATAAATGACCTATCCTTATACAACCATAAATGTGGTGTGGGAGCTACTTTGGAATTGGAATTTTACTTCCTTGGATTGGATCAGGTTTCCTAATAACTTCCTCTGAACACATCATATTTGTATTAAAAGTGTTGACTGACCTTTGATCCCTATATCCTAAACTTCATTCTGTTGCACACCTTGAAAATGGCCCTACAGCCCTTTATCTCAGTAATCATTGTCACCATGGATATTAGTTTATTAATTCCTATACAATAGAGGCATCACTGTATTAGTACACTTTTTAAAATGTGTGGTTTGAGTATTCATTAATATCATTTGACACATGATTCAGTATATGTTAAAAAATATCAAGGACCAAATTGGTAAAGATTCAATAAATTGGAGTAACCGAAATGATGTAAATGTAGTTAACTAAAAAAAAATATTTTCCTTCATTTGGATGAGAAAATATTGGTGAAGAAGAGTATGCAATAATTGAAGAGGTGTCTCATGGCTTTGAGTGTACAAAAATTAGCTCAAATCATGTCATAATAAAATATGAAATGTGCTATATTAAACAAAATATAATTGAAAAACTTCAAAAGCCTGAGTAGTGTGAGAAGGGCTAGCTACATAGTGTCCTGCTCTATTTACTCATTTATATAATTTTAATTTATGCACATTTAGAACAAATCAAAACCTGAAAATAGGACACTATCTTTGTGCTCTAAAAGCTGCTGTAAGCTATATGCATTGAGAAATCATTCTAAAATGTCTTACTCTCATTTTGCTATTATATTTCGTTCTCACCAATTTAGTCAGCCATAAGAGCAATATTTGTATTTAATGAAAAACATAGTTAGAAAAATATGAAGAACTCATGTTTTTTCAAGGATTTGTTCTTAAAAGTTTTGTTTTATTTCTCCCTTTAGGATTCATCTTGAGTTTCACTGAATATTTTAATATTATTTCTCTAATATATGGTTTCCATGTTGAGTCACCTTGCTCACAGAGGAATTCTCCACAGCCTCTAACTTCTGTGTAGTGACAATTAATTTTACTGAAACTTGATCTAAACATGCAGCAGCTACCCAGGTAGCACGTACCCACCATGTGTAAATGCTGTAAGTAGAAATTAGTCCTTGGGAACCTGCAGTGCTGGAGTACTTGGCAGAAACATCAAGCCTAAGGTTATCATTTCCCCCATACATATTTAAGTGTTCCTTTTTGAACACAAAGATGCACATGTTTTCATTGTTTAATATTTACTAGCATCCTGCAGCTAACTCCAAGATGTCGAGAGACAAAACCTGCATGCCAACTTATGGCTCCTTTCAGGCTAGCCTGAAGATATAAACCAAAGAAAAGTAATTCAGCTTTGAGTCCCCTACCGCATCCACTGTACTTTGCTTAGGGCCACTGAGTTAACAAAATTTGTCCTAAAAGAAAATATAAGGGAAAAAGGAAAAAAGGAACCATTATCTAGCATTTTCATTTTCAAATTGATTTTCTATTATGAGTAAATTATATTTTATATACATACATTATATTTTAAGATATTAATATTTAAGATGAAAGGTTATGATAAAAATACGTAATGTATTTTATTTTACATTTTATATTTTACTATTTATCAATGATGCATTAAGGAAACTGTAGCTACGGTATTTTGAGATTGCCCATTAGGAGATAATTTCATCAGAAATTAATTCTTTCTTCCTAAAATACTTATTCTTTGAGTTTTTATTTAAATATTGATTTCTTTTTTCTATTGATTTCTGCTTTATGTGACAAAAACATTACAATTCAAGTTGTATATGCTATTTCTGAAAATACTGTTTACTATTGTATTGTAAGTGGTAGAAGATTCAGAACAGAAACCCAACTGATATTTAATAATATCCTTCAAAGTGATATCCTTCAAAGAAAAACAGATTTCTAATATTCCTTCTTTGCAACCTTCCAGAAATTTTATCCTGTGCTGAGAAGCACTTAAAAGCATAAACAACTGGTCTTTAAAAATAGATTTGATAATAATAATAATGATAATAATAATGATAATAAACAAGATGATATTTGTTCTATAGGTTTTATTTGCAATTAGCTTTCTGATTAGTGGTGAACATTTTGTCTACTTGCCTTTTTCAGCATTTGAATTTTGGCTGTTTAGGACTTGTGTCCTAGGCTGCTGTCATAGCCTCTGCTTGTTTTTGTGAGCATAGGTCCTGTTATACTTGGACCATATATACATATATATACACACATACAAAGAAATATTTATATTATGACCTTACAATCTTTCTTCCTCCCCTTCCACATAAATACTTATGCCTTAACAGAAAGGATTTGATAAAGATGTGACCTTTAGGGATATATGTTGACTGTACATTGTCCAGTTGTGGACCTCTTTGTTACCAACTATTGCTAAAAGAAGCTTTTCTGGTGAGGATTGAGTGATCTATTGGTAATTGTTATACATTTGTATTGTAATATGATGTTAGATATTACTTTATTGCTATATTTCTTAACCTAGTGTTAATAAATAGATGACTCCTAATTCTTTTAACACTCCTGTTTTCCTGGTTTTAATAAAATGCCATACCAAGGGACAACAACAGCAAAGATAATTACAAACCATCATCCCTCATGAACAAACGTCTCACTAAAAACATTGTGATCTGAATTCATATGCACATATAAAAGATACAATTGGCTTGTTTGAGAGATGAAGAGATAGTTTAAAAAAGCAAATCAATAAATGTAATGACTATATAAACAGGTCTTCATAAACCCAGTTGTTCATTTCATTACATACAGTAAAGCCCTTTGAAAACTTCAACATCCATCCATGATAAAAGTCCTAGAAAGATCAAGAATACAAAGGATGCAATTAACATAATAAAGGTAATTGTTTCCCCTTTCCCAGCCCTTTCCAGGTCTTCTCCCACATCCTACCCTTACAATTGCTAAGCTTTTATTTTTTTCTATCCTTAGAAAATCTTCAGACAATATTTTGTAAAAGGGAAAATGAATAAAAGAAAATGCACAAGAAATATATACACACATAGTCAGACACACATAAAACTACCCAATTTTTTAAAAAGTGTAAACCATAATATAAGTAAAAAGAACCACCATGATAGTAATGATGATGATGATGATGATGTTGATGAACTCAACAAAGAAATTAGATAGTAAAATATAAATCGATTCTATTATTTCATTTTGTACATATATTCTTGTTCTTAGAACCAACCTTTAAATGTGTTTCATATATCCACTAATACATCATTTTAGAAAACTAAATTTTTCTTTATGAGCAGTTCTCAATTATAGATAGCTTCTTGGTTAAGGATAGGAACTTCCATCTACTTTGCCTTTGTGATAAAAATTTGACTAATTTACAACTATTTGGGCCCTGTGATTGCTGCCTCAATTTTTGGGGGTACATCTTTGGATCTGTCATGTGGTATCTGGAAGGGACTGTATCCCTATTGCTATCTAGTTCCTCTGGATCTAAAACTCTCTCTCTTCCCATCATCTGCATTGTTCCCTTAGACCTGAGGAGATAAGTTTGATGAGAATATCCCTTTGTTTTACTGAGTGTTCCAAAGTCTCACAGACATTGTTGAATTGTGGGTTAGTTATCACTGACTGCATGAGTTAAAATTCTACGATGACATCTAATAGGGACACTTATGTATGGATGTATGGGAGTAGCAGAATGTTGTCGAGGTTGTTTTAATTGTTCTATTCCTGCAGCAGAATAATAGTATTTGGATTTCTCATAGGCCCACTGGCTATGTAGTTTAAGGTTTCTGCTCATCCAAGCAGGGTTAGGTATGAGTTCCCTCTCAAGGATTGGGCCTTGTGTGTTTTGTGGTCTAATATGGTTTGTTACTACCACAATGTTTCTGCCTCTACTACATCAGCAGATAATGTAGACAGGTCACCACTGTAGATCATCAGCCTTGTAGCTGGGCTTGCTTTTATCTTTCTCCTCTTGTAGCCTTATCTTCCAGTACCATTAAGATGAGTAGGTATGGTAAAGGCTCTCTTTAGAATTGAATTCTTTGTGTTCAATGAGATATTCATTGTTTTGAGCAATAGTCTCTGGTCATTATTTTGGATAACAACCAATACTCTTGACAATAGATTGAGTTAAGCATGGTTTGTAGATTACTATAGGCCCCTTTGCCCTATGAATCTATTATATGTAACCCATTCCTAGCACTGGAAGTTTTACTTGGTTGCAAATGATGCCTAGTTTGGACTTTGTATCCATTTGTATTTAGTTGCTCCATTTAGATTTCTTTAATAAATATGTACATTTAAGAAGCTTATTTAATAGATTCCTATGTATTCCTCAAATGCCTGTGGAGTGTCTCCCCCATATTTCCTGTCTTAAGCTGTTTGTCTATCCCACTTCCCTTTTAATCCATTTACTCCATTTCTCCAAGTGTTCTACTTCTCATTCTTAGGGTGATACCCCCCTTACCCAAAGTCTGTTTCACTATACCTAAATTCTGCAGTTATATGTATTGTAACATGCCCATGAAAATCTTGAAAGCTAACATTCACATATAAAGAAATGCATATGATTTTTGTCATTTTGTGTATGGGTTGCAACACTTAGGATGACTCTTTACAGCTCCACTACTTACCAGCAATTTTCATTATTTCCTTTTTTTTAAACACATGCTTAATATTACAGTGTACTTGTACCACATTTTTGGTATCCATTTATTCATCAATGGACAATGGATAAATTTGGGCTCTCTCTAATTTCTGGCTCTTATGCATAGAGCAGCAGTGAACATTACTAAGTCTTTATAGCAGGAGGAAGTGTCTTTTGGGTATTCACAATGGAGAGATACAGCTTGAGAGGTCTATCTCCAGCTTTGTGAGGAACTGTAGCACTGATTTCCCTGGTGGCTGTACGTACATTGCACTAATAGTGGATAGTGTTCCCCTTACTCCTTATTCATGCCTGCATCAACCATAATATTGTTTTATTAATCTTGGCCATTTTTACTGGAGGGAGACTAAATCTTAAAGTAACTTTTTTATTTCTATGATTACTAATGATTTAGTAAATATTTACATAATTTTCTTAGTGTTTCTCAGCCTCTTGTATTTTCTGAGACCTCTCTGTTTAGCTCTGTACCTCAATTTTAATTAGGTTATTTCATTTTTTTTTTAAAGTTTTTTTTTCTTTTTTTTTATTATTCGATATAATTTATTTACATTTCAAATGATTTCTCCTTTTCTAGCCCCCCCACTCCCCGAAAGTCCCACAAGCCCCCTTCTCTTCCCCTGTCCTCCCACCCACCCCTTCCCACTTCCCCGTTCTGGTTTTGCTGAATACTGTTTCACTGAGTCTTTCCAGAACCAGGGGCCACTCCTCCTTTCTTCTTGTACGTTATTTCATTTTTAATGTCCAGTTCTTTATGGTTTTTAATGCATATATTAGTTATAATATATACATTATACTCATTCTTGGACTGTGAAAACCTTTTTCTATTTTGAGGCCTACCATTTTGTCCTAATTATGCTTTTCAGTTTCATAAACAAGTCCTGTTTATTAACTGTTGCTCTTAGTGTCTTGGTATTATTATTCTACTAAGAGCATCTTTTACTGTATATATAAGTATTCCCTTATTTCTTTTCTGCTAATTAATCATTACTGGTCTTATGTTTAGGACATCGATCTATGTTCTACCTGATGATCTGTGGATCTATTTGCATTCTTCTACTGCAGAAATCCAGTCTAGCATCACTTATTGTAGACAATGTCTTTTTTTCTGATATATATTTCTGGATCCCTTATAAAAAATTATCATATTTATAAGAGTGTAGACTGATACCAGGATCTTCAGTTAAATCCCATTTATCAGCATTTCTGCTTTCATGCCAGTACCATATGATTTAATTACTATATCTCAGTGATATAACTTGAAATCTGGGATGATAATGCCACCCGAAGTTCTTTTATTCAAGATTGTTTTAATTATCCTGGGATTTTATGTTTCTATATGAAGATGAAAACTATCCTTTCAATTTCTGTGAGGAATTACCTTGGAATTTTGATGGATATTTCCAAATCTGTGTATTGCTTTGGGAAAAATGAACATTTTCATTATATTAAATTATATATATATATATAATTTATGGAATATAAATATATATATATAAGTATATATATAGTATATATTTGTATAGTATATATACTATACAAATCATAGAGCCATATTCACTATTTTTCATAACATTAATGACAAATTTTATTCACTTCTTCCTGTATAACTCTCTCATTTCCAGAAAAAACTGTAACAACAATAAAGAAGGCCAGCACTTTTGAGTTTCTATTATGAATTTGCTGATATCTGTAAGACACTGTTCACTTGGCTTACACATCAACACACATAAAACAGTATAGAATGAAAGTCTTTTAATAATGTGTTTTATTTCTTTCAAACACAAAAACCAGTGATTCCTACTGAAACATGGCTGATAAATATCCTCTGTGTTGTGCTGTGTTATGTATATGGTTATTTAGTAAGATAGTAAAGTCAGTATGATTACACTATTGTGTCAAGAAGCAGAGCCATGATAATAATTCAATATTCATTCAGAAAGTTTAAAGTGTGCTTACACTATTTTACAAGATTTGGATCTGTTGTTAAAAAATTCTATTGATAACTCACATCTGGAACAGTTAAATATAGTATCAACAAAGAGAGGTTCAGGCAAATAGAGTTCATAATATTATAGTATTTATAAATAAACTCAGTGAAGTTATAAGGCAACTATGGAAATGATACAGGGCAAATATTATTTTGGCCCAGTTATATGTAAATTTCCTCAGGTATTTCTTTTCAAGTAAATATTCAAAATAGTTTAATTTATCAGCCATGGTTTTTTAAAACCTGGGTTTATTATTATATGTAAAATCTGCATGCATAATTTATAAATTAATTCAAGATCTTAAATTTGAATTTTCTAATAAAATGTTTATATTAATAACCCCTTTAAATATGAAGAATGTCAGTGTGAACCACTGATAATTATATACAAGGAAACTTGTTAATTTGTTACAAGACTGGTAAAATGGAAAATTACTGCTAATAGAAATTGCATGAGTTAGTTCTATATTAAAACGATGAAATATTTGTGTTTTAAAATGGAAAACTACATTTTTTTTACTAAATAGATTTAATGTGTCATATAAGATCACTATATTTAGTGGCTTTGTGCAATGTCTATGCATATTAATTAAGCATGTCATGTCCATAATTTCATTTTGAAATTGCCCTGTTGTTGAGTATTATAATCTTAAAATTTTCCAAGTATCACACATTGATAATAAATGTATGTAGAGTTCTTTAAGATTCTTTGAAGATCCAAGAGTAATTAGGTAGTAAGCGATCTATGACAATCTAACAGGTATCTAAATGTTGGAAAATTTGTACCTTTATAGCAGAACATAAATTTTACTTAGGTTTTAGAGCTTTTTCAGATAATTGGCATAATCTAACTATACTGATAATACTTGACTGAGGTTATTATGAGTGCCAGGTTTATTGGTTTAAGAGCTGTCAAATTGAACTCCGTATTAGAAGTACCTTAAGAATTATCCAGTTAAAGAAATTAATGACTAGGAAATCAATATTTTTTAAATATACCAGATTTTCTTTATTTACTCTTCTGTAGAGAGACAAGTAGGTTGTTACCAGTTTCCAGATATTATGAATAAAGCTGCAACAAACATGCTTGAGCAAACATCCTTTTGTTTAACATAGTTTTAGTGTTAGTATTTTCAAACTTCCCTCCCCCCAAATTTACTTCTTTCTACATAATAACTTTGAAAGCAAGAACAATTGCCAAAGTATTAATAAGAATTTGGTTAGATGCGCCAAGTGCGAGATTTCCAATTTGTTCTAAACTGATATAGAATACTATCTAAACAGAATACTTGAGCTGCATTCATATCAGCTATTTAAGAGATGAACATCAGCAAGATGGTAGGATTGGATGTTCAAGTTCATATTCTCCTGGCAAACTTCATTTTGAGTAAGTATCCATATGTAAATAAATTTTCACTAAAACTAAGAAATGTGGGCTGGTGAGATACTCAGTAGGTAAAGATTCTTACCTTGAAGCTGGCAATGTGATTTCTATTCCTATACTGCATGCATTAGAACTAACCAAAAACTGACTCGTAAATGTTTTCATCTAACTTCTATGCATAACTGTGCCTTGAAACACATGTTCAGCACAAAACACAGAAAATATATAAATGAAACCAAATCAAACAACCAAACACAAAGAATATGAGAATTGCTGCACTTTTAAGTATTACAGATACTTGCACCCAGAGGCCGGAGATTCTTGAGGAAGAGAGAACAGAAGGAATGTAAATGAGAACAGAAAATTGAAATTATCATCCAGAGGAAATAGATAATTACACAGAACAGTGCCTTCTAGCCATAGCAGGGAACTCATATTTTGCACATATGAACTCGCAATGGCTGTGACAGTATGCTCAATATATGCACAAACTGTAGCTAGTCAAAATTTATACCATGAATAGCCAAGGTGAGCACCAAGTCCTAGCTAAAATTTTGGTAGTCTAAAACTTCTGGGAAAAGACACTTCAGTTACTCCTGGATCACTGTGATTCAGCTGAAGGACACATATCCAAGAATACATGAACAGCACAAACTGTACTGAAGTTATAAAAGAAAACAAAAAGGAAGAAAAAATAAAAGGAAAAAGAAAGGAAAGCCAACATTAATTATATATAGAAAAAGAGTTTGCTTTGGAAAGAATTGAGGAATACCTATGAATACGTTTAACACACATTGAATGTAGTTCTAAAGAAAAGTATTAAAACATTTCATCCTTGAGTCAAGAAATCAGAAAGAATTGTGCATTGCTCTTCTTATCTTTCAAATCTAAAGCATATATACATCAACAAAGACTAAAAGAAAAACAAACATCTCAGTATCTTCTGGAAAGCAACCTGCAAATAGAATTTCTACATAAAAATAGAAGTGTGTGGTATTCAACCAATCAAGTACTCTGGAAAATTAATGTGACAACATTTTTTAATTAGAAAAACTACAATTTTCTACTCAAAATATGATGAATGAATACAGTGACTAGAAGATTAGTTTTCTCTACACCTGCACCTAGCAATTACAGCTGTGATTTGAACAACTTTTCTTTTCTTTGTTCTGAAAAGCTACATTTCATATTGCATCCCACCTGCATTCAATACAGAATAAGCCTGAAAAGCAATTATGTGGTTGTATTTAAAAGACAAATAAAGGCTATAATTATAACTCTAAAAATCTACTAACATTTGAATTTGTGCTTGAATCTTAACAATGCATGGAATAGAAACGGAAGACAGAAACTTGTAGAATGGAGTTATCTCTGGGAGAGAATAAAAGTTCTTAGGAAATAATACACTCTGTGAAAGCATTTAATGGTTGATGCTATGACAACTGAACATGAGTTTCCAAAAGCCAAATTCATGTCACTTATATCTTGGGAAATCAATTCCAAAATTTATATTCCATCAAGGCTTTGACAAGGAAATAAAACCAAAAACAATTTTTAGACACAGACCCATGATTCTCTTAAATCATAAGCTAACTTTATTTTAATAATGAAGAAATCAATGTCAAGAAAAGTTAAAGGTCTTTCTCAAGTTCACAATACTCGTTATTTAAAAATGAAAAGTGAACGTAAGACTCCTGGTTTCTATGAAGAATGTCTTGAATTAAAACATCAGTTTTTAAGAAGTGTATTTTATTTAATTATTAATGATAGTAGTGAAAGTGCTGTGATCATGAGGAGAATTCTCTATCAGAAAAGTTGATGATGATGTTAACTATTATTTGCAAGCCAGAGTTTTGTAAAGTTTGAGGCCAATTAGTAAGCCTGATACACTCATTATCTTTTTTCTCTCTCAATGATCCTTTAAAAACAAGTTTAGCCAGGTGGTGGTGGCGCACGCCTGTAATCCCAGCACTCTGAGAGGCAGAGACAGGCGGATTTCTGAATTTGAGGCCAGCCTGGTCTATAGAGTGAGTTCCAGGACAGCCAGGGCTATACAGAGAAACCCTGTCTCTTGTCTCGAAAAAACCAAATCCAAAAAACAAACAAAACAAACAAACAAACAAACAAACAAACAAAAACCCAAGTCTTTTTTTCCAGGACATGTAGTCTAGGAAGGTATAGCAAACCATCTGCAGAAACTAGAACTCTTACAGAATGAATACATAATAAATTAAAACTAAATTTAGTAGGAGTAACTCAGTATATACTAAATAATTTGTTGATATCTTAAAATTTGATAGCATTAAGTGATTTTACCCCTATTGAATGTTTTAAAAAATGAATATTTTAGTGCAGTTTGTTATCTATGGAATTATAGGATCACTCATATAATACAGAAGCCTATGAAGAGAATAATCTTTCAAAGGAAATTATAGTAGAAATTAGTAATTACGTTCTCAAAATCATCAGTTAACCTGGTCCTTTCCCATTAAAATAAGCACATCCATTGGTCTTCTAGATTCTTATCACTTCTCTGGAACCATATTTAATTTTGCATCCTGGCTATTTATTTTCATGTATCTCCCCTGGTGGTTTTTAAAATATTTGAGGACAGTATGTCCATTTATTTGTTTAAATAGACTTTAAAACCCCATTGTGCCATATCTTTAAGAAATAACTACTCTCTAATTAAAGAATGAAAGTAGCATTGAAGGGGAATATAAGGACAGAGAAAAAGGAGGGAGGTGATTGGAGAATGAGTGGACCTATGGGGAAAGGGGATCTGGGAAAGGGGAAATTATTTGGAATGTAAACAAAGAATATGGAAAATAAAAATATTAAAATGAAAACAATAAACAAACATAAACCTTTTGCTTAAAAAAAAAAGTCTGTACCAAAGAACAAAGGACACAGATAAATCAAGCTGTCAGATGGACATGTGTATAATATTACACTTTCTCAATATACTTATATATGATGAAACATCATGGAAACTGTTCATACTTTATAACAATTAATTCCTGCTTCATCTACTCATTAAGCTCTGAAGTTTTATAAGAATAATATTACATACAAGCCATAAAGATTTCAAGAGAAAAAAATACATCCACATTTTATGGTTCTACTAAAGCACTCTATGTCCACTAATTAGGTTATACATAATACATAAGGTTGCTCAATATCTCCCTACCTATTTAATATAGTACTCAAATTCCTAGTCAGAGCAATTAGACCACAAAAGAATGACATAGGGATACAAATTGGATAGGAAGAAGTCAAAATATCACTATTTGCAGATGATATGATAGTATATTTAAGTGACCACAAAATTCCACCAGAGAACTACTACACAGGATAAACAACTTCAGCAAAGTACATGGATATAAAATTAACACAAACAAATCAGTAGTCTTCCTCTACTCAAAGGATAAATATGCTGAGAAATAAATTTGTGGAACCATATCCTTCAAAATAGTCACAAATAATATAAAATACCTTTGTGTGACTCTAACCAAGCAAGTGAAAGATCTGTATGACAAGACCTTTAAGTCTCTGAAAAAGAGATGGAAGAAGATCTTAGAAGATGGAAAGATCTCCTATGTTTATGGATTGGCAGGATTAATATAGAAAAACTGGCCATCTTGTTGAACACAATCTACAGATTCAGATTCAATGCAATCCCAATCAAAATTCCAACTCCAACTCAGTTCTTCATAGAGTTAGAAGAAGCAATAATCAAATTCATTTAGAATAATTTGAATATTATACAGTTATTAAAAACAACGAATTTACGAAATTCTTAGGCAAATAAATGGAACTAGAAAATATCATCCTGAGTAAGGTAACCCAATCTCAAAAGAACACACATGGTATGTACTCACTGATAAGTGGATATTAGCCCAAAAGTTTGGAATACACAAGATACAATTTATAGACTTCATGGAGCTCAAGAAGAAGGAAGATGATTGTATGCGTGCATCAGTCCTTCTTAGAAGAGGTAACAAAATAATCACAGCAGCAAATATGGAGATAAAATGTGGAACAGAGACTGAAGTAAAGGCCATTTGGAGACTGATCTACTTGGGAATCCATCCAATATACAGTCATCAAAGGCACACGCTCTTGTGGATGCTAAGAAGTATATGCTGACAGGAGCCAGCTGTCTCCTGAGAAGCTCTGCTAGAGCTTGACATATACAGAGGTGGATGCTCACAACCAACCAATGAACCAATCACAAGGTACCCAGTGGAGGTGTTTGAGAGAGGACTGAAGGAGCTTAAGGGGTTTTCAGCCACATAGGAAGAACAACAATATCAAACCACCAGAGCTCCCAGGGTCTAAGCCACCAACCAAGAAGTACACATGGAGGGATCCAGGGCTCCAGCTCCATGGGTAGCAGAGGATGGCCTTGTTGGGCATCAATGGGAGGATAGGCCCTTAGTCCTGTGAAGGCTGTATGTCCCAGTTTAGGAGAATGAGAGGGTGGGAGTGGGTAGATGGGGAGGGAGCTCCTTCATAAGAAGCAGGAGGAGGGGGAAATGGGATAGAAGGTTACTGGGGGCGATATCTGGACAGGGAATAACATTTGAATTGTAAATAAAATTTCCAAACAAAAAAGAAATTAGATGGGGGCAGGAATCAAACTCCCCCACAAAATTATTCTTTCCAAGGACAAATATAAAACTATTTAAACAATGAATAAATGATTATTATTTATATTATTGCACTAGTAATATTATGTGAATTATTTTTATAACTCCTACAGATTACAATAAAAATACCTATATTTTTGTGTAAAGCAATTATTTTGTATTTGGAGAAATGAAAAATAATGATGAAAGAAGGCACATTTAGCATTAAAACTGAAAACTACTTTTAAGTCAAATATTAATTGATGTTTCTAAATTGTGATAAAATTATAAAAGGAGAGCCTAGTTCTATTAATATTAAATATTTAATAGGAAAATTAATTACATAAAGATGTATTTTAAATGGTATCTTAGATAGCTGTTGGTTATTACTGGGATATGAGTGTATCCTTAGGATTATAATGGTATGCTGGCCATTTTTGTGGTATATAGACAATACATGCTAGTGTGACTTTTGTTTGTTTTCTTCTTTGGAAGCTTATATGGAAACCTTTGGTACTCTAAAAGATGATCCACAGAAAGACTTTCAAGCCATATCCAGCACTAACATTCTGAGTTTCCTGTCCAAAGTGTATAGTGTTTTTATCAGTACGGATTGAGTTTTTATTCCTGGTGTGACAATAGAGCAGCAACAATGGCATACAGTGTGAAGGTCTCTTGGACCATTCTGACAACAATTTGAAAGAACTTTTGTCATACTTGTTTCTTTGAGGTTTTATGTTTAAGGCTCTATTATGGACCATAGTCAGTCCAAGTGCTATAACAGATTATATATAACAGGAAAGAGAGAGAAAGAAAGAGAGACAGAGAGAGAAAGAGAGAAAGAGAGAGTTGTATTATAGACTTATATGTATTGTATATAAATGTATTTTATTTTTGTTTAATAGTAATATGAATCATTATGACTTTTGCAGATATTCTTGCTGTCATTTTATCTTCTATCCCCCTTTTCATTGTCTCTTCCAATTCCAAATTAGCATACTAAACTTTAAGGGAAAAAATATGCTTAGTACTTGAAAACTAGCCACCTACCCAAGTACTGGACAACTTGACAACTAGAAGCACATTTAGTGGTCACTACAAATGTAGAGTTTATGTACATAAAATACAGCTATGTTTAAAAAAAGTAGATTGTGTTTGTTTTATGTTCCATTATAACTCTAACAGCTAATGACAGGTATCAGGGATGCTTACATTTCGTTTAGTATTATGTTGGTGGGATTATTTGAATTGGAATGCCACTACCCATGGACTCTATTGTTTGAATGCTTGGCCATAGGGAGTGGCACTATTAGGGGTAGGGCCTTTTTGAGAATGTATGGCACTGTAGAGACATGCTCTGAAATTTTTTATGCTCAAGTTTTACCCAGTGTGGCACACAGTCTCCTTTGCTGCCTAAGGATTAAGATGTAGAATCTTCAGCCCCTTCTCCAGCACCATGTCTTCTTGCTGCCAAGTTTGTCACCATGATGATAATGAGCTAAAACTCTGACTCTATAAGCTAGGCCCAATTAAATATTTTTCATTTCAAAAGTTGCCATTGTCATGGTGTTTCTTCATTGGTTTACAACCCTAACTAAGACAGTAGGCATAAAGAGGTGGAAACCTAACTATATTAAAAATCCAGGCTATTTTAAAATGCTATAATATTTTACAATACATAATGCATTTTCTTCTCCCTAATTCTTCATAAAGAAGTAAAATATTGAGATGTTTCATCTTTCTAGTCAATGTTATAATTATGAAAAAATAAAGATGTGAAAAACCTTTACTCTTATCTGACTCACTGATAAAAGCAAGTAAAAGAAAAGTCTTCTAGAATAATAGACCTATTATCATGGCTCAAATATCTTATTATATTTATAATCTCTTGAGGGGGTTCTTTAAAATAATTTGCTTGTCGTAACTGAGGCTTTTACTAGTCAAAAGTCAGGAAAATTATATAGGTCAAGTTGGATTAGATTACATAGCAGACCAAGTAATTCATTTTGGACAAGTGATTAACTTATCTAATAATAATATACCTGACAGAGTAAACATCATTTATCAATTAGCTCTTCCTTTGCAATGATAGAAAAAGCCTAGTGATCAGCTGTCATATTTTTGTGACTTAAGTCATCATAAACATATGGAAACTCATCTTGTTTTCTAATGATTTTGAATAAAGTACTAGTACTGTACCTTAAATTTTTCTATATATATATTTGAATAAAATACATAGAGAAAAATTAAAATGTAAGCAAAGTGAAACATCTAACGAAGCTATAATTTTTTTTCTGTCAACGTATATAATAATAGGGGAAAAAAGAAGTGCCCAATAAATTCACTGCAGGGGTCTTTCCAGTTTACAGTTTAGAGGAGTCAATCAAAAATGGTTGCCAGAACATAGCTCAAGCTACCAGATCCTTTGACATAGGAGCTCAGAGGTCAGTTAACTATTTCAATCAAGCTACTGTGTGTTACCTGTGGAGTCCTATCCACTGGCAATTATAGGTAAAACAAAAAATGTAAGCCCATTTCTCGTTAACACAAGATAGCTCTAAAACATGCTTGAAGGTCTGCTGGTGTATGCAAAGTAACCTCTGCCTTCATTTTGACTTTCTACTAACTGATTATGTTTCTTATATAGCTGGTCAAGAATTTGTAATATGTGAAGTAATTAGGAAATTAATTAATAGAAACTATCTAATAGCAGCATAAGCAAATAGTCCTGTAAATTCTGCGTCTCATTAGAGCCGTTGGAATCTCCTAGTTGGTAGCTACTAGTTTCAAATTGTTTTGACACTAGTATGTTTTTTATAATTCAAAGGTATTATTATTATTGTTATTATATGAAAAGATATCATTCTCTGAAAATAAAAATTGTGTACTGTTCTTCCTTCATTAAAATAGAACTGAGAAATACAGTCTTAAAATATAATGCTGGAGAGACAGACACAAAGGTCTGTTATGAGAAATAAATAAGATATTTTAATATACTCATGACTCCTGTCATAGTAGTGGAAGAAGAGAAAGTTAACATAAAACTTGAAAATCATAATAACACACACATAAGACAAAAAGAAAGCAATCATAGAATCTGACACTAAGCATACTAACAATTTATGCAAATCTGGCTTTGTAGGCAACAATTTCACAATAGAATTTTATGTGACAACAACAGCTGTCAGATGTCCCCAGTTCTGTCACAATAGCAATCTTAATTTCTGGACACCCTTATTTCAACTTTTTCATCTTTGATCTGCAATATGGTTTAAAGTTGCATTTAAAAATAGAGAATCTGTAAAATGTGTACCTAATAACTCACATGTGGGAAGAACACTTGGAATAATAGCAGAAATTTAGTCAATTTAAAAATATGATTTTAGAATAATTAAGATACTAATATTGAATAGTAAATACAGGGTAAAAAAGGAAACATTGTTCTAAAACAGGGTGAAGCTTCCAACTTAAATGAAAATACCTCTGTATATACATTGTTTCTAATATTCTTTAATAGGTTGGAATATTAGACATTATAAATTTATAAGCAACTTGTATGTTCTTTCAAAATATAGACATAAGAAGAAAAATGTATAAGTACTTCTTATAAGTGTTTTTTATTACAATCATATAAATTTATCCTTGTGTGTGTTAGAAGATAACATTTCAATATAAAATTCTGAGTTCTTATCCTTGACATTAAAACCATGCTGGATAGGATACAAAAATAGCTTACTAAAGGAAAGAAATGATGATTCTGTATTCTGTCATTGGATGTGTATTCATGTTAAGTTGGTAATGGTACTCACTCTAGCAAGTTGGATGCACTTCCATGGTGCTTCACAGGCATATTGGCTTTAGATTTGGCCATTGATGCACCATCACATTAATCTGCCATCATGAGTTAAGAGTTATGCTCTCTACAGGAAGGTGGGACTGACTGCCACTATTTTGTTTTGTTTTGCTTTGTGGTTACTCTAGCTCAAATCTAGAGTGGACACTACTTACTTTTCTGCATATTGTTTAATTATTTATAGTAGAGTACTTGCTTGCTACTGAGAAATGTTTTGTACTATTATGGTTTTGTTTATTCAGATTTAATAAAATGGAGAAAATACTAGTTTGGTAAATTAATTTTTAAATTTGTTGTACCATAATGTCTTTAGTATGAAGTCTATTTTTTTATTTTTTAATTAATTAACTTATTTTTTTACACTCCTTATTTTATCCCTCCTGTCCTCCCTCTGACTGTTCCACATCTCATACCTACTCCCCACTCTGTCTCCATGTGGATGGCTCCACCCCCAAGGTCTATTTATTTTAATATGTGCATATTGTTTATCTCATTATTTCAATTCTGGAATGTTTATTTTCTTTTGAACTAGTTAGTTGTAGGACTTAGGATTTCCTATTTAGCAATTAATAAATTGCTTATATTGTGAGATTTTTTCCATTGTCATTATTAATTTATAACATTTTAAAGAGTTACTCATATTACTATTAAATTTACATATTTTCAATAAATATATACAAACTTTAAATAGTCAACTATCTTACAAATGCCAAAATATATAGCAATTTAGTTAAGTGCAAACCTTGTATACCTAAGAAATTTTGAAATCATATTTTCTAAGGTCTTCATGACAAATACCTACTTTCTGTATTGATTTCAAAATTCTAGAAAATGACTTTCTCTGTGACTCTGACCAGTCCCTCAGTATCTTCCCAAGAGCTGCAACAAGACATAAAATGTCACCCTCTTCCCTGCATATATCTCTTACAGATCCCATAGATCAACCTATACTGACCTCCTTTTTCCACTTCATGTTGTATCCCAGCCTCCAAAACCAGCAATACAAACCTGTGAGCAACCTAGCAAGTCAGGTTATTTAAATAGGCAGTATACTGTCATCATACACATCCAGAAAGGAAAGTGAAACCATGAAATAAAACATCCGTGCAACAAAGACAAACCTAGAAATCAGTACCTAGACCTACAATCATCTCCAACTTAGATGCCTAGATGGCAGTACAGGAATACAATCAATAACAACTAGGCTGTGTCTCCTCCATGACCCAATTATGTTACCACAGCAAGCACTGAATATGCCAAAAGAGCTGAATCACAAGTAATAGACCTTAAAACAAACTATATGAAGATGATAAAATCCCTTAAGATAGAAATAATAAAATTTTAATGCAGATAAGCATAAACAAATAACAGGAAGAAATGAATGAATCCATTAAAGCCAAGAATAAGCAAACAGTTGCAGGAAATGAATAAATTACCTCAAGACCTGAAATTGAAGTAGATGAATGGAAACACAAACTGAAGGATTCTGGAAATGGAAAATTTAGGTTTTCACACAGAAACCACAAATGCGAGCTCTATCAACAGGATATAAGAGACTTGAATAATGACTCCCTGGTATTGAAAATACAATAGAGGAAATGAACACTTTGGTCAAAACTGTTAAATCTAAAAAAGTCAGAACACAAGTCATCCAGGAAATCAGAGACTCTATGAAAAGATAAAGCTTATGATTAATGTAAGGAATAACAACAGGAATAGAGGATAGGGAAGGATAATAGTTCAAAAGTCCAGAATATTTTTTCAACAAAATCACAGAAGAAAATTTTCCAAACCTAAAGAGAGGATATATATGAAGATACAAGAAGTGTACAGAACTCCAAATAGATTGGATCAGAAACCAATGTTCACTCACTAAATATACAGAAAAATAAACAAATATTAAACTATAAGTAAAAAGATTTTTTAAAAACAGATATTAAAAGCAGACCAATTCGAATTATGCCTGACTTGTCAATGGAGATTCTAGAAGATAGAATGGCCTGGACGAATGTGCTGCAGCCTCTCACAAACCACTGATATCAGCCCAGACTATTATACACAGAAAACTTTCCAATTACCATAAATGGGTCAAATATATATTCCATGATAAACTTAAATTTAAACAATATTTATCTAGAGAGACTTCCCTATAGGAGGCCATAGAAGAAAAGCTCCAACACATGGGGTTAAATTACACTCAAGGAAATACAGGAAATAAACTAAGTTTTAAAAAGAAGAGAAACACACACACACACACACACACACACACACACACACACGGGCCCACATGTACACACACATACACACACAAATGCATACACATACATACACACATGGACACACATGCACACATGCACACACATACATGGAAACACATACACACGGGGAAACACAAACACACATACATACACATGGGCACACATACACATACACGATATACTACCCCTATCAATAACAACATCAACAAAACATGAAACACGAAGTAACATTTATTTGTTATTGATCTCTCAATATCAATGTTCTCAAGTCCCGAATAGTAAGACTAACAAAATGGAAGCAAGAAACACACTTCAATATTTAAGTATAGAAGTTGCCTCAGTGTATTGCTTTTTCTCACTCTGTGAAGAACTGACTTGGGATTTTGATGGGGATTGCATTGAATCTGAAGAGCGCTTTTGGCAAGATGGCCATTTTAATTATATTAATCCCGCTGATCCACGAGCATGGCAGATTTTTCCATTTTCTGAAGTCTTCTTCAATTTCTTTCTTCAGAGACTTGAAGTTCTTGTCATATAGATCTTTCATTTGTTTGGTTAGAGTCACACCAAGATACTTTATATTGTTTGTGGCTATTGTGAAGGGTGTCATTTCCCTAAATTCTTTCTCAGCCTGCTTATCCTTTGAGTATAGGAAGGCAACTGATTTGCTTGAGTTGATTTTATAACCAGCCACTTTGCTGAAGTTGTTTATGAGCTGTAGGAGTTCTCTGGTGGAGGTTTTCAGGTCACTTAAGTAGACTGTCATGTCATCTGCAAATAGTGATAATTTGACTTCTTCCTTTCCAATTTTTATCCCCTTGACCTCCTTATGTTGTCTAATTGCTCTGGCTAGAAGTTCAAGTACTATATTGAAAAGATACAGAGAGAGAGGACAGTCTTGTCTAGTCCCTGATTTTAGTGGGATTGCTTCAAGTTTCTCTCCATTTAGTTTGATGTTGGCTACCGGTTTGCTGTATATTGCTTTAAGGATATTTAGATATGGGCCTTGAATTCCTGTTCTTTCCAAGACTTTTAGCATGAAAGGATGTTGAATTTTGTCAAATGCTTTTTCTGCATCTAATGAGATGATAATATTGTTTTTTTTCTTTGAGTTTGTTTATGTAGTGGATAGCATTGATGGATTTCCTTCTTTTGAACCATCCCTGCATCCCTGGGATGAAGCCTACTTGATCATGTGGATGATCGTTTTGATGTATTCTTGGATTCAGTTGGCAAGAATTTTATTAAGTATTTTTGCATCACTATTCATAAGGGAAATTGGCCTGAAGTTCTCTTTTTTTGTTGGATCTTTGTGTGGTTTTGGTATCAGCATAATTGTGGCTTCATAGAACGAGTTGGGTAGAGTTCCTCAAATTGGGAAAGGATATTCACCAACCCTACATCTGATAGAGAGCTAATATCCAATATATACAAAGAACTCAAGAAGTTAGACCCCAGGGAACCAAATAACCCTATTAAAAATGGGGTACAGATCTAAACAAAGAATTTTCACTTGAAGAAATTCAGATGGCTGAGAGGCACCTTAAGAAGTGCTCAACATTATTAGTCATTAGGGAAATGCAGATCAAAACAACCCTGAGATTTCACCTTACACTAGTCAGAATGGCTAAGGTAAAAAACTCAGAATACAGCAGGTGTTGGCAAGGATGTGGAAAAAGAGGAACACTCCTCCACTGCTGGTGGGGCTGTAAGATGGTACAACCACTTTGGAAATCAGTCTGGCGGTTCCTCAGAAAACTGGACATGACACTTCCGGAGGACCCTGCTATACCTCTCCTGGGCATATACCCAAAGGATTCCCCGGCATGCAATAAAGACACATGCTCCATTATGTTCATAGCAGCCTTATTAATAATAGCCAGAAGCTGGAAAGAACCCAGATGTCCCTCAAAGGAGGAATGGATACAGAAAATGTGGTATATTTACACAATGGAATACTACTCAGCAATTAGAAACAATGAATTCACAAAATTTTTAGGCAAATCTGAAAAATCTCATCCTAAGTGAGGTAACCCAGTCACAAAAGAATACACATGGAATGCAATCTCTGATAAGTGGATATTAATTAGCCCAGAAGCCCTGAATACCCAAGGCACAAATCACATAACAAATG
Source organism: Apodemus sylvaticus (assembly GCF_947179515.1). Taxonomy (NCBI): domain Eukaryota; kingdom Metazoa; phylum Chordata; class Mammalia; order Rodentia; family Muridae; genus Apodemus; species Apodemus sylvaticus. The sequence continues at coordinate 43,802,094 of NC_067473.1, read as the reverse complement.
ACTCCCATGAAGAAGTATGGGGAGGGTCCTGATCCTGGAAACGATTGATCTAGCATTGGAGGGGAATATAAGGACAGAGAAAAAGGAGGGAGGTGATTGGAGAATGGATGAAGAGAAGAAGGTTTATGGGACATATAGGGAGGGGGATCTGGAAAGGGGAAATTATTTGGAATGTAAACGAAGAATATAGAAAATAAAAATATTAAAAAAAAGAAAAAGAAAAGAAATGTTACCTCAATTTAAACTGTTGGGAAAAAATGATATAAAAAAGGTTATAAACAAACTGAAAACTAAAACTAGAAAATAGTAACAAAGAGTACAAGAGAAAAAAATCTATGAAATGGAGGTGATATTTTTTAATAATTTCAACAAGATAGACAAACACTTATCCTAACTAACTAAAAGACACTTAAGAATATCCAAATTAACAAAATCAGCAAAAGGAGAGCATAAAAGTAGACAATGTGGAAATCAAATCAAAAGCCCCCTTTAAAAGCCTGTACTCCACTAAATTGGAAAATCTAAAGGAAATGGATAATGTTATTGATAAGGGCCCCTTACCAAAGTTCAACCAAGATCAAACAAATAATTTAAATAAACTAATAAATCCCAATCCCAATCAAATAGAAGCAGTCATCAAAAGTATGCAAATACCATTCCTCTACCCCAAAACAAAGCCCAGGGACAGAGTTAGTTAGTTAGTTAGTTAGTTAGTTAGTTAGTTAGTTAGTTAGTTAGTTGTTGTTGTTGTTGCTGCTGCTCTTTTATATTTTTTTTTTACAATCCAGCCCCATTCCCAGTCACCACTCCCACAGTTTTTCACCCCAATCCTCTTCCCTCCAGTGTCCCCCATCACCACACCTTCCTCATCCCTGGGACTCAGATCTCTAGAGGATTAGGCAAATTTCTCCCACTGAGGCCAGACCAAGCTGTCTGCTATATTGTGTCTGAAGCCTAAGAACAGCTCATGTTGCTATCTGGTTGCTGACTCAGTGTCTGAGAGCTCCCAGGTGTCTGTTGAGACTGCTGGTCTTCCTGTGAGGTTGCCCTCCTCTTCTGCTTCTTCCATTCTTCTCCTAATTCAACCACAGGGGCTCTCAACTTCAGTCCATTGATTGGTTGTAAGTATCTACTTCTATCTCAGTCAGCTGCTGTTTGGTCCTCTTAGAGAATAGCCATGCTTGGTTGCAGTCTGGAAGCTCAAGATAGCTCCAATAATGCTCTCGGGTTTGGTGTATCCACATGGGATATATTCCAAATTGGTCTAGTCACTGGATAGCCTTTCCTATGGTTTCTGCTCATTTTTTCCCTCACCATTAAACAAGAACAATTCTGGAGCAAAAATTTGGAATTTTTTCTCTATCCTGGGTTTTTTGTTTTTCTATATGAAATTGAGTATTGCTCTATTTATATCCCTGAAGAACTCTCTTGGAATCTTGATGTGAATTGCATTGAACCTGTAGACTGCTTTTGGTAAGATGGCCATTTTTTATAATTACTGTGTTAATCCTACCAATCTATGAGAATGGTAGATCTTTCCATCTTCTGTTGTCTTCTTTGATTTTTTTCAAATATTTGATCTTCTTGTTGTATAGATCTTCCAATTACTTAGCACAAGTTACACCAAGATATTTTACCTACTAGTAGCTATTAAGGAAGATGTAGTTTCCCTAATTTCTTTTTCAACCCATTTATCATTTGTTATAATGGAAGGCTACTGATTTGTAAGAGTTAATTTTTTATCCATTCACTTTGTTGAAGCTGTTTATCAGCGTGGAGTTTCTCTGGTAGAATTTTTTAAGTCACTAATGTATAATATCAGATCATCTTCGAATAGTGGTACCTTGACTTATTCTTTGCTAGTTTATATCCCGTTGATCTCTTTTTTTGTCTTATTGTTCTAGCTAAATCAATGAGTACTATGTTGAATAGATACAGAGAACGTGGGCATACTTGAATTGTGCTTGATTTTATTGGGATTGCTTCAAGTGTCTCAACCACTTAATTTGTTATTGTCCGATGGCTTCCTGTATATTGCTTGTATTATGTTTAGGTAAGGGTCTTGAATTCTTAGCTCTCTAATTTTTTTAAGATGAAGAAGGGGTTTTGCATGTTGTCAAATGCTTTTTCAACATCTAGTGACATGATCATGTGATTTTTTTCTTTGAGTTTGTCAATATTGTGGATTATGTTAATAGATTTTCATATATTGAACCATACCTACATCCCTGGAATGAAGCATACTTGATAGTAATAAATTATGGTTTTGATCTCTTCTTGAATTCGGTTTGCTAGAATTTTATTGAGTATTTTTGTATGGATACTCATAAGTGAAGTTCTCTTCTTTTGTTGGGTCTTTGTGTGGTTTACGTATCAACATAACTGTGGTGAAGCAGAATGATTGGGTAGTGTTCCTTCTCTTTTATTGTATGTAATAGTTTGAGGGGTGTTAGCATTAGCTGTTCTATGAAGATCTTGTAGAATTCTGAACTAAAACCATCTGGCCCTGGTCTTTTTTGTTTGAAAGGTTTCTAATGACTTCTTATATTTTGTTAGGGGATCTGGGCCTGTTATATAATTTACCTCCTCCTAATTAAATTTTGGTACATGGCTTCTGTCTAAAAAAAATCAAATATTTTATCTATATTTTCCAGTTTTGTTTAGTGTTAGTTTTTATAGTAACATCTGATTATTTAATTTCCTTAGTTTCTTTTGTTGCATCTCCATTGTCATTCCTGATTTTGTTAATTTGGATTCAGTCTTTGTCTTCTCTAGTTAGTTTGACTAAGGTTTTATCTATCTTGTTGATTTTCTGAAAGAATCAACTTTTGGGTTGGTTCATTCTTTGTGTAGTTCTTTTTGTTTTTCACTTGTTGATTTCTGCCCTGAGTTTGACTGTTTCTTACCCTCTAATCCTTTTGGGTGTGTTTGCTTCTTTTTGTTCTAGAGCTCTCAGTTGTACTGTTAAGTTACTAGTGTAGGTTCTCTCCTGTTTTGTTATGAAGGCACCTAGTGCTATGAACTTCCTCTTAGCACTGCTTTCATTTTGCGGCCCATAAATTGGATATTCTGTGTCTTCTTTTTCTTGAAACTAGAAAGTCTTTAATTTCTTTTTTTCTTGATCAAGTTATCATTGAGTAGAGAATTTTTCAGTTTCCATCTTCTTGTATTTGTTGATGCTTATTTTGTGGCTGATTATATGGTTAGTATTGGAGAAAGTACTCTGTGGTTCCGAGAAGAATGTATATTTTTTGTTTTAGGGTCAAAGGTTCTGTACATATCTGCTAATTCCATTTGACTCATAACTTCTATTAGTTTCAATGTTTAGTATTTGTTTCAATGTCCTGTCCATTGGTGAGAATGGGGTGTTGAAGTCTTCAACTATTATTTTATGAGTAGCAATGTATGTTTTGAACTTTAGTAAAGTTTCTTTTATGAATGTGGATACCCTTGCATTTGGGGCACAGATGTTCAGAATTGAGACTTTATCTTGGTGGATGTTTCCTTTGATATTTTTTTCCATCTCATTTGATAATTTTCTGGCTATTTTATTGGATATTAGAATTACAACTTCTGCTAGTTTCTTGGGACCATTTTCTTAGAAAATCATTTTCCCAACCTTTTACTCTGAGGTAGTTTCTGTCTTTGTTATTGAAGTATATTTCTTGTATGCAGCAAAATGTTGGGTCCTGCTTATGTATCAGTCTTTTAGCTTACGTCTTTTTATTGGGGAACTGAGTCCTCTTATTTTGAGAGATATAAAGGCAGATGATTATTATGATATGATGTTATGATATTGTGACATATGAAAGTTACTGTCATGTTTGTTGTTGGAGGTGTTATATATATATGTGTGTGTGTGTGTGTGTGTGTGTGTGCGTGCATGCATGTGCATGCATGTGTGTATGTGATTCTTTCCTTTGGGTATGCTGTAAGATGATTAATTTTTTGTTTTTTTTTCTTTGTAGGGCTGGAATAGTAGATAAATATTGTTCAAATTTGGTTTTGTATCTTTCCTGGATCTTCTGACTGTTAGAATCTCTTTTGAGAAAAGTGATGTAATTCTGATATGTCTGACATTGTATGTTACTTGACATTTTTCCCCTTAGAGCTATTGACATTCTTTAATTATTCTGTGCATTTAATGTTTTGATTATTATGAGACTGGATGATTTTCTTTTCTGGTTCCATCTATTTGGTGTTCTATAAGCTTCTTTATGGGCATCTTTCTTCAGAGTGGGAAATATTTCTTCTATGATTTTGTTTAGGATATTATTTGACTCTTTGAGCAGGGAATCTTCACTTTCTTCTATTCCTATTATTTTCCTGTTTAGTCTTTTCATTATGTACTGGATTTCTTAGGTGTCTTACATTAGGAGGTTATTTTTTTTTAATCTTGTGTGTTTTCTTTGACTCTTGTGTCAATCTCTTTTACTGTTCTATCACTTATATCCTGGTGACTCTTGCATCTATAGCACCCGACTGCCTTCCTAGGTTTTCCATTTCCATGGTTGTGTCTATTTGTGAATTCTTTATTATTTCTATTTCCATTTTTAGGTCTTGGACCATTTTGTTCACTTCTTCTACCCATTTAACTGTGTTTGCACCTATTTCTTTAAGTGAACTATTTATATTCTCATTAAAGGTCTGTATTATCTTCATGAAATGGGATTTTAGGTCATTATCATGCTTTTAAGGTGTGTTATAGTTTCCAGGGCTTGCTGTGGTGGGAGAGCTGGGTTCTGTTGGTTTCAACAAATATTGGCTTCTGTTGATTTGGATCTTATGCTGCCTTTCACCATCTGGTTGTCTCTGATGTTAGCTTCCCTGGGTTTCTATCTCTGGAGCTTTTTTCATGTGTCCCTGTGTTGCAGCATAGCTCCTAGGAGATCTGTAGCTCTGATTGCAGCAGTTTTCCTGTGAGACCTGTAGACTTTGAGGTGTTAAGAGGGGCAGACATTCAGAACTGCCCAGGTAGACTTGCAGATCAGGAGGGATATAGAGTTCATGCAGAGCGGACGGTCCAGGGTCTCCTGGTCACTTTGCATGTCCCAGTTGCAGGAGTCATTTTGATAGGTGACTTACTAGTTACCCTGGCTACAGCTGATCTAGGAGATCTGCAGACAATATGGTATTGAGGAAGAAGACCAGATAAGATGGTATGTACTGACCCAGGTGCAGACCTGAAGGAAAATATTCTAGTGGAGATGAAGTGTTCAAGAGGCCCTGTTGCAGTTATTTGGGACAGTTTCTTACCCACTGCCCTGGTTGCAGAAGATCTCTTAGGAGACCTGCAGACTTGAGGAGTAGAGAGAAGAGCAGACATACAGATGTGCTCTGGCACATTTGCAGGCCAGAAGTGAGCATCTGACATATCTAACAATAATAAAAAAAATCTATTAGACTTCCAAAAAGGAGTTAATGACAATACTCCTCGAATTATATCAAAAAGTAGAAACAGAAAGAACATTGTCCAGTTTATTTTATGAGGTCACAATTATTCTGATACCCAAACCACACAAAGTCCCAAACAAGAATAACTTCAGTCCAATTTTCCTTATGAATATCAAAGCAAATATACTCAATATAATTCTAGCATATCTAATCCAAGAACACATCAAACAGGGATTGTTCAATATATGGAAATCTATCATATCCTTATGTTATTGACATTCTAAACCAGTTGAATATATGTCTTATTTGAATCAAAATGAACCTGATTTATTATTTGATTACTTCACTTTTTATAATGTTTTACAACTTCGTTGTTATAACATATGACATTTTTATTCTTTAGTGAAGAATAATTTGTTTCTAATATCCTCCAATCCTTACAAATATATTTCCAATGTTTCTGTCTCTTGGCTACTCTGAACATTGCTTCAACAAACATGGAGTCTACACTTATCTTTGAGATCTTGATTTTAAATCACTTGAATAGATTCTAAGTTAAGATTGACTTATGAAATAGAACTAAATATTTAATTTGAGAATTGTCATGGCATTGAAATCATAGATTTAATCTGATATTTGAATTTGAATAAAAATAGAGAAAGTATAGATCATGTTTGAAATTACATACATTTGTTAGATATAATGTTATCAGTATAAAGAGTAATAATTAATAAACCAGTGAGCCTCCAATTATTGTATATTTAAATCACATGAACAAGTAGTATAAGTTGTGATAGATAATACTCCATAGAATCAAAATAAATTTCCAATTATTTTCCCTATTGAGAATTGAGAATGTCTATGTGGGAAAGTATCTATGAGTTTGTCTGTATTTCTCTGTACATCAGTCTATCTGTCTGTCTGTCTCTTTCTCCCTCCCCATCCTCCTTTCCCCCTCTCCCTCCTCCCTCCCTTGCCCTATTTCTCTCTTTGTCTGTGTGTGTGTGTGTGTGTGTGTGCGTGTGTGAGTGTGTATATGTTCTGCAGAATTAAATGCAAGGCATTGTACATTCTAGCAAATGTTCAGGGCAAAAAAAATTATTTTTAGAAGTATATTGTAATGACCAATTTTTAAATGTGCATTGACATGAGGCTGCACATAATAGATTCTGCTGTGTTGGAGAAGATTTAAGAAGTATGGAGAAATGTATATATCAGTTTTTCTCTTCACTCAGCAGATGCTTAACTACAAAAGTTACTTATTTTCTTGTAGTTCAGTTTTCTTGTCTAAAACAGGTCTGTTAGAGAAACCTCATAAATTTAGAGTAAATGTGTGTCAAAAAATCTGTTCATGTAGAAAATAAAACAGGCACAATAAATCTAGACTAGACTAATAGGTTTTAAATCTGAACTCTAGTATTTAGTACCTGTCTGAATCAAGTTACTCTACCCTTTGAAGTTTAATTCTCCACATTCCAAAATAAATAAATAAATAAATAAATATTTGCATGTTCAATAGATTTTTCCAATGTAGTTACAATTTCTGAGTGTGGGTCACTTTTTAAAAATGTACAAAATGCTAATTTAAATATAGAATCAAAGTGACCATTAAATAATTGAGGTTAATGTCAAGGTCTTGGATCCAGGTCACACAAAACGGGTAAATAAACCTGAGGGAGGTTTAGTTCTAAGAGAGTGCATAATACATTACCTGGAACACATTATAAAAATTACACCTACTACTTAATATAAATAATCCTCCAGCAGCTGTAGTAGTGGGAAAACCAAAGGAGCCTACCATAGCTAAATATGCATTTAATTTGCATAGAAACAAGGAATTTCCTTAAGTCCAGGGCTGCATAAATATTAGAAAATATTTTTCTTCTCTTTCAAATTGTTGTGTGGGGGTGGCAAGACAGTTCTGTGCGTAAAGGTGGTTTCCACTCTCTTCGATGATATGATTTGGGTACTGAATCTCACAAGGTAAAAGAAAGAGCAGACTACTGTAAGTGGTTTTCTGATTTATGAAACAATAATTCACATTGTACATGTGAATTAAGGCAATATGTATACCCACCTGCAGATACCTGCTAAAAAATTAATGCAATAAATGTTTTTGTTAATTAGATGAGACAGTGATATTTGTTATGTCAACAAGATACTTAATATTTATTATTTGGAAAATTCAATTTCCTATGAATCTTTCCCTTAAGACTAATTTTCAATAAGTTTCAAACTAACTGTGAATTAAAAGATAAAGATGGGAGTTGTGTTTTGTTTCTTACCTTTGTAACATTTTCAAATCAGTGTCTGGGCTATATACACTCTCATTCTAACTAAAGTGCATTAATCAAATGAAGTAATTATAGGTTCCAAATCTCAGGAACGTATTTTAATTTCTCTTCAAAAATGAGAAGGTTTCGGCTTACAGATTCTAGAGCTATAACAAAATAATTACTCAGGAATTAGCTGAAAAACCATTAGAATAGCATCAATACAGCTAGGAATATACTTTTTTCAATAATCTATTTAAAAAATAATACCTAGGTATCCTAGTAAATTAAAATTTGTGGACAAAGATTAGTAAATATAATTATAAGACAGTCAATCAAAGTATTCTCATTAGAACTTATTGGCAATATGTAGATAGAAGTCAAAACATTTTCTGTTTTGACACCAATAAAATATAGTCTATATTCTACTCACATTTCTTTTTATTGTATTGAATGACAGTAAAATGCTAAATATTTCTTTGAAACACATAAAAGCTTAAGATTTCAATCTATTCATTTCTTCCTCACATGAAATGAAATCATACACATTCTAAGAGCAATCTGAATAAATTTATTTATTAAAGATGAGGTCTTTTATTTCTGTGAAAGACTTGTTACAAAATCATTATCAGTGAAAGGTTAAATAATAGAGATTCACTTGGTTTTGATCTACTGAACAGAAAATCACTTGAAATATTTGGAGCTTTTATGCAGTAGAAAATTATGCTAAATCCTAAAATTAATCTATTGTCTTTCAGGCATTAGATAGGAATATGACACCTTTATGTATTTCTCATTTTATTAGTTAATGTTTTATGGACAGCTATGTCTGAATAAAATTACAATAAATTCTGAATGAAAGAATTTCACACTGTGAAGATGCTAGGAATCTTATATTAAAAAACCAAAAAAGATCTTAGAAATCCAAATGATTTCTCTCTCCTAAATATACTCTATCCTCAAATTACATATGTCATTTCATTTTTCCCCTGTGCATATATTTATTAACAATTTTAACTGCATGGGTTATTTTACTATGATATCATTTTCATTTTTTAGTTTGAATATTTGAATATAAACACCCATGTTCAGAGACTTCTTTAATAACTCATAAGTGACAAGTTATTACTCAATACAATTTTTCTTTATTGTATTAATTTTTAGTGCTGTTAAACAGTAGAAAGTCCACACAAAAATTGTGACATATGAATAGACTCTGAATCACAATTTCATTAAAATTTAGACATCAGTAGAAGTAATTATGCAGGTAAGCCTCATTGCATTATGCCCTGAGAGAAATAATCCTTTATCAATGCTGCGTGATAAAATTGTAAATATAACTGAGTTATTAGTTCCAAACACTCACAATGTTCTTTTCAGGAAACAAACATATGATTGTTCTTAGTACATTTAGAAAAACTTCTTCCGTTCATCGCAAGTTATTCACTTTTGATAGGAAACTTAACACCAAATCTTTATGTACTGTAATGAGACATTACAAATTGGTCTAGTACAATTGATTACATCTGTTTGCTTTTTAAAGTCTCAGATGTCCTATGAAGTGTGACCCTGAGTTTATGCTGTAGCTTTAATCATGGGCCTGGGTCATCTCATAATCTGGTTATAATTTTTTGAAACTTTGTTAATTTTGCTATTCCCTGGCACTCGTAATTTCCCTGGCAATGTTATGCTTGCAGACCAGAGTCTGGCATGACCCTCTTCTGAGAGCCTCTACCCAGAAACTGATTCAAACACATACAGAGACCCACAACCAAACTGTGGATGGAGCTTGTGGACACTTATGGACTAGCTTGGGGTAACATTGAGGGTCCTGAGGATGGTCAGATAGGAACTCCACAGGAAGACAAACAGAATCAAGTAGTTAATTTCTCTTATACATAACAAAGTTGAAATTAGGGTCCAAACTTTAATAGGTGATTTTCATTTATCTCACCCCTTTTTCCCTAAGGGGTTGATTTTTTTTTTTTTTTGTTCATTTAATGGCAGAGCTTCTCCTTTGTCAATTTTGTAAATTGTCCCTTCAAAAACCTGTCTCTGCTCTCCTGAAGCATCACTGATTCATCTAGTGGCCAATCAGAAGGAGGTGCAGTATAGATTCAACTCCCCATCGATTACAGCACTTGTCCTTGTTCCTCCTTGAGGATCACTTTCATCTTAGTGCAGAATGCTCCAATTGAGAAATGAGTTTCTATGGTTCTATAATGTCACATCTCTGAGCAAGGTTCTATGATTGCAATCAAGTACCTACTACTCTCCTGGGATGAAGAGTGTAACCAGTTCTTTGAAGGTGATTGTGTTTGCGTTTCTTGAGCAGAGAGCTGTAGTTTTTTCAACTTGCTCTTTTCTTTATTGGCCTCTACAACTGGGACTAGGGTGCCAATTTCTACAGATGTACCTGTACCACTGAGGCATCCATAAATCATAACTTGTCTCTAGAGACTGCACAGTACTCCCATAGCATTATTATTATTCATTGAAATTTCCTACCACAAAATTTTACATATATATAAATATATATTTATATTTATATCAATAATATAAAGAAATAATACGAAGTTCCTGATGAAATTTACATCTTCTCATAGAGTGTCCTTTGAGCATAATCACTTCCTATGTCATTCATTCTCATCTCCTCATTTTCTATTGTACTTCTATATCCTCTGCATTTGTCTTTTGCATTCATTTTTTGTAATTTTTCAGACTTTTATTTATGAGAGAAAAAATCATGTCATAATTGTCTAACTCAATCTGATGTTATTTTACTGGTGAATGTCCTGTTTTCCATTTTTTTTCCTGAAAAATGGCATAATTTTATTCTTTCTAATGGCTCAGTAAAACTCATTACATATATTTCACATTTCTGCTGATGGACTCCCGGGCTGATTCTATGACTCTGGCTGTTCTGAAATATGCCACACTTTTAGTGAATGAAGTTTTAGGTCCATATATCCATAAATTTTATAGTTGGCTTGCATTAGTAGACTTGAACTTTTCACAGATCTGTCAGCTAGTTTTGTTTCCTTGGTTATTCTCTGTTTTATTGAGTAAAAATAAATTATACACATTTTAAAATATGTGAATCGTTGTTATATTTTCTACAGTAAACATCTATTTATCCACAGGTAATCTGTTTTAGGATCCCAATGTAGTGTCTTTCAGAACACATAAATATGTGTACATATATACATACGTAAATATTATGTGTCTACCTGTAACATTTACAATAAAGCTTAGTTCAAAATTAGTTGTAATAAGGAATTTAACTTTATTAATAATAAATTGAAAAATCAGAAAAGTGTTTATTTTAAAATTATCTCCCATTCCTTATTTTCAGACTACTGTTTCCTATATAACTCAACATAGGGAGAGCAAGATGTAGTTAAGAAACTACTATTATATTATGAATTGTTTAACAATCATATTGATCTTCCTATATAAAACTTTACAAACTCACCATTTTTTTTGGCGAGAGAATTTGAGTTTATTCTCTTGGAAATGTCCAATATACGACTCAGTATTATCGAATGTAGTTACTATGATGTGCACTTGATATTCAGAACTTATCCATCTCTTATCTGACGGACCTTTAACCCAAATTTCAGTGTTTCCAACATCTCTAATGCCTCATTCTCATTCCTAAAATTCATTTCTTCTGATATCATTTAATCATGAACTTACAGAGTTTAATAATTAATAATCCTTTTCTTGTTTATTTTCTTTCATTCATTATAATGCTTTTAATGTTCATCTGTTTTATAAATGGCAGTATCTCTTTAGTTTTATGAACGAATACTACACTGGTATATGTTATATTTTGTCTATATATTTGTCTTCAGTGATACCTTGGGTTGTTGCTATATCTTAACATTCATAAATGACCTAGCAATGAATGTAGAAAATTTGGAATATCTTTTTTCTTTTTTTAAATTTTAAGCCTGTATATGTGGAGTTCCTAACTCTATTGAAATAATTCTTCTATTTTGCTTCCTGAACCATCTACATATGGTTTTGCACAGTAATTGACCACCTATAGTGTGCTGTCTCATTTTTTTGTTCCGTCAGTTACTATCTCTCATCAGTTTCAAAATGGTCCTGAGGCAACATACATTCTAGACTGCTATCCTTATGCAATTCACTATTATTTGTTATGTGTATCTTGAAATACAAATTCAATCTTCAACAATTGGTAAAACGTCCAATCTATTTAATGGAATATACATGCAGTTTTGTTTTTATTAAATCTCATTAACAATGCATCATCAGAATGTGCCGAGAGGTGAAAGTGATGTTTCTGGCTAAAATCTGTAACATCTCTGATTTTTTTAGTGTTTGTATCTTAAAAGTTTCATTTTCTCTTTCTAACTCCAATAGATGGCATTGAGTTTTAAAGATATTTTCATAGTCACTTAGCATTACCTCCATTACCTACAGGACAGTACCTTAACTTTGGCTTGGGGTCCAGGATACTGCAGTTGCAGCTAGATGATGAACCAGTCTATCCACATTTTCTACTCTCAGGAACATTGAAATAGTGAATATCACTGTTGCATTATTTAAATCTTTCCAGGGGATTGAGGAAAGAATCAACATGTAGAGGTGGATGACAGTATTTTCACATTTAAAAAAAAATTGACATTAAAACATTTTAAATGTTTTAGCAGAAGTATGTTAGAGAAAATGCATTAGTATATTCCAAATATTCTATAAAATCATAATTATTATTGAATGATTTACAGGTAGATGAAATGAAGTTAATTATGTAAAATCATTCATATTCTCTTACTTTGGGTTTTATGGGTTAATTTCACAAAGGGGAAAATATAGTTTTACCTTTTTCCATTTGGAAAATAATAATTGAATATTTTTCTTGACCAGGCTAATAGACATAAACTCTCTTTATTAAAGGGAGTAGTCATTTCATACATTATAATATAGCAATAAGTTCGGATTATCCTATTATACAAATATATTTTATATTAAATCTAAAGGGGACATTAAGTTATTTGGAGCTGATGTTTTAATGTATTTTGATAATAATGTGTATTTTACTAATGTTATAATTATGCAACTGTCCCTCACACTGATGAATCTTTTGTCATTATTATTCCCCTTATGTGCAACTCTGATAGAATACTCAGTGATCAGATGCGCCTTCGCTTCTGAAACATTTGTGAGCTCCCTGACAAATTATTATTGTAGGCTCTGCCAGGAGATCCTGTCTCTATTTCTTGCAAGGCTGTTTTTTACTTGCATAGGCACCTTGTGCCTTCTGTGTCACGATTGCTGTTGTCTCCCTGACATTGACATTTGATGCCACATTGTTTCATATTGTTCTCTGTGCATATCTGAAGTCTTACTAATGCCTATTTTATATAACCTCCCCTGCCTCCCTCCCTCCCTCCTCTTTATCACACACACACACACACACACACACACACACACACACACTCACCCACACACAGTTTGTCTTCATATGATTTCTCTATTGTTTTATATTTGCATTTAGAAAATACTTGAGGAATAAGGAACACAGCATAAAACAGTTGCAATACATCTATTACCTTTCCTTCATAATGGAACACTGATAAGCCATACTCTGACTGTTTCACATCCCATATTTCCTCACGACCTCACCTTCCACCCCACCTGACCTCTAAAATTCCTGGGGCCTCCAATCTCTTGACGGTTGGGTACATCATCTCTGAATGAACACAGACCTGGCAGTCCTCTATTGTATGTGTATTGGGGGCCTCATAGAATCTGATGTAAGCTTCCTGGTTGGTGGTCCAATGTTTGAGAGATCTCAAGGATCTGGATTAATTGAAACTGTTGGTCCTCCTACAGGATTGCCCTTTTCCTCAGCTTCTTTCAGTCTTCCTAATTCAACAACAGGGTCAACTGCTTCTGTCCATTGGTTGGGTGCAAATATCTGCATCTGACTCTTTCATCTGTTTGTTGGGTCTTCCAGAGTGCAGTCATGCTAGGTCCCTTTTTTTTTTTAATTTTTTTAAAAATTTTTTCCTTTATTGATATATTTTTTATTTACATTTCAAATGATTTCCTCTTTCCCCACTCCCCGCAAGTACCATAAGCCTTCTTCCCTCCCCCTGCTCCTCCATCTACCCCTTCCCACTTCCCTGTTCTGGTATTCCCCTATACTGTTGCATTGAGTCTTTCCAGAACCAGGGGCCACTCCTCCATTCTTTTTGGACATCATTTAATATGTGGATTATGTCTTGGGTATTCGAAGTTTCTAAGCTAATATCCACTTATCAGTGAGTGCATTCCATGATTGATCTTTTGAGACTGGGTTACCTCACTTAGTATGATGTTCTCTAGCTCCATCCATATGTCTAAGAACTTCATGAATTCATTGTTTCTAATGGTTGAATAGTACTCCATTGTGTAAATATACCACAATTTTTGTATCCATTCCTCCGTTGAAGGACACCTGGGTTTTTCCAGCTTCTGGCTACTACAAATAGGGCTGCTATGAACATAGTGGAGCATGTGTCCTTATTGCATGCTGAAGACTCCTCTGGGTGTATGCCCAGGAGTGGCATAGCAGGGTCCTCAGGAAGTGTCATGCCCAGTTTTCTGAGGAACCGCCAGACTGATTTCCAAATTGGTTGCACCATCTTGCAATCCCACCAGCAGTGGAGGAGGGTTCCTCTTTCTCCACATCCTTGCCAACACCTGCTGTCTCCTGAGTTTTTGACCTTAGCCATTAGGTGTGAGGTGAAATCTCAAGGTTGTTTTGATTTGCATTTCCCTAATGATTAATGATGTTGAACATTTCTTAAGGTGTTTCTCAGCCCTCAGTGCTCCATAGCCTCTGTAATAATGTTAGGCCTTGCAACCTCTCCTTAAGCTGGATTCCAATTTGGTTCTGTCGCTGGACCTTTTTTTTCCTCAGGCTCCTCTCCATTTTGATTCCTGTAATTCTTTCAAATAGGAACAATTATGGGTCAGAGTTGTGACTGTGAGATGCCGACCCCCATATCTCTCATTAGAGGTAGGTTCTATAAGTGCCCTCCCCCTACTGTCTGGCATTTCATCTAAGGTCCTTCCCTTTGATTCCTGAGAGTCTCTCAACTCCCATTTCTCTGATGCCTTCTGGAGCATCCCCACAACCTACCTAATGAGGTTGCCTGTTTCCATTCTATCTGCTGACCCTCGAAACTTTTGTCCTTTTTCCTCACCCAAAAACAGATCAGGCTCTTTTCTCCCCCACACACCCTCTCCACATTCCCACACAGGTCCCTCCCTCCCTCGCACTTGTGGTTGTTTTGTTTCCCTCTCAATTGGGACTAAGGCATCCTGACTTGGGCAATTCAGTTTGTTGAACTTTTTCAGTGCTGTGGACTGTATCTTGAGAATTCTGTACATTTTTTTTTGGCTAATATCCACTTATTAGTGAGTACATACCATGAATGTTTTTGGTTCTGAGTTACGTCACTCAGGATGATAATTTCTAGTTCCATCCATTTGTCTGCAAAATTCAGGATGTCCTTATTCTTAATAGCTGAGTAGTATTCCATTGTGTAACTGAACCACATTCTCTGTATTCATTCTTCTGTGGTGGGACATCTGGATTGTTTCCAGCTCCTTCCTATCATGAATAAGGGTGCTATGAACACAGTGGCTCATGTGCCCCTGTGGCATGATAGAGCATCTTTTGGGTATATTCAGAAGAGTGGTATCGCTGGGTCTTCAGGTAGATTTATTTCCAAATTTCTGAGGAACTTCCAGAGTGGTTGTACCAGTTTACAATCTCACCAGCAATGGAGGACTGTTCCGTCGTCTTTACAACCTCACCAACATGTGTTGTTACCTGAGGTTTTGATCTTAGCCATTCTGGTTTTTGTACAGTGGAATCTCAGGGTAGTTTTGATTTGAACTTCTCTGATCACTAAGGGGTTTGGTAAGTTCTTTAGGTGCTTCTCTGCCTTTCAAGATTGCTCTGTTGTGAATTCTCAGATTAGTTTTATACCCCAATTTTGATTGGATTGTTTTCTTTGGTTTTGTTTTGCTTATCTTTCATGCTTAGCTTCTTGAATTCTTTATATATTTTGAATATTGGCCCTCTTTCAGATGTGGGGTTAGTGAAGATCTTTTTTCTTAATCTGTAGACTGTCAATTTGTCTTATTGACTATGTTCTTTTTCTTACAGAAGCTTTCCAGTTTTGTGAGGTCCCATTTATCAATTCTTGATCTAAGAGCATAAGCCATTGGAGTCCTATTTATGAAATTCCCCCCTGTGCCAATGATTTCAAAGCTCTTTCTCACTTTCTCTTCTATTACATTGAATGTATCTGGTCTTACATTGAGGCCCTTGATCTGTTTGGACTTGAGCTTTGTGCAAGGTGACAAATATGTGTTTATTTTAATTTTTCTACATAAAGACAGACAATTAGACTGGGAACATTTATTGAAGATGTTTTGTCTATTGTATATGTTTGGCTTCTTTCTCAGAGATCAAGTGTCCATAGTGTGTGGTTTTATTTCTGGGCCTTCAATTCTATTCCATTGATCAATGTGTCTGTCTTTGTACCAATACCAAACAGTTTTAATTACTAGCCCTCTGTAGTAGAGTTTGATGTTAGGGATAGTGATTCTTTCAGCCATTCTTCAGAAGCTTAGAATATCCAAGACACAATTCACAGATCAAATGATGCCCAAGAAAATAGAAGAACAAAGTAGGATATTCTGGTCCTTCTTAGAAAGGGGAACAAAATACCCATAGAAGGAGATACACAGGCAAAGTATCGAGCAGAGTCTGAGAGAAAAACCATTCAGAAACCACTCCACCTAATGATCAATCCCATAAACAGTGTCAAAACCCAGAAACTATTATAGATGCCCACAAGTACTTGCTGACTGGAGGTGGATATAGCTGTCAACTGTGAGGCTCTGCTAGTGCATGACAAATACAGAGGGGGACACTCTCAGCCAGCCATTGAACTGAGCACAGGGTCCCCAATGGGGGAGCTAGAGAAAGGACCAAAGGAGCTGAGGTGGTTTGCAGAACCATAGGAGGAGCAACAATATGGACCAATCAGTACCCCCAGAGCTCCCAGGGACAAAAACATCATCCAGATAGTAATCTGGTATTATCCATGGCTCCAGATGCATAGGCAGCAGAGGATGGCCTTGTTGGACATCAAAAGGAGGAGAGGACCCTGGTCCTGGAAAGGATCCATGAAGCAGTAAAGGGGAATACCTGGAGAAGGAAGCAAGAGGGGGTTGATGGGGAACAGGGGATTTTTGGCAGGCGGAGGGACCAGGAAAGGGGAAATCATTTGAAAGGTAAATAAAGAATATATCTCTCCGGCAGTGGTGGCTGTGAGTTCCAGAGTGAGTTCCAGCACAGCCAGGGCTATACAGAGAAACTCTGTCTAGAAAAACAAAAAAACAAACAAAAAATTGTTTCCACTATTCTGGATTTTTTGCCTTTGCAGATGAATTTGAGAACTGCTCTTTCCATGTCCTTGAAGAATTGCTTTGGGATTTTGATGGGAATTGCATTGAATCTGTAGACTAACTTTGGTAGGATAGCCCTTTTTACTCTGTTAATTCTGCCAATCCACGAACATGGCAGAACTCTCCATTTTCTGAGATCTTTGATTTCTCTTTTGATAGACTTGAAGTTATTATTATAGAAGTCTTTCACTTGTTTGGTGAGAGCTATCTCAAGATATTTTATATTATTTGTGGCTATCATGAAGGGAATTGTTTCTCTAATTTCTTTCTCAGATTTTTTTTATCATTTGTATAGAGGAAGGCTACGGAATTACTTGATTTTATTTTATATCCTGTCACTTTGTCAAAGTTATTTATCAGCTGGAAAAGTTCTCTGGTGGAATTTTTCAGGTCGCTTATATGTACTATCTTACCATTGGCTAACAGTAATAACTTTATTTTTTCTTTGCCAATTTGTATCCCCTTGATTTCCTTTTGTTGTCTTATTCTAGCTAGCATTCCAAGTATATATATAATGAGTATAAGCTTTTATAGTAGGATCTGATGAATATTGAATTTCCTTTGTTTCTTTTATTATTTCTCTCTTTTCATTTCTGATTTTGATAATTTGTTACTGCTTCTGGGCCCTTTAGTTATTTTGGCTAGGGGTTTATTTATCTTGTTGATCCTGTCAAAAAACAGCTTTTGGTTTTGTTGATTTTTTTGTGTTGTTTTCTTTGTATCTATTTGTTTGATTTTGGCCACAAGTTGGATGATTTCCTGTCTTCTGCTCCTCTTGGGTTAGTTTGCTTCTTTTTGTTCTAGAGCTATCGGGTGTGCTTTTAAGTTGTTAGTATAATATCTCTCCACTTTATTTGCCAGTGCACTTAGTGCTATTAATTTTCCTCTTAGTACTGCTTTCATTATGTCCCATAAGTTTGGTTATGATGTGTCGCATTTTCATTAAACTCCAGGAAATCTTTATTTTATTATTTCTTCCCTGACAAAGTTATCATTGATTAGAGAGTTGTTCAGTTTCTACTTGTATGTGGACATTCTGTTGTTTTTTTTTTCTGTTTTGAAAACCAGCCTTAGGCCATGGTGATCTGATAGCTGCTCGGGTTTATATCAATCTTCTTGTATTGGTTAAAGGTTGTTTTGTGACCAATTATATGATTGATTTTTGAGAAGGTACCATGAGGTACTGAGAAGAGGGTGTATTCTTTTGCTTTAGGGTGAAATATTCTGTAGATATCTGCTAAATCCATTTGGGTCATAACCTCTATTAGCTTCACTGTATCTCTGTTTAGTTTCGGTTTCAAGGACCTTTCCATTGGTAAGCATGGGGTGTTGAAGTCTCCAAATATTAATGTGTGGGGATCAATGCGGGTGCCCTTGCATTTGGCGCATAGATGTTCAGAACTGACACTTTTTCTTGGTTGATTTTTCTCTTGATAAATATGAACTGTCCATCCTCATCAGGCTTGATAACTTTTGGTTGTAAGTCTATATTGTTGGATATTACAATGGCAACACCAGATTGTTACCTTGGACCAATTGCTTGGAATACCGTTTTCCATCTTTTTACTCTGAATTCCATCAGAATTCTGGATCTTATCTGTGTATCCTGTTTGCTAGCTTCTGTCTTTTTTTAGGTGAGTTGAGTCCATTAATATTGAGAGATAGCAAAGAGAAGAGACTGTTATTTCCCGATATGTTTGCTTCCGTAGGTGGCTCTATGTGCCTGTGGTTCGTTCCTTTAGGCTTTGTTGTGAAATGCTTGATACCTTGTCCTTTCTTGGTACAGGTATCTTCCGAGTGATGGAGTTCTCCTTCTATAATCCTCTCTTAGATTGCATTTGTAGATAGATATTGTTTGAATTTGGTTTTGTTCTGGAATATTTTAATTCTCCATCTATGTTGATTGAGGATGTTGATGAGTATAGTTGCCTGGGCTGGTATTTATGTTCTCTTAGAATTTGCATAACCTTTGACCAGGCTCTTCTGCCTCTCATAGTCTCTGTAGAGAAGTCTGGTATAATTCTGATAGGTCTATTTTTGTGTGTTACTTGGCCTCTTTCCCTTGTAGCTTTCAATATTTTTCCTTTGTACTGTGAATTTAGTGTTTTGATTATTATCAAACAAGAGGATTTTTTTCTGGTCCTTTTGATTTGGTTTTCCATAGCATTCTTCTACCTTTATGGACATTTCTTTCTTTAGGTTGGGGAAGTTTTCATCTCTGATTTTGTTTAGGACATTTTCATCTCCATTGAGGTGGGAATCTTCATTCTCCTCTATTCTAATTATTCTTAGATTTAGTCTTTTCATTGTGCCCTGAATTTCTTGGATTTTTGGGGTTAGGAGCATTTTATGTTTTGAATTTTCTTTATTAGTTGTGTCAATCTCTTCTATAGTATCTTTTATACCTGAGATTCTCTCTTCTCTATCTTGTATTCTGTTGGTAATACTTACATCTGTAATTCCTGACCTCTTTCCTAGGTTTCCCATTTCCAGGTTTGCTTCCATTTATATTTTCTTTATTGTTTCTACTTGTACTTGTTGATCTTAGATTGCTTTCTTCAATTTTTTCACCTGTTTAACCTTTGAGATTATTGCTATCCTCATAAAAAGAGTATTATCTTCACGGGATATGATTTTAGGACATATTCCTGATTTTCAGGTGTGTTTGTGTATTCAGGGCTTTCTGTGTTGGGAGAACTGGGTTCTAATGATTCCCACATATGTTTGTTTTTGTTGCTTATGGTCTTGAATTTGCCTCTCACTGTCTGGATATCCCTGGTATATGTTTATCTTGATGAATCTAACTAGAGTCTGCCTCTTTTGTCCCTGGATTTACACATGGAATATTACTCAGCTATTAAATACAATGAATTCATGAAATTCTTAGGCAAATGGATAGAACTAGAAAATGTCATCCTGAGTCCTCACTTATAACCCAATCATAAAAGAACACACATGGTATGCACTCAATGATAAGTGGATATTACCCCAGAAGCTTGGAATACCCAAGATACAATTCACAGATCAAATGATGCTCAAGAAGAAGGAAGAACAAAGTATAGATACTCTGGCCCTTCTTAGAAGGGGGAACAAAATACCCACAGGAGGAGATACAGAGACAAAGTGTGGAGCAGAGACTGAGGGAAAGAACAACCAGAGACTGCCCTACAGAGGGACCATCCCATATACAGTTTAAAACCCCGATACTATTGTGGGTGCCAACACATGTTTGCTGACTGAAGCCTGAAATAGCTATCACCTGGGAGACTCTGCCAGGGCATGACAAATTCAGAGGGTGACACTCTTAGCCAACCACTGAACTGAGCACAGGGTCCCCAATGGAGGAGCTAAAGAAAGGACCCAAGGAGCTGAAGGGATTTGCAGTGCCACAGGACAAACAATAATATGAGCCACCCAATTCCAACAGAGCACCCAGGGACTAAACCATCAACCACAGAGTACATCTGGATGGACCCATGGCTCCAGATGCATATGCAGTGGAGGATGTCCTTATTGGACATGAAAGAGAGAAGATGAGAAGGACATGAGAAGGCTAGTTAATACAGTATACAGGAATGCTGGAACAGGGAAGCAGGAGTGGCTGGTTTGCTGAGCAGGGGGAGGGGGGGGATGGGTTAGGGGATTTTCAGGGGAGGGAACCAGGAAAGGGAACAACACTCGAAATGTAAATAGTGAATATATCTAATAAAAACAATAAATATAAAAAAAGAAAAAAAGGTGTAATTTATTTTAAATATTTTTATACCATCTGCAACTCTAACCATATACTTAACTATCCTAGAGAAATATTCAAGTGGTTTCAGATCTGTGTATACTTTATCAAGTGCTCAATGAAAATACACAAAATCTTGGGCCATCCAACGTGTATCTAATTTACCTCATAGACTTTATTTATTTCTGATTAAAATGATTTTACATTACAGAAGAAAAATATGGGAAAGATTGGCAGTTTTGAATACAGTGATATTCTTGTGCTCTGAGTTTGTTTTCGTAAAACTGGTTTGTCTACCTTAGTTGCTTATTTTATGTAAACAAAAAAAGAAGTGCAGCATATTTGAGACATTTAAAGAAATACATGGGAAAGTCTTAGCACATATGACTGAGCCCTGGCAGTAGATATAGGTGGCAATGGGTCAGTCACCTTATCTATTATATTGTGTAAATGCTGGTTGCTTTCATTTTATGTGGCAAGGGCAATGTCATAGTTCTCATTCTTGTCATTCTTGTTTGGCTATATTATGTCTCTATACTATTTGCTAACTCTTTTCCAATTATTTGTCACATGACATGCACTACAATATGTGAGAAGTCTGCAAGCAGTAGTAGCTTTTTGGTTTTAGAAAGTCATCAGTATATACTATGAATAGTGTAGATTCAATGAATTCTAGATGGAGTTCTTCATTTGATGAAATTGATAAAATTGATAAAATATTTAACTATTAGGGTATCTGCATGCAATTTCACCAGAATATGATTAAAGGAAGGATAAGAATATTAATGGCATTCAGAGTTCCTTTCATTGTTTGTGTTCATGTGGATTTTTCTCTTAGACTTCATTATTTATAGAAAGCAATTACTATGAGGATGTAATATGAACTAGTATTTTGAAAGTTATTTTTAAAATTTACATCCCTGTGATTGAAAGTCACTCAGCAGTAACACTCATTGGTCTTCCAGAGCTATTTGAATTTGATTCACAACAAATACTTGGTGGCTCACAACTGTTGTATCTTCAGTTCCAGAGAATCTAATATACTCTTATGGCTTCTCCAGTTCAAAAAAAAATGTGGTTTAATGGCAAACTTGTATGCAAAATAACCTACCCAAATAAAACTGAAATTTTATTACTTTTTTACTCATTTTTAATTCTTTTTATTTCTACTTAGAAGGGTGAATGAAATAATTATAGGAGGCAGAGGGGATGAGGGACCTGAAAGTGTGAGAGGAGGGGGAGGGAAAAAGAGAGGTAGGATCATGTGTGGGAAGAGACAGGAGAGAAGTACAGAGAGGGTCAGGGAATTGAGCAGAGGTGTGTAGCAGTGGGGGTACACTAACAAGTCACAGATGCCAGGGAAACAAGAGGCTCCCAGAACCTGAGGGAATGACATTAGCTGATATACCCAACAGAGAGAAAAGAGAACCTGTAGAGACCATATCCAGAGGTTAGGCACAACAGCCAGTTGAGGGATGGGACCACTTACCCATCTCAAAAATATTAACCCAGAATTGTTCCTGTCTAAAGGAGACACAGGAGTACTACAAAAGAGTAGAGTGGAAAACTACAAAGAGTAGAGTATCTCTCTGTGGGG
Organism: Apodemus sylvaticus; assembly: GCF_947179515.1. Lineage (NCBI taxonomy): Eukaryota > Metazoa > Chordata > Mammalia > Rodentia > Muridae > Apodemus > Apodemus sylvaticus. Next base: position 43,779,593 of record NC_067473.1, on the reverse strand, counting down.
TGTCCATCCCATCTGCAGACACCAAACCCAGACACTATTGCAAATGTCAAGAAACACTTGCTGACACGAAACTGGTATAGCTGTCCCTTGAGAGATTCTGCCAGATCCTAACCAATACAAATGTAGATTCTTGCAGCCAGCCATCATACTGAGCACAGGGACCCCAAAGGAGGAGTTAGTAGAAGGACTGAAGGAGTTTAAAGGGTTTGTAAACCAACAGGAAGAACAGCTATATCAACCAACCAGACTCCCCACAGATCCCAGGGACTAAACCACCAACCAAAGAATATACATGTAGGGACCCATGTCTCTATCTGCATAGTTAGCAGAGAATTGCCTTTTCTGGCATCAATGGGAGGGGAGGCCCTTGGTCTAGTAGAGGTGTGATGCCCAGCATGGGGGAATGCAAGGGCAGTGGGGCAGTAATGGGTGGGCAGATAGGTAGGGAAGCACCCTCATGGAAGCAAGGGAAGGGGATGGGATAGAGGGGTTGAAGAGGGGAAACTAGGAAGTGTGATAATATTTGAAATGTAAATACATGAAATAACCAATAAAAAGAAAAATGGTAAATATAGTATAGATACATAAGATATTGTTATATGTTGTATGTGTTAAACCTCACTGAAGCCTCATTAAGTTGGTAATGTTCTTATTTTTTCAAAGGTTCTTAATAATTTTGTATAATGTAATATAAAAATTTCTACCTGTGTAAGGCAATATCATTTGGTGGTGACAACATCATCTGTCTTTTCGTTGTAAGAACTCCTTTCTGCTTAGTATAATTAAGTCAATGTGAAAAAACTTCCAGGACCCAGGACAAAGTGTATGTAGAATTACTCCACAGTGATATTTAGCAACAGGGGCTAATTAGTGGTTAATGTGACTAAGATTGATGGTATAAACTGTGTTCCATATTTTGTTTATGTGAAAAAATGTGTGTGTGTATATATATATATATATATATATGTGTGTGTGTGTGTGTGTGTGTGTGTGTGTCCTATAACTCTCTATATATTTATCTACATATTTATATATAGTCAAATAATACAAACTACAAAAATGATGGCTTCCAGACATGGAAAAATATTCTGAACACCACTTTCTCAAGATGATGCATAGAAAACTGTTTGTGAAAATGCCAAGATTTTTTAAATTATCATAAAAGTTCAACTACTGAAAAATAACAATGTCTTAATTTACTCTATGTCCTCAGATGACACATTTCATTTAACTCTAAAATAGTATTTCCAACCCTGTTTCATCACACCATAATATATTGATACTTTACTGAATACTCTATAAGACCCTTTCATTTTGTCTCAGATTTTTCTTTTTTCTTCTTCTTCTTTATTTTTTTTTTTATTTTTTTTTTTTGTTTTGTTTTTTCGAGACAGGGTTTCTCTGTATAGCCCTGGCTGTCCTGGAACTCACTCTGTAGACCAGGCTGGCCTTGACCTCAGAAATCTGCCTGCCTCTGCCTCCCAAGTGCTGGGATTAAAGGCGTGCGCTACCAGTGCCTGGCCATCTCAGATTTTTCTAACATAGTATTATTAGTTTTACAAGAAATTGGTAATCCTCTAAATATCTTAAACACTTGGCAAATATAATAGATATATAGATGATAATATAAGACAGTTCTTACTAATTTTATATCTCTAGTTCCTCCAATATTATGCTTTCAAAGATCACTTCTTAATATATTTTAATAGTCTGGATGCAACGTCATCTGGCCACTTTTGATATTTTAATGTGGTTTATCATATATTTATATACTAGCCAATATTTATATATACTATAATAGAGAGTCTGTGATTTATATTCAACATGTCCTCTTATATATTCATATCTTAAATACGCACAATAAATATCATCCATAATCTGCTGTTGGCCGAGAGCTAGCTCCAGGTTATGTTATCTCCCTTTAAGCTGTCATTTAAGCTTTTGGTTCATAATTAGATTGCTATCAGTCAAAACTTTGTGTCATGTTTTCACAACTATGATGTCACATTGAATTCAATCACTGTTATGAACTTTGTATGAACCTAAATTTTATATTTTCTCTTCTGTTTTCCCAGAAGTCATGAGTCATTTCTCAATTTCAGATATGTTCAAATCCAAGTTATACTATATCATTCATTTACAACATTCATGTCCCTCTCAAGTTCTAATGCATCCTTTTAATAACTGGAATGTGATGAAATTTTAACAATTTACTCAAGATATTAAGAACAATTTCCTTACAGAAACTTTGTAATTTTATGAGGTCCCATTTGTATCTGTGGTTATCCTTTACTTTATGGCTAATCTCCACTTATCAGTGAGCACATATTATATCTGTATTTCTAGTGCTGTGTTACTTCACTAATGATGTCATTATTAAGTTCCATCCATTGCCTACAAAAGTCATCATTTCTTTGTTTTTAATAACTGAATATGTTTCCATTGATCAGAAGTATCACACTTTCTGTATGCATTCATAAGTTATCAGACTTCTAAGTTGTTTCAATTTATTGGCTACTACAAATAAAGTTATTATGAACAAGGTGGAAAAAAAAGTTTCCTTGTTTGACTCTGATACTCTTGATACATTTTATTTAAAAAATGTAGTTTTAATACCTGTGTCATTTGTTTAGCTGGTCTAGGGCTGTATTGTTATAGAAACCACTAATCTTGTCTTTTGTATAAAAAACAAAGTAATCTGAGAAATATTCATTGACACCTGATATATGACTAGGAAAGTTATGGATTTAATAGATATTACTTGTGTAGAAAGAGTTTGGGAGATATTCTCTCCAAAAGTGGGTAATTCATTCTGTTTCATTGTCTTCCTTTCTAGATCTTTGTAAATACCATTACACATAGCCAAACATTTTTGAAGGAATCTACAAAAGACTTTTCATATTATCAATAGTTACAATGACACAGGAAGTTTGAGAGTCAAGTTACAGCAGCATTTGCATCAATAAACTTGATGATACACCAGAACAAATTCTTTTTAAAAGAAATAAAGACTTACTTTCTGTTTGAATTCTTGATAGCTAAGCTACTCACTTATTAGTGTACCATAAAATTACAATTTTGCTGTCCAACCATGATAAATACTAAATAAATATGGAAAAAAGTATTTTTCTTACTTCTTACTATATGAGTAAGTCAAGCAGTCAAGCAGATGAGAAGACAATCAAATTGTCCTGTAGTTTAAAATTTTAGGATCTCATTTGTCAATTCTTGATCTTAGGGCCTAGGCTATTGGTGTTCTATTCAGGAAAATTTCCCCTGTACCTATGTCTTCAAGGCTCTTCCCCAGTTTCTTTTTTATTAGTTTCAGTGTGTCTGGTTTTTATGTGGAAGTCCTTGATCCACTTGGACTTGAGCTTAGTACAAAGGGAAAAGAATGGATCGATTTGCAGTCTTCTGCATGCTGTCCACCAGTTGAACTAGCACCATTTGTTGAAAAGGCTATCTTTTTTTCCCACTGGATGGATTTAGCTCCTTTGTCAAAGATCAAGTGACCATAGGTGTGTGGATTCATTTCTGGGTCTTCAATTCTATTCTATTGATCTATCTGCCTGTCACTGTACCAAGACCATACAGTTTTTAACACTATTGCTCTGTAGTGCTGCTTCAGGTCTGGGATACTGATTCACATATCAAATGATGCCGAAGAAGGAGGAAGAACAAAATATTGGTCCTTGGGTCCTTTGTAGAAAGGGGAAAATTACCCACAGAAGGAGATACAAAGACAAAAGGTTGAGCAGAGTCTGAGGGAAATACCATCCAGTGACTACCCCACCAAGGGTTGCATCCTATATACAGTTACAAAACTCAGGCACTATTGTGGGTGCACACAAATGCTGGCCTTCAGGAGTGGGATATAGCTGTCACCTGGGAGGCTCTCCTAGTGCATGACAAATACAGAGGGGGTTCACTTTTAGCCAGCCATTGATCTGAGCAGAGGGTCCCCAATGGGGAAGATAGAGAAAGGACCCAAAGAGCTGAAGGGGTTTGCAATGCCATAGGAGAAACAACAATATGAGTCACCCAGTACTCCCAGAGCTCCCAGGGACAAAACCATCAACCAAAGAGTACACATGGAGTTACCCATGGCTCCAGATACATTGGTAGCAGAGGATGGACTTGTTAGACACCAAAAGGGAGGAGAGGCCCTTGGTCCTGGAAAGACTTGATGACCTCTAATGTAGAGGGAAGTGGGGAGGTGGGTTGATTGGGGAAGGGGAGATGTCTTATGGGATTTTCAGGGGACGCAGAAATCAAGAAAGAGGACAACATTTCAAAAGTAAATAAAAAATGTACCTAAAAACATAAAATTTAAGATTAAGATCTTTTTTCTCACACACAAAGTGAGAACCTAAGATAAATAAATGGGAAATTTAGTTGCTTTGAGCATATTTGCCATATGTGTTTATCCTCACACAATCACTGCATTATACACCTGTTCATTTTTTCATATTCAGAGAGCTGTCTGCTTCCATTTGTATTATCAGAAAACCATCACAATGATGATCTATTCTGCATACAGGTTTAAATTATTTACAGTCACTTTCATTTTCCTTTAAACTTAGAAAATCATTTTCTTCCCTATTATATGGTGAAGCAGAGTTTTCATGAAGTATTTGTTAAATTTTCTATGCTACCTGGGCATCTAATTTTTTTCAGGAAAACCTGGCATTATTGTAAATATTTTACCATCACAAACATTATAAAGGCTCATGAAGTTATTATTTCTGTGATGTCTGCATCTTTGATGTTTGTAACTCACTGAGGGCAAGGTAAACATTTTCTGACAACTTTTGCTGTCCCTGCAATGTCAGACATAGAATTCTGTAATGGGTACAGATATCAGCAGTCTAGTTCAGTAGGGTCAGATAGCAGCAGAGGTGGCATGACCTAGAAGAAAGAGCCAGGCCTCATCCAAATGGGCATGAGTCAGCAAGAGGGATTCAGATTTCTAGTAATACCAGGAGAAGGAAGCAAAGATCAGAGGTCAGAGCCCCTGAGTCTGTCTCAGTAGACATCACTCTGCCAGTTGGCCTGAGTCTGCAGAAGCTGCAAGAAGTCACAGCATATAACCAGAGTTTTTTTTGGTGCATTTCTCTCTATGGAGTCATGACAAATGAAGATCAACAATGCATGTAAAGCAGACCAATAGATTCTTGTCATTACTGAAGAATCCTTCACCCTGTGACCTTTCATGTGCTTGCTTTAGCAAAACATCCTTTCACCGGTGTCTGCTTCAATGAAATGCTCATTTATGTGTTTGCCCCAGCAAAACATCACCCAACACAACTGGCTTTCCAAAGATCCCTTAAATTTCCACTTCATAATCTCAAGATATAGAATAGTCCATAACTTCAAAAGTAAGTAACATTTGTGAATAAATATTTTTCCTGCAAAAAAAATGTTATTCTATTTTTCCTATGGGGCCACATACTTCAAAGTCCATATGTTCAACTGAAGTCTGGTATTTCTATAGATTCGAATCTCACTGACCTCTGACAAATAATTGTTTCCCTCCATAAAGCAATACAATACTGCCCATGTTTATTTTTTTTCTAGAGGTGTCTGTGCTCTAACCTAATTTAGTGAATTGACGTGAAATAGTTTTGATGTCATTAATCTGAATGATAATTTCCTTTTAGAAGATGCTCCAACATGTAATAAGGACACATGCTCCACTATGTTCATAGCAGCGTTATTTATAATAGCCAGAAGCTGGAAAGAATCAAGATGTCCTTCAACAGAGGAATGGATACAGAAACTGTGGTATATATACACAATGAAGTACTATTCATCTATTAAAAGCAACGAATTCATGAAATTTTTAGGCAAAAGGATGAAACTATAAAGTGTTATCCTGAGGGAGGTAAGCCAATCACAAAAACACACATGGGATGCACTCACTGATAACTGCATGCTAGCCCAAAAGCTCAAAATAAACAAGTTACAATTCACAAACCACAGGAAGCTCAAGAAGGAGGACTGAAGTGGGGGTGCTTGGGTTCCTCTGAGAAAGAGAACAAAATATGCACAGGAGCAATAATGGAGACAAAGTGTGGGACAGAGACTGAAGGAAAGGCCACCCAGGGGCTACCTACCTGGAGATTCATCCTATAAACAGTCCCCAAACCTTGACACTACTATGGACGACAAGAAGTGCATACTGAAAGGAGCTTTTAGGGTGATTTAGAGTTTTGCTGGTTATAGTAATTTAGGTTTATATCTGTTGTTATTTTTTAAAGGTTATAAGGAATCTTTTCAGGCCTTTCTAGTTTTTATTTAGAGTCTCTCTTGAGGAGTTGAGTGTAATTATGATAGGTTTGCCTTTGTATGTCACCTAACCTTTTCCCTTGCCACTTTTGATATCCTTTCTTTGTTTTATAGATTTCGTGTTTTGATACCTATAGCATTAGAGGATTTTCTTTTCTGGTCAAGTCTAATAGGTTTTCTGTAAGCTTCTTCTATGTTTATAGACATCTCTTTCTTAAAGTTGAGAAATTTTCTTCGTTGATTTTGTTGAAATTTTTTTTCTGGTCCTTGGGTCTTGGACTCTTTACATTTATCTTTTCCAATTATTCTTAGCTTGTATCTTCTCATTGTATTCCAAATTTCCTGAATGTTTTGAATCAGGGTCTTTTTAGATTTAACATTTTCTTTGACTGATATATCAATTTCTTTCATTGTATCTTTTAGTCTCGAGATTCTCTCTCCCATCCCCTGTATTCTATTGATGATGCTTGTATCAGTTGTTCCTGTTCCCTCCTCTAAGTTTTCTACTTCCAGGATCATGTCAGTTTTTTTTATTGCTTCTATTTCTATATGCACAATTTATTTCAGATACCTCTTTAATTATGTTTTCCTGTATATTTTAATGGATTTATTCGTTTCCTTTTTGAAGACTTCTACTTGATGAAGGTGGGGAGTGAGGTGGCTGGAGAATGGAGGTCTGCCCAAGCTCAGGGTTGCTTGGCTTTCTCCAGAGGACTTAAGCAGGGAAGATGGGTGAGGGAAGGGAAGCTTACCTGTAATGGTCAGGATTCGCGTGATTTTTAGCAACTATGTACATATAACTATGTAAATTTTTAACAATATTCTTCTCTAAAAATATTGAGATGTCTCTATGAATTCTTCAGTTGCCAAGTGTAATGATTCTTGTAAACCCAAAGTACAGAAGGCTGAGGCAAGGTGATCATGTAAATGCAGGTGTTTGTCTGAAAAAAACTGAAAAAAATTTCCCTTATAAAAGAAAAATAACACTTATTTTTGGTCATTCCTAACATGCATAATTTATAAAGCAAGAGAGTTTAGTTTGGTATGCAGTTAGAATTTTAATACTTTATGCCAACTGCAAGAATGCTAATGGTCAAGACAGTTGGTACTGAATCTGTCTTGTTAATTACAGAAGTGAATAATTCATATAGTTTTTTATGTATATAAACACACAAAGTCTAGATAGCTGCTAATTGAGAAAAACAGTTGTTACTTATATCACAGTAAGTTTTCAATAAAAGAAAACCTTTACTTATTAAAAGAAACATTTTCCTTTCCAAATGAAAATTAAAGAAAATTTGATTATTGAGGGTCCCCCAACCTCTCAAGTTTGCCTGTTTCCATCCATTCTCCTGGACTTTAGGGCTTCAATCCTGTTGTCCCTCCACCACCAGCAGATATCTGATCATATTCCCCTTTTCAATTCCTTGACCTCTCCCCAACCCAAGTCCCTCCATTTCTCTGCCCATTGTGATTGATTTCTTCTCCCTCCAAGTAAGACTGAGTCATCCTCACTCGGGCTCTACACTTTGCTAACCTTCTTGAGTTCTGAGGATTCTATATGCTGGGTACTCTGTACATTTTGGGCCTAATATCTACTTATTAGTGAGTACATGCCCTGCATGTGCTTTTGGGTCTGGGTTACCTCACTGAGGATGATATTTTCTAGTTTTAACCATTTGCCTGAAAACCTCATGTTGTTCTCATTTTTTATTTTTTTCGATATAATTTTATTTACATTTCAAATGATTTCCCCTTTTCTAGACCCCCATTCCCAGAAATCCCATCAGCCCCCTTCCCTCCCCCTGTTTTCCCACCCAACCCTTCCCACTTTCCTGTTCAGGTTTTGCCCTATACTGCTTCACTGAGTCTTTCCAGAACAAGGGGCCACTCCTCTGCTCTTCTTGTACTTCATTTGATGTGTGGATTATGCTTTTAGTATTCCAGTTTTCTAGGTTAATATCCACTTATTAGTGAGTACATACCATAATTCATCTTTTGAGTCTGGGTTTCCTCACTTAGTATCATGTTCTCCAACACCATCCATTTGCCTAAGAATTTCATGAATTCATTGTTTCTAATGGCTGAATAGTACTCCATTGTATATATATACCACATTTTTTGCATCCATTCGTTTGTTGAGGGATACCTGGGTTCTTTCCAGCTTCTGGCAATTATAAATAGGGCTTCTATGAACAAATAGGAGCATGTATCCTTACAACATGCTGGGGAATCCTCTGGGTATATGCCCAGGAGTGGTATATCAGGATCTTCTGGAAGTGAGGTGCCCAGTTTTCGGAGGAACCGCCAGACTGATTTCCAGAGTGGTTGTACCAATTTGCAACCCCACCAGCAGTGGAGGAGTGTTCCTCTTTCTCCACATCCTCACCAACACCTGCTGTCTCCTGAATTTTTAATCTTAGCCATTCTGACTAGTGTAAGGTGAAATCTCAAGGTTGTTTTGATTTTCATTTCCCTAATGACTAATGAAATGGAGCATTTTTTAAGATGCTTCTCCGCCATCTGAAGTTCTTCAGGTGAAAATTCTTTGTTTAACTCTGTACTCCATTTTTTAATAGGGTTGTTTGGTTTTCTGGAGTCTAACTTCTTGAGTTCTTTATATATATTGGATATTAGCCGTCTATCTGATGTAGGATTGGTGAAGATCTTTTCCCAGTTTGTTGGTTGACGATTTGTCCTTTTGATGGTGTCCTTTGCCTTACAGAAACTTTGTAATTTTATGAGGTCCCATTTGTCAATTCTTGATCTTAGAGCATATGCTATTGGTGTTCTGTTCAGAAACTTTCCCCCTGTACCGATGTCCTCAAGGGTCTTCCCCAGTTTCTTTTCTATTAGCTTCAGAGTGTCTGGCTTTATGTAGAGGTCCTTGATCCATTTGGATTTGAGCTTAGTACAAGGAGACAAGGATGGATCAATTCGCATTCTTCTGCATGCTGACCTCCATTTGAACCAGCACCATCTGTTGAAAAGGCTATCTTTTTTTTTTCCTTTGGATGATTTCAGCCCCTTTGTCGAGGATTAAGTGGCCATAGGTGTGTGGGTTCATTTCTAGATCATCAATCCTGTTCCATTGATCCGCCTGCCTGTCACTGTACCAATACCATATAGTTTTTAAACACTATTGCTCTGTAGTATTTCTTGAGGTCAGGGATACTGATTCCCCCAGAATTTCTTTTGCTGTTGAGAATAGTTTTAGCTCTCCTGTGTTTTTTGTTATTCCAGATGAATTTGATAATTGTTCTTTCTAACTCTGTGAAGAATTGAGTTGGGATTTTGATGGGTATTGCGTTGAATCTGTATATTGCTTTTTGCAAAATGGTCATTTTAACTATATTAATCCTGCCGATCCATGAGCATGGGAGGTTTTTCCATTTCTTGACATCGTCTTCCATTTTATTCTTCATAGTCTTGAAGTTCTTCTCATACAGATCTTTCACATATTTGTTAAGAGTCACCCCAAGGTACTTTATACTGTTGTGGCTATTGTGAAGAGGGTCATTTCCCTAATTTCTTTCTCAGGCTGCTTATCCTTTAAGTATAGAAAGGCTACTGATTTGTTTGAGTTGATTTTAAAACCTGCCAGTTTGCTGAAGTTGTTTATCAGCTGTAGGAGTTCTCTAGTGGAGTTTTTTGGGTCACTTAGGTAGACTATCATATCATCTGCAAATAATGATAGTTTGACTTCTTCCTTTCCAATTTGTATCCCTTTCACCTGCTTATGTTGTCTATTTGCCTGAGCTAGTACCTCAAGTACAATATTGAAAAGATAAGGAGAAAGGGGGCAGCCCTGTCTAGTCCCTGATTTTAGTAGGATTGCTTTCAAGCTTCTCTCCATTTAGTTTGATGCTGGCTACCAGTTTGTTGTATATTGCTTTTACTATGTTTAGGTATGGGCCTTGAATTCCTGTTCTTTCCAAGACTTTAAGCATGAAAGGATGCTGAATTTTGTCAAATGCTTTTTCAGCATCCAATGAAATGACCATGTTGTTTTTTTCTTTGAGTTTTTTTTAAGTAGTGGATTGCATTGATGGATTTCCATATATTGAACCAACCCTGCATCCCTGGGATAAAGCTTACTTGATCATGGTGGATGATCAATTTGATCTGTTATTGGATTCAGATGGCAAGAATTTTATTGAGTATTTTTGCATAGATGCTCATAAGGAAAATTGGTCTGACGTTCTCTTTCTTTGTTGGATCTTTGTGTGGCTTTGGTATCAGCGTAATTGTGGCGTCATAGAAGGGATTGGGTAGTGTTCCTTCTGTTTCTATTTTTTGGAATAGTTTGAAGAGTATTGGTATTAGGTCTTCTTTGAAGGTCTGATAGAATTCTGCACTGAAACCATCTGGTCCTGTGCCTTTTTTGGTTGGAAGACTTTCTATGACCCCTCCTATTTCTTTAGGGGTTATGGGACTGTTTAGATGATCTATTTGGTCCTGATTTAATTTTGGTATTTGGTAGCCGAATAGTATCCTATTATGTAAATGAACCACAGTTTCTGTATTCATTCTTCCATTGTGAGATTTCTCAAGTTATTTCTGGCCTTTGATTATCACAAATAAGACCTCTATGAACATTGTAGAGAATGGGCCCCTCTGGTATTGTGGGGAATCTTTTGGGCCACAAGAGAGTATAACTGGGTCTTTAGGTTGATCTATTTCCACTTTTCTAAGAAGTCTACAAATTGATTTCCAGAGTGGTTGTGGTAGCTTGCAATACTACCCATGATGAAGGAGTGTTCAGCTTTCTCCACATCCTTGCCAACCTATGCTCTCACATGAATTTTTGGCCATTCTGATTCATGTAAGGTAGAATCTCAGGGTTGCTTTCATTTGCATTTCCCTGAAGACTAAGTACTTCGAACAATTCTTTAAGTGTATCTTGGCCATTTGAGACTCCTCTCAAATGTGAATTCTTGACTTGGACTTATACACCATTTTTTACTGGGTTATTTTGTTTTGGGGCGGTTAACTTCTTTTTTTCTTATCTTTTTCGAGACAGGGTTTCTCTGTATATTCCTGGCTGTCCTGGAACTCACTCTGTAGACCAGGCTGGCCTCTAACTCAGAAATCTGCCTGCCTCTGCCTTCCAAGTGCTGGGATTAAAGGCATGCGCCACCAGTGCCCAGCTGGTGGTTAACTTCTTTGCATTTTTGTATATTTGAAAATTATTCCTCTATCTGATGTGGTGTTAGTGAAGATATTTTCTGAATATGTAGGCTACCATTTGTCCTAATGAGTATTTTCTTTGCCTCATATAAATGTTTAGATTCATGAAGTTCCATTTATCAGTTCTTGATCTGAGTCTGAGACATTGGAGTTCTGTTTAAGATATCCCACTGCCCCATGCCAATGGGTTTGTGGCTCTTTCCTACTTTCTCTTCTATTTAATTTAGTTTGTCTGATCTTATGCTGAGGTCCTTGATCCACTTGGACTTCAGCTTTGTGCACAGTGACAAAAATGGGTCTATTTTTATTCTACGTATCAACTGCCAATTAGATTAGCACCATTTATTGAAGCTGCTTTCATTTTTCCATTATATATTTTTGGCTTCTTTGTCAAAGATCAAGAGTTCATAAATATATGGTATTATTTTGGAGTATTCGATTCTATTATATTGATCAACCTGTCTGTCTCTGTACCAATACCATGCAGTTTTTATCATTATTGATCTTTAGTATAGCATGAGGTGGGGTGACTCTATAGTAAGACCAGCAGTCTCAACTACCCTATTCCTCCAATGTCTCCTAGACACTGAGCCACCTTACAGCTTATAGTAGCTGATACAAGGCTCTCTACAGATACACAATAGAGGACTTTTGTCAGGCATCAGTGCAGAAGATGCATGAAACCTTCAAAAGACATAATGCCCTAGGGAGTGGGGAGGCCTGGCAGGTTGGAGGAGGACAGCCTCTTGAAGACTGGGGAGGAGGAAGGGGATGAGGCACTGTCAGAGGGCAAACTGGGAAGGGAAAATGACTGGACTATTAAAAAAAATAAGATTAAATATAATTTAAAAATATTAAAATAAAATAAAATAAAATAAGAACTGATCATTCTAAAACTGAAATGAAGTATTTAATAAGCTACTTCAGTGACAGAAGATAGAATTTAAGAGGTCAGAAAGATTATATGTGGGAAAAGCAGGAAATGATTAAATAAACTGCTGAGGAAAAATGTAATTATCACTGTAAAATTAGCAGACATGTGGCTCCAGCTACAAATGTTGTGCTGTAAAGGCTGCTAATGAAGCTATTTTGAAAGAGATAATGACTGCAACTATTCTAAATCCTAAGAAAATACAAATTGGTGGACCTGCTGAAAAATTGCATATAGAGAATGCTCTAAGCAAAATATCAGTCTGCCATAGAACACAGTTATACCACTTAATATACTCAACAACCTACTCCACAAATACATGTTCTGAAATGTTCATTGGCAACATATTTATGATAGTTAGGAAATTAAAACAACTGAAATGTCGATATATACAATGGGAAATCATTCATCTTTGAAGAAAAATATATCATGAAATTTCCAGTTAAATGAATAATCCTAGATTGAAAATTATGTTGTGAGTTCTCATGCCTATAGTGCCTAGAGCCAAATATTCAGATGTGAATATATAACATGGAGCAGTTTCAGAAACCAGGAAAGTGTAAAGGGGTCCTGGGAGTGAATCTTGAGTTGATATATATATATATATCACTACTGAAGATGATAATGCTACCTACAAGAACCATGATGAGCGGGAAAACACCAGTACCAGACTGGAAAACTCTCTTTTAGCATATTTGGCCAGGGTAGTGCAAGTGATACCGAAAACATTGTAGAATATGATGTATGTTGCCCTTGATTCTCTCTCAGATATGCCCTATTGTTAACAGCACCCCACAATTATGCCACAAGACATCTATAATTCAAGCTGGGTCTAACCTGAAATTCTCCTTCTTGAGGTCTAGCTTGTCAGAATTACCAGAATATACTATACAAGAAAGGCAGCAATTAACAATCCTACTAAGCTGTGCCACTCATGAACCACAGAAATAAACACAACGATTCATATATGCAAAGGTGTAATTAATAGCATTCACATGGTTGTGGTAGCCAACAAGTGTCTAATTAGATTTAAGGCATAATAAAGAGGAGAGGTACCATACCTGGTACTAGAAATCTTGACAACTTTCTGGAGCAAGTGAGGTAACAGATCTTAGAAAATACTTGAGTATCATGACTTTACTAGAATATATTTTCTAACTACATTCCAAAACTTATATTTATACCACAGATAAATGTAGCAACTACTCCTTAGCTAAGGAGTCTCTCTTTTTTTAACAGCAAATAGAGATAATCACAGAAAACCACAACTGGAAACATAGGCCTGACTAGATAAGCAGGTTTGGAACCTTAGCAATACCAATAGGCATACTAAGGTGGGAGAAAAGTCTGCTGGAGTCATAACTCTGTACAAGGCACTGAAGCTAAGCGGTGACAGATGAGAGTTAGCATCTTCCACAGATAAGTCCCTTAATTGGTATTTTAATATAAGACAGTCAGACCAAAAACCATAAACACAAAAACAGCAAAAAATAGAATATATATATAATGTATATTTATATTATATCTAATATATTATATCAAATATATAATCAACGATATAAAATATCATTAGGTGGGAGAAGTTTGAAAGGGGGAACTACTTGGGGAAATTGAGGGAGGGTGAGGAAAAGAAAGAGAAAATGGCATAATATATCTCAGTTTAAAAAATAATATATAAAAATTTAAAAAGCTGAGTCCAAGATTAAAGGGGATGCCTTTGATTTATAGCTAAAGCCCTATAATGCTCCAATAGGAAATTCTGTAAGTATGGGCACTGGAGACTGAACATGGAACCCAAGACCTGGTCACTCGGGTAGCACACACTCTGAAATAGAAACTACTCTGAAGTATCTCAATTACATTTTGTAAAAGGAAGAAGTGGCTCATCTTTATAAACCAACAATGCTTCAACACAATCTTTTTTTTTTTTTGTTGCCTTTTTTTTATTCGATATATTTTTTATTTACATTTCAAATGATTTCCCCTTTTCTGGTCCCCCACTCCCTGAAAGCCACATAAGCCCCCTTCCCTCCCTCTGTTCTCCCACCCATCCTTTCCCACTTCCTTCTTCTGGTTTTGCCTTATACTGATACACTGAGTCTTTCCAGAACCAGGGGCCACTCCTCTGTTCTTCTAGTACCTCATTTGATGTGTGGATTATGTTTTGGGTATTCCAGTTTTCCAGGCTAATATCCACTTATTAGTGAGTGCATACCATGATTGATCTTTTGAGACTGGGTTACCTCACTTAGAATGATGTTCTCCAGCTCCATCCATTTGCGTAAGAATTTCATGAATTCATTGTTTCTAATGGCTGAGTAGTTCTCCATTGTTTAGATATACCACATTTTTTGCATCCACTCTTCTGTTGAGGGATACCTGGGTTCTTTCCAGCTTCTGGCTATTATAAATAGGGCTGCCATGAACTTAGTGGAGCATATATCCTTATTATATGGTGAGGAATCCTCTGGATATATGCCCAGGAATGGTATAGCAGGATCTTTCAGAAGTGACATGCCCAGTTTTCTGAGGAACCGCCAGACAGATTTCCAGAGTGGTTGTACCAATTTGCAACCCCACGAGCAGTGGAGGAGTGTTCCTCTTTCTCCACATCCTCACCAACACCTGCTGTCTCCTGAGTTTTTAACCTTAGCCATTCTGACTGGTATAAGGTGAAATCTCAGGGTTGTTTTGATTTGCATTTCCCTGATGACTAGTGAAGTTGAGCCTTTTTTAAAGATCTTTCTCCGCCATCCGAAGTTCTTCAGGTGAGAATTCTTTGTTTACCTCTGTACCCCATTTTTAATAGGTTTATTTAGTTTTTTGGGGGTCTACCTTCTTGGGTTTTTTTATATATATTGGATATTAGCCCTCTATCTGATGTAGGGTTGGTGAAGATCTTTTCCCAATTTGTTGGTTGACGATTTGTCCTTTTGATGGTGTCCTTTGCTTTACAGAAACTTTGTAATTGTATGAGGTCCCATTTGTCAATTCTTGCTCTTAGAGCATAAGCTATTGGTGTTCTGTTCAGGAACTTTCCCTCTGTACTGATGTCCTCAAGGGACAGTTTCTTTTCTATTAGCTTCAGAGTGTCTGGCTTTATGTGGAGGTCCTTGATCCATTTGGAGTTGAGCTTAGTACAAGGAGACAAGGATGGATCAATTCGCATTCTTCTGCATGCTGACTTCCAGTTGAACCAGCACCATTTGTTGAAAAGGCTATCTTTTTTCCATTGGATGTTTTCAGCTCCTTTGTCCAGGATCAAGTGGCCATAGGTGTGTGGATTCATTTCTGGATCTTCAGTCTTGTTCCATTGATCCGCCTGCCTGTGACTCTACCAATACCATGCAGTTTTTAACGCTATTGCTCGGTAATATTGCTTGAGGTCAGGAATACTGATTCCCCCAGAATTTCCTTTGTTGTTGAGTATAGTTTTAGCTATCCTGGGTTTTTTGTTATTCCAGATGAATTTGATAATTGCTCTTTCTAACTCTCTGAAGAATTGAGTTGGGATTTTGATGGGTATTGCCTTTAATTTGTATATTGCTTTTGGCAAAATGACCATTTTAACTATATTAATCGTGCCAATCCATGAGCATGGTAGGTTTTTCCATTTTTTGAGGTCTTCCTCTATTTCCTTCTTCAGAGTCTTGAAGTTCTTGTCATACAGATCTTTCACATGTTTGTTAAGAGTCACCCCAAGGTACTTTATACTGTTTGTGGCTATTGTGAAGGGTGTCATTTCCCTAACTTCTTTCTTAGCCTGCTTATCCTTTGAGTATAGGAAGGCTACTGATTTGCTTGAGTTGATTTTATAACCTGCCACTTTGCTGAAGTTGTTTATCAGCTGTAGGAGTTCAAAACAATCTTATTCACAGAACAAAAACAGAAATTTGATGCTGACGCTATGGGAATGTCATGTAAAAATTTAATCTCAGATGAATAATGTGTTCATAAGCAACCTCTTATAATGTCTTGTAAGCTCATAAGTAGTGTACTCTCCCTCATGCATAAAAAATAAACTTTAAGCATAACAGAGCATAATTTTTGTAGTTTCAGGGCACATAGATTTTACTTGTCTAAAGTTTTCTTAGATTAGATAAAAGAATGACTATGATAATGCAGAATAATATATTCTAATTATGAGATTGTTGCATATTTATTGTAGCAAATAAAATATATTTATATGACTTTTATATGTATAATTTTGTAGTTAAGTTAAACACAAAAACGAATTTTTAAAGAAGAATGAGTTAAACTGTAGTTAATGATGCCAGAAAGAAGTCTTAACTGTTGTTTGATGATTTTTATGACAAATAATTGCTGCTGAGCTTATTAGTTTACTATTTTTCCCACATTAAAAATATGACTAGGAACATTTAATATTACTTTCAGAGATGTAAATTACAAGGAGTTACTTCTCTGTTGTAATGAAAACAGCCACTGAGTTGGATCTTTTCAGTTTTCTAATTGCCTATGAGTTTTTAATTCAACATTTCCATACTTTTATTACTAAACTCAATTTACAGCATCTACAATGTTACGTTTCCTGGCTTTCAGTTTCTGAGACAAATGGAATGTTCTTGAAATCTAAACAGTGTGGCAGTACATGGCAGTATGTAGCATGTAGTTTCTACTATACTGCTTTAAACTCCAGGTGGATCATACTAACACACTCCCCACCAAGCGCCACTCTAGATCAATGCATGAAACACCCTTAACTTATTCTTAATATGCTTGTGACTCAATTGCCAGACTCTTCTAAACCCATGTTTTCACTCCCAGCTCAGCACCTCTAAATATACCCTCAGCTTAGTAGCTCAAGCTTAGCACCCTGAATCTGTCCTCGGTTTACTTCCCTTTCTAACCTCCCACCTGCTATCCTAGGTCCAGTAAGGAAAGTAGCCAGTGTTCACTCTACCAGAGTTCTCATATAGCTAGTGGCACTCTCTCTCCAAAGCATAGTAAATCACCTTTTTTTTTTTTGTCTCATCCCATGTCTGCTAGCCTGCCTGGAAGAACCTGGAAGTTGTGCCTCTTCTGCCCAGCCATTAGCCACTAGCATCTTTATTGACAGATCAGGAACCAATTGGTCAGCAGAACCTTCAGCATTCATTCCTGATAAGAGCATCAGAACCAGCACCTACAGAAGTAACTAAAAATTATAGCACAAAGAAGTATTCAAAATCAGTATGAACATCACAATAGTATATAATTAAACTACAAACTTACCATGGATTGGTGTTATTTGAATAACAATGAATTCCCATCTTTGAGTATGCAGTATGTGGGGTATTTAATATTCTCAAAAAATGAAATGATAAATCAGCCACTAGCTTTTGGAAAAGATATGAAGAATTAGTATTAATTATTCAAACTTTATATAGAATTCATCAAGTTTATCATTTTGTAGGATATACTTTATAGATGACATCATACTGCAAGTATTCTTATAAAAGGGAATCGAAGGAAAATTTAATACAAGGGAATGAGTTAAAGGCATACATACCGAAGAAAATAGAAAAGACAGAGGTTTAAAGATATCAGCCTTGAAAATAAGAGTTAAAATATCAGAATTTTAATTACGGTTTACATTAATGAATAATTTAAATGTAATTAAATTCTTAAAGGTTCTATTTCTAGATATTATCTACTTCAGGTTGGTTGGAACTTTGAAATTTGAGTTTATGTGGTGGCTAAGAGATAAACTTCATAGTAAAGCATGGGCTTATATATGAAAGTTCCATGCATAAGATCTGTAGGCAGCTGTTTAGTTCCATGTGTCATCTCATTTACAATTACAGTATTTATGAGGGTATTGATAATATTTGACAATAACCAGTACATTCTCATGCATTGTAATTATTATGAAGATGGACACTCTTAAATGATGAAAAGATTACCCCAGGATATGTTGTACAAATTCCTAGGTAAAACATTAAAAAGTGTCATTCATGCATAATTGTTTCTTCAAGGAGTAATCCCCAAAGCTTAGCCCTGGAAACTTCTATGTTGTGCTTTATTAAAATTTAATAGAATATTATTTTTCTATCTTTAGGCTAGAAACAACAATTTCTATCATAAAAATCCAATGACTGGTTAGCTAGCTTAATTACAGAAAAATGTGGTGACAAATGAAGGCTCTTAGACTTCAACGTTCAACCACTAGTTCTTTCACATAACAGCCATGTGACCGTGGTAACATTTTAAATCTCTTGTGACTTAGTTTGTTCATCTTTGAATTAGGTCAAATCATAAGATAGTTGTAGGAATTCAATGATTAAGAGATTCCCTTGCTTTTCCTAACACATTACAACTATTACTAACATAGTTCTTTTGTTTCCCTTTACGTTCTAGCAAAGTATAGCACATACCAAGAATAGTAAGGAGAAGACAAAGGAGGAAGAGAAGAAAACACATTTGTAATACTCACAAGCCTTGATAACATGGCATAAAGACTGGAACTGGAGATAAATGATACCCCTCATAACTGCCACCTGATTCTCTACCTCAATGTCTGTTAGATCTTTCTAATTCCTCAGCCTCCAAATATGGCAGCACCTCCGAGGGAACAAGTGTCTATGCACATCCACCTCTTGAGGACATTTCACATTAAAAGAGTAACATGCACATTCATTTTCTCAGAGGAAGTATTTGCAGCTGTCCTAAGATGAAGAACTTTATAGGTTAAGCTACAATGCCATTATTTAGTAAAGCAATGTAGGTGTTCAGAAGAAATCATTTTGAATGTTTAATATCTACAATCAACTGAATCTTCATAAAGTAAATTAGCCTTAATACTGTGGTGAACTCATTTATCAATGGAAATCTGTGAAAGTTGAAAACTGCAGTTTCCCAGCCAGAGAAGATTTCAGTGTATAGACTACAGTGTCAAATCCTGTATCAGTCTGTTGTCTTAGCACTATAGAGATTCAATGCAATACCCATCAAAATCCCAACTCAATTCTTCATAGACTTAGAAAGCAATTCTCAAATTCATCTGAAATAACAAAAAACCCAGGATAGCTAAAACTCTTCTCAGCAACAAAAGAAATTCTGGGGGAATCAGTATCCCTGACCTCAAGCAATACTACAGAGCAATAGTTTTAAAAACGGCATGGTATTGGTACAGTGACAGGAAGGCGAAACAATGGAATAAAACTGAAGATCCAGAAATGAACCCACACACCTATGGCCACTTGATCCTCCTCAAAGGGGCTGAAAACATCTAATGGAAAAAAGATAGCCTTTTCAACAAATGGTGCTTGTTCAACTGGAGGTCAGCATGCAGAAGAATGGGAATTGATCCATCCTTGTCTCCTTGTACTAAGCTCAACTCCAAATGAATCAAGGACCTCCACAAAAAGCCAGACACTCTGAAGCTAATAGAAAAGAAAATGGGGAAGACCCTTGAGGACATCGGTAGAGGGGGAAAGTTTCTGAACAGAACACCAATAGCATATGCTCTAAGATCAAGATTTGACAAATGGGACCTCATAAAATTACAAAGTTTCTGTAAGGCAAAGGACACCATCAAAAGGACAAATCGGCAACCAACAAATTGAGAAAAGATCTTCACCAATCCTACATCAGATAGAGAGCTAATATCCAATATATATAAAGAACTCAAGAAGTTAGACTCCAGAAAACCAAACAACCCTATTAAAAATGGGGTATACAGTTAAACAAAGAATTTTCACCTGAAGAAATTCAGATGGAGGAGAAGCATCTTAAAAAATGCTCAACTTCATTAGTCATTAGGGAAATGCAAATCAAAACAACCCTGAGATTTCACCTTACACCAGTCAGAATGGCTAAGATTAAAAATTAAAAACTACATGGTATTGGTACAGTGACAGGCAGGAGGATCAATGGAACAGGATTGAAGATCCATAAATGAACCCACACACCTATGGCCACTTGATCCTCGACAAAGAGGCTGAAAACATCCAAGGGAAAAAAGATAGCCTTTTCAACAAATGGTGCTGGTTCAACTGGAGGTCAGCATGCAGAAGAATGAGAATTGATCCATCCTTGTCTCCTTGTACTAAGCTCAAATCTAAATGGATCAAGGACCTCCACATAAAGCCAGACACTCTGAAGCTAATAGAAAAGAAACTGGGGAAGACCCTTGAGGACATCGGTACAGGGAGAAAGTTTCTGAACAGAACACCAATAGTGTATGCTCTAAGAGCAAGAATTGACAAATGGGACCTCATAAAATTACAAAGTTTCTATAAGGCAAAGGACACCATCAAGAGGACAAATCGGCAACCAACAAATTGGGAAAAGATATTCACCAATCCTACATCAGATAGAGGGTTAATATCCAATATATATAAAGAACTCAAGAAGTTAGACTCCAGAAAACCAAACAACCCTATTAAAAAATGGGGGTACAGAGTTAAACAAAGAATTCTCACCTGAAGACCTTCGGATGGCGGAGAAGCATCTTAAAAAATGCTCAACTTCATTAGTCATTAGGGAAATGCAAATCAAAACAACCCTAAGATTTCATCTTACACCAGTCAGAATGGCTAAGATTAAAAATTCAGGAGGCAGCAGGTGTTGGAGAGGGTGTGGAGAAAGAGGAACACTCCTCCACTGGTGGTGGGGTTGCAAATTGGTACAACCACTCTGGAAAGCAGTCTGGCGGTTCCTCCGAAAACTGGGCACCTCACTTCCAGAAGATCCTGCTATACCACTCCTGGGCATATACCCAGAAGACTCCCCACCATGTAATAAGGATACATGTTCTACTATGTTCATAGCAGCCCTATTTATAATTGCCAGATGCTGGAAAGAACCCAGGTATCCCTCAACAGAAGAGTGGATGCAAAAAAATGTGGTATATCTACACAATGGAGTACTATTCAGCCATTAGAAACAATGAATTCATGAAATTCTTAGGCAAATGGATGGAGCTAGAGAATATCATACTAAGTGAGGTAACCCAGACTCAAAAGGTGAATCATGGTATGCACTCACTAATAAGTGGACATTAACTTAGAAAACTGGAATACCCAAAACATAATCCACACATCAAATGAGGTACAAGAAGAAAGGAGGAGTGGCCCCTGGTTCTGGAAAGACTCAGTGAAACAGTATTCAGCAAAACCAGAACGGGGAAGTGGGAAGGGGTGGGTGGGAGGACAGGGGAAGAGAAGGGGGCTTGCGGGACTTTCGGGGAGTGGGAGGGGGCTAGAAAAGGGGAAATCATTTGAAATGTAAATAAATTATATCGAATAATAAAAAAAATGCTCAACTTCATTAGTCATTAGGGAAATGCAAATCAAAACAACTTTAAGATTTCATCTTACACCAGTCAGAATGGCTAAGATTAAAAATTCAGGAGACAGCAGGTGTTAGAGAGGGTGTGGAGAAAGAGGAACACTCCTCCACTGCTGGTGGGGTTGCAAATTGGTACAATCACTCTGGAAAGCAGTCTGGCGGTTCCTCAGAAAACTGGCACCTCACTTCCAGAAGATCCTGCTATACCACTCCTGGGCATATACCCAGAGGATTCCCCACCATGTAATAAGGATACATGCTCCACTATGTTCATAGCAGCCCTATTTATAATTGCCAGATGCTGGAAAGAACCCAGGTATCCCTCAACAGAAGAGTGGATGCAAAAAATGTGGTATATCTACACAATGGAGTACTATTCAGCCATTAGAAACAATGAATTCATGAAATTCTTAGGCAAATGGATGGAGCTAGAGAACATCATACTAAGTGAGGTAACCCAGACTCAAAAGGTGAATCATGGTATGCACTCACTAATAAGTGGTTATTACCCTATGAAACTGGAATACCCAAAACATAATCCACACATCAAATGAGGTACAAGAAGAAAGGAGGAGTGGCCCCTGGTTCTGGAAAGACTCAGTGAAACAGTATTCAGCAAAACCAGAACGGGGAAGTGGGTAAGGGTGGGTGGGAGGACAGGGGAAGAGAAGGGGGCTTATGGGACTTTTGAGGAGTGGGGGGGCTAGAAAAGGGAAATCATTTGAAATGTAAATAAATTATATCGAATAAAAAAAATAAAAAAAAATTCAGGAGACAGCAGGTGTTGGCGAGGATGTGGAGAAAGAGGAACACTCCTCCACTGCTGGTGGGGTTGCAAATTGGTACAACCACTCTGGAAATCAGTCTGGAGGTTCCTCAGAAAACTGAGCACCTCACTTCCAGAAGATCCTGCTATATCACTCCTGGGCGTATACCCAGAAGATTCCCCAGCATGTAGTAAGGATACATGCTCCACTATGTTCATAGCAGCCCTATTTTTAATTGCCAGATGCTGGAAAGAACCCAGGTATCCCTCAACAGAAGAATGGATGCAAAAAATGTGGTATATATACACAATGGAGTACTATTCAGCCATTAGAAACAATGAATTCATTAAATTCTTAGGCAAATGGATGGAGCTAGAGAACATCATACTAAGTGAGGTAACCCAGACTCAAAAGATGAATCATGGTATACACTCACTAATAAGTGGATATTAACCTAGGAAACTGGAATACCCAAAACATAATCCACACATCAAATGAGGTACAAGAAGAAAGGAGGAGTGGCCCCTTGTTCTGGAAAGACTCTGTGAAGTAGTATAGGGCAAAACCAGAATGGGGAAGTGGGAAGGGGTGGGTGGGAAAACAGGGGGAGGGAAGGGGACTGATGGGACTTTCGGGGAGTGGGGGTCTAGAAAAGGGGAAATCATTTGAAATGTAAATAAAAAATATATCGAATTAAAAAAAAAAAGATCCCATGGTAAAGATTTGCCAGTCCTCACAAATGTATGAGCCAATTTCTTAAACATAGTACACTCACATATATAAATACATCCCTTGGTTACACAGTAAAATATATATGCGCTTATCTGTGTGTTTTGAGCATTAAAAGGTTACTACAGTTTACATAATGTGTACTATGTTAAAGAGGTAGAATGAGATACCAAAATCACTGTCCAAGAAAAATTCATATTATTTCCCAAAAATAATACTGCATAAAATAATACACATAAAAGAAAAGAATATCTTCAGTGCATTCTGCTTCATATCATTTCAAAATATTTGAAAAAAAAAGAGAGTAGATTACTGAATCTGGGTAATGTTTATAATTTAATTGAAATAACATGCCAGGGGCTTCCCTAGTTCATAGCACTTGATATAGGTGACTTTTATAGTGATGAATTAATTTTTAAATGCTTAATGAATTGGGGCCTTACAATTTGCTCATTCTCCATCTTTATCTCTGTTAAGCATATCGGGATAGCATTAATCACACTGTCATAATAGTTTGAATTTTCCTGATGAGTAATAAATCTGGAGCACAGAGAAAAACAATTTCTGTGTAGAGATGGAGACTTAGGGAAAACAGTGTTGAAAACAGGATATCAGACTGCAAACATTTGGGTAAATACTTCTTAACTACAGGATAATGAGTAAAGTCCAGAAAGTTCTTTGTTGGCATGTGTTTACATTTCAAGAGAAAGTGAGGTCAAAGTTCTTAGAGATAAGTCTGCATCCTAATCTCAGGAGCAGAGTTTATCTGGCACTTTCAGAGATTCATTTGCATTTCAAAAGATTAGTGTGAAAACCCTGGATTCTCCTCAAACTGTCTCTATCTACAGTGCAAGTTTTGTCTCCCAAAATGAATAAATGAAAACTGCCACTTTTTCCTGTGCATAAGTAGATCAAAAATGTACTTTCTCTATTGCTCAACTGTAAAATAGTCACTAAGGAAATATTTCCATTTATATCAGCAACTCACAGCATAAATTGTAACTGGTCTCTAACTTTAAAAGTAAACCTTATGTGGATTCTCAATGACTCTCAGCAATAAAAAAAAAAAAAAAAAAAAAAAAAAAACCACAAGATAGCCTGGTACCTTTGAATAGTTGTGTTATCTGTGTAGGATCTTAATTTGTGTGTGTGTGTGTGTGTGTGTGTGTGTGTGTGTGTGTGTGTGAGTGTCTGTGTAACTGTGTTTGTGTATATATTTGTGCATGTCCTGTGTGTGGATATATGTGTGTTTGTGTCCTCATGTGTGTATTTGTGCTGGTATATTTCATTTATCACATTTTATTTCTATGCATTGGTTTGAGGTTTGTATAAGTCTTTAACAGGAAAGAAGATCACAGGAAAGAGAATAAAGAAAAAGATGAAAAGATATAAAAGATATAGGAAAATAAAATATTCATATGAATAAACAGACATATCTATCTATCTATTAAAATTTTTCTCTAGTAATAAAGACAATGACTTTCTTATTTGTGACTATGAGACAAGAACATATAAAAATTAAAGGAATTATTTCAAAATGCTGCTGTTGTTCAAATGATCAATTAATTTCCAGACAAATATATATTAAATGATTTTTGCTAATTAGATAAGAATTCTAAAAGTTAATGAATTGGAGCTATAACCTGATGCAATTCTTCAATATTGTTTTGTTTTGTTTTCTTAGAGTTTCAGTCTTTAAATTTAGACCCCATTGGGGTAGATTAAACAAATAAAATTAATCATGATCTGTTTTAAATTTCATTCTTATGGTAGTAAGTTTTAAAGCACTTTAAAAAATATAACTGCTTTTGTTGTATGAAATCCATTGGACTGTCACAGTTCAGTCTTTCTGAGGGGGAAACATGTCCTGCTGCTATATAGGACAAAGTCTGCAAATAGACTGAAGTGATGGTTATTCCCTACAGAGGAAGCATTTCAATAGTAAACTTTAACAGCATGATTGAAACAGAGTGAACTAGTCCATTAAATTTGTTTTATTACTGTAAAATCTTTTGCTCCAAACAAAAGTAGCTGCTACTATTACCCACAGAGCTGCTGTATTACTTGAATACTTCTGTTCTCCTTACTGGGCAGAATCATGAACCTCACTTTGAGTACATGAACTTACTTAGAGTCAGAATAACTTGGGTCACTGGCATCCTTCAAGTAATATGTTTGATAATCCTTATGCTATTGGGAAATGCACAATTTTCCCCCTTTAACTATATAAGACAACACATGACAATACTTCAGTTTGGAATACTGAAATCTTCAAGTTAAACTAATATCCTCATCTTTAAACACGGGGATCTATGTTAGTTTTAATGTGAGCTTACAAATTTTAATTGTTTCATATATGGAACCTGAATTGGAGCACAAAAAAAGCTTTGTCACCTTCTACCCAAAATTTGTCCTGCCTATAAGAATTTCAGGAACAAAGATGGAACTGAAACTGGGGGAGCGGTCAACCAATGACTGACTCAACCTGGAAACCATCCGGTGACAAAGAACCACCCCCGGAAACTATCAATGATATTCTGTTGTGTTTACAGAAAGGAGCCTAGAATAATAGTCTTCTGAGAGGCTCTGCCCAGCCCCTGATGGAAACAGATGCAAAGAGCCACAGCCAAACGTTGAACAGAGCTCTGGGAGTCTTGTAGAAGAGGTGTAGGAAGGATTGAGAGTCCGAGAGGTGATAGGATTTCCACAGGACGACTAACAGATTCAACTAACAAGGACCCTTTGGCGATCCTAGAGACTGAACCACAAATCAAAGTGCTAGCAAGGGCTGGACTTAGACCCTCCTCCTCTTTGTTGACCCTTTTTTCTTCCTTGCATGTGCTTTAATAAGTTACAGTGGATAAGGATGTACCTAACCTAATTTGAACATTAGTACTCAATGTACTGAAGGTTTCATGAAATTTTTTTAAAAAAAAACTAATGCAAATAATTTAATATATTACATTGAATTAATAATAACACCACTAGACATGGGGAGAAGTGTCTGTAACTCCAGAATTAATGAACTAGAAAGGAGACTAACCCATGAGACCTTCTGTTAAAGATTTTTTTAATTGGTTATTTGTTTACATTTCAAATGTTCTTCCCCTTCCTAGTTTCCCCTCAGCAAGCTCCCTTACCCCTCCCTCTGCCTCAAGAAAGGTGCTTACCCACCCACTCTTACCTCAGTGACCGAGCATCCTCCTATACTAGGGTATCAAGCATCCACAGAACCAAGAGCCTCCCTTTCCATTGATGCCAGATAAGGCCATCCTCTGCTACATCTGCTGCTGGAACCATGGGTCCCTGCATGTGTACTCTTTGGTTGGTGGTTTAGTCCCTGGGAGCTTGGGGGGGTACTGGTTAGTTGATATTGTTGTTCTTCCTATGGGGTTGCAATCCCTTTAGCTCTTTCAGTTCTTCCCCTATCCCTTGGGGTGCCCATGCAGTCCAGAAGTTGGCTGCAAACATCCACATCTGTACTGATCAGGCTCTGGCACAGCCTCGTAGGGGACAGCTAAACCAGGCTCCTGTCGGTAAGTGCTTCTTGGCATCAGCTATAGTGTCTGAGTTTGGTGTCTGCTGATGGATCCCTAGGTGGAGCAGTCTCTGGATGGCCTTTCCTTCAGTCTCTGTTCCATTCTTAGTTCCTGTATTTAGACAGGAACAATTCTGGGTTAAACCTTTTGAGATGCATGGGTGACTCAATCTTTCAACTGGGGGCTATGCTTATCCACTGGATATGCACTCTATAGGTTCTATCTCCCCTGTATTGAGTATTTTGGCTAATGTCATCCCTGTTGGGTCCTGGGAACCTCTTGCTTTCCTGGCATCTGTGATTTCTAGTGGCTACACTCTGTTCCGTATCTGCCAGTTACACAACTTCATTCAATTTCATGATTCCTGTCTCCTCCCACGCCTGATCCTGTGCCCCTTTTTATCCTTTCCTCTTCTCATCCTTCCAGATACCTCCCTCTCTTTAACTACCATAATTATTTTGTTTCCCCTTATAAGTAGGACTGAGACATCCACACTTTGGTTTTCCTTCTTGAGCTCCATATAATCTGAAAGTTTTATCATGGGTATTTAGACATTTTTGACTAATATCCACGTATCAGTGAGTGAATACAGTGTGTCTTTGGTTATTGGCTTACCTTACTCAGGATTACATTTTCTGGTTCTATCCATTTGCCTGTGAATCTAATGAAGTCATTGTTTTTAAGTGGTGCATAATACTCCATTGTGTAAATGTACTACATCTTCTGTATCGTTTCCTCAGTTGTGAGATAGCTGGGTTATTTCCAGCTTCTGAATATTATAAATAAAGCTGCTATAAACATAGTGGAGCTTGTAGTTTGAGACTCTATCATCATTGTATTGCCTCTGTTCTAAAATACTATAATATATATAGAGAGATGTATTATATTTTATATAATAACATATTATAGATACATATTATATAAAAGATACTATAGATCTATAATATAGAAAATATTTATGCATTTCTTCTACTCTTTGAAAACCTGATTTGCAATATAAAATTTTGTTTGTATATTTCATAATAATATATTTTATAAAGTACACCAATCAGAGTTTCTACATTAAGAACTTTATCTCAAATTTCCCATAACAATAACCCAACTATACTGACTTCACTTCCAACTATAAGAGTGCCAGGGCTTATGAGGCTGGCAACTCATTGTCATTATCAATATTATACAATAACAGTAGTCGATATAAAATTGTAGAAGGTGAAGCATGGACTAGATATAATTGTATCCAAAAACTGAATACTGAAAGCACAATAATCTATTAAAGCAAGCTTTTCTGAGTGTCACTTTTTGAGGTTTTAGGCATATGACATTGCTATATTTCCAATGGATATGGTGCCTGTGGTAAGGCAGGGGTGTAATGCAGTCCAAGTTATGAACATCTGACTGAAGAAAATTTTGTTTTGCAGTTTCAGCTGTTGCATATAAATA
The DNA here is from genome assembly GCF_947179515.1 of Apodemus sylvaticus. Lineage (NCBI taxonomy): Eukaryota > Metazoa > Chordata > Mammalia > Rodentia > Muridae > Apodemus > Apodemus sylvaticus. Next base: position 43,751,415 of record NC_067473.1, on the reverse strand, counting down.
GCAATCATGGGAAGGCTTTGAATAAAAAGGATGACCATTTGAAGGAGTTCCTTGGTTCCATTTGGTAATTCCCAAGTCCTTTTAGAGAGTGCCTTATTGCATATGACTAAATTGAAGCCCTAAATTCTGAAGTCATGGAAACTCTTTCTGAAATAATAAAAGGTATATGAAAAAATTTTCAAGAGGTAAATTATTATGTCTGCCTTCATTGATAATCTCAAGTAGCATTGTATGAGAATTTTGTTTTATTGTCTTTTTTAATAAATAATTCTGAACAATAACCATGAAAGAAAGACAAAGAATATGAAAGAAACATTTCTTTCATGTTTCTTTCAATAACATGAAAGAAAGACAAAGAACAAAAATCATCACATTTCAAACAATTGTATTAGAACTTAGCTGATAATTGTTAGAAATTTATTTGACATGATATAATAGAATAAAAATGACTCTACTCCAGGGACATAGGACATCTTTCAAAGATAAATGTGTAGCACCATTCTGGATAAAGTTCTCCTGACAAATCAAAGTTGTATATTTAGCTAAGAAGGCAAAATTTAACATAGAATCTTTGGGGTGTTTGTTTGTTTGCTTGTTTGTTTGTTTGTTTGTTTGAGACAGGGTTTCTCTGTATAGCCCTGGCTGTCCTGAAACTCACTCAGTAGACCAGGCTGTCCTCGCACTCAGAAATCCGCCTACCTCTGCCTCCCAGACTGCTGGGATTACAGGCTTGCGCCACCACAGCCCGACTGGAATCTTCTATTTTAAAAAAATAAGCTACATAGTATCTTAAACAGTTCATGAGACCTAGAGTTTATGTGAATAAAACGACACCTAGATAACTGTAGAGGTCAAGGAGGCAAGAATTATTACATGTCTCTGAATTAGATTCACTGAGTCAGAGATTTATTATGTTGCTCTGAGTTAAGAACACTGAGTAGGAGAGGAACTAGTTTTCTCTAAGTTAGATTCACTGTACAGAAGACAAGTGAATTACTATGATGAATGAACAAAAATTGTCGTTCAGATAAATGAAGTAATAGTGAATATGGTTTCCAGATACTGGTGGAAATAGTGAGGTCAATGAATCATGATGTGTAGAAAAAAGAACAAAACTTTTGGGAAAGGGGAACAGTCTAAATTATTGGGCATATTGAATTTCAGTTCTTGAAACTTAACAGGATACTCATTCCTCAGGAGTCTACTGATTAATATGATTAAGTGTAAAATTAGCAAATAGTTTTCCTTGTAAGTGGTATTGTTTATAAGGATGCTTTTGGATTATTCACAAAAATCATGTAATAAATATATTTTCAATTAGTTGTGCAGCAAGATATTGCAACTAGCTAAATTACCCAGAAAATAAATTGACTAAATATACATAAGAACATTTTTGGCACCAGAATATATATATATATATATATATATATATATATATATATATATATATATATAAAATTTAAGTGTTGTCTTACTTGGAATGCATAATTTATAATTATTTAAATTATCATCAACATCATTAAGATTATTTCTACAGTAAAAACAAATTGATTATGTACAAAAACACAGGTAAACTCTTATATAGGAATTTAAAAATTAATAATGGAGCCCCAAGAAATTGTATACTTCTGTAGTCATGGGAACTTAGAAGGATCTGAAGGTCAAGGTTAGCATTGTTATATAACAAGTCATAGCCCAGCTAGGAATATATAGTGATGCTACCTTCCAGAAGAAAAAAGGAAGAGGAGAGGAGATGAGCAGAGAAGAAAGAAGGGGAGAAATAATTACATACATACATATATAGAATAATGGGGAAGATAGAAGAATAAAGAAAGGAATGAAATATCTGTAGAGGAAGGGAAGAATTAAAAAAAAAGGAAGAGAAAGGACCATAAAAATAAAACTAGGAAAGTAAATTGTATGGGGGCTGGTGAGATAACTGACATATGGGGAGGGGGGAACCGGGAAAGGGGAAATCACTTGGAATGTTAGCAAGGAATATAGAAAAGAAAAAAAAAGGAAAATATCCAATAAAAAATAAAATATACATAAAAAAAATAAAAAAGCACTGGCTGATCTTCCAGAGCTCCTGAGTTAAATTCCCACCAACCAAACAGTGGCTCACAGTCATCAATAGGGAAATCTCATGCCCTCTTCAGGCAGTCACATGTATATGCAACAGAGCTCTCATACATTAAATAAAAACTTAAAAAATAATGTAACAAATTAAGAATAATTACATTTAATTAGCATTTCCCTAGTGACTAATGATGTTGAACACTTTTTAAGATGCTTCTCAGCCATCAAAAGTTCTTCAGGGGGCTGGAGAGATGGCTCAGCGGTTAAGAGTACCAACTGCTCTTCCAGAGGTCCTGAGTTCAATTCCCAGCAACCACATGGTGGCTCACAACCATCTGTAACGGGATCTGATGCCCCCTTCTGGTGTATCTAAAGACAGTGACAGTAAAAGTTCTTCAGGTGAAAATTCTTTGTTTAGTTCCCCATTTTTTAATAAGGTTATTTGGTTTTCTGGGGTCTAACTTCTTGAGTTCTTTGAATATATTGGATATTAGCCCTCTGTCAGATGTAGGGTTGGTGAAGATCTTTTCCCAATTTGTTGGTTGCCGATTTGTCCTTTTGGTGGTGTCCTTTACCTTACAGAAACTTTGTAATTTTATGAGGACCCATTTGTCAATTCTTGATCTTAGAGCATAAGCTATTGGTGTTCTATTCAGGAACTTTTCTCCTGTACTAATGTCCTCAGGGGTCTTCCCCATTATCTTTTCTATTAGTTTCAGTGTGTCTGGCTTTACATGGAGGTCCTTCATGAAATTTTTAGATAAATGGATGGATCTGGAGAACATCATACTAAGTGAGGTAACCCAGTCTCAAAAGATCAATCATGGTATGCACTCACTGATAAGCAGATATTAGCCTAGAAACTTGGAATACAGTAGTATAGTGCAGCAGTATAGGGCAAAACCAGAACAGGGAAGTGGGAAGGGGTGGATGGGGGAACAGGGGGATGGAAGAGGGCTTATGGGACTTTCATGGAGTGGGGAGCCAGGAAAGGGGAAATCATTTGAAATGTAAATAAAAAATATATCAAATAAAAAAAATAAAAACTAAATACATAAAAAAGAATAGTTACATTTAGATAACTTTATATTTATTTGCTTGTGGTATGTGTCTGATGGGGCATGCATGGACCCTGTTATACATGTAGAGGGCCAAGGAAAAACAAGTTTCATATGATTACTCTCTGTTACCATGTGAGTTCCAGAGATTGAAATCACATCCTCATGCTTGGAAGCTTGTACTTTAAAGACTGATTTATCCTAGAACATAGGCAGTTTGAAGGATGTATAAGGTAATATATCAACAAGTTTGGCAACTGTTAAAATGTCAGAAATACAGAAAGAAAAGTGAAAACATAAACAGTAAGAGAAAATCAAAATGCTTCCTGTAGAGGTCTTTTGTTCGGTTCTAATACTACAAGAATCTTAAATTTTAAAACAAAAAATGAGGAAAATACTGGGGAAAGGGTACTTGGCATACTCACTGCTAGAAAGGTAGCCCATACTAGTAGGTAGTAGTATATTTTACAAACAACACTAAACACGCTATATATATGAAAAACTCAGTACTATTTATTTAATATTTAAATATTTTTATGAATGCATGAGTATTCAAGATGCATGTATTTAGGTGAATTGCATGTTTCTGGTGTCAAAGGAGGCATTATATCACAGAGAACTGGAACAACAAACAGTTGTCCGAAGGAATATTGGTGCCTGGAGTCTGTGTCATTTACAAGAGCAACTGATTCCCTGAATCAGAAAGTCACCACTCCAGCACCTCAGTAATATTTTAAAACTACAGTAACAGATATAATCTTCAGTCATTTATCTTAACTGGTGATGCTAGGTAATAGTACTATCTAGAAAGAGAGTGATCTTCCTACAGAGAAAAATCTTTATTTTCATTTGAATTTTTAATCTTATTTTTTCATCTCAAAAATCTTGACATTTCCAAAGATGGTGCCCTTGCATTTGGAGCATAGATGTTCAGGATTGAGAGTTCTTCTTGTTGTATTTTTCCTTTGACCAGCAAGAAGTGTCCCTCAGAATCTCTTTTGATGACTTTGGGTTGAAAGTCAATTTTATCTGATATTAAAATGGCTACTCCAGCTTGTTTCCTGAGACCATTTGCTTGTAAAATAGTCTTCAGCCTTTTTCTCTAAGGTAGTGTTTGTCTTTGAACCTGAGGTGTGTTTTCTGTAAGCAGCAAAATGTAGGGTCCTGTTTACGTATCCAGTCAGTCTGTGTCTTTTTATTGGGGCATTAAGTCCATTGATGTTAAGAGATATCAAGGAATAGTAATTGTTACTTCCTATCATTTTTGACGTTATTTTTTAAATTTGATTGCTTAACTTCTTTTGGGTTTGATGAAAGGTTACTATCTTGCTTTTTCCAGGGTGAAGTTTCCCTCCTTGTATTGGTGTTTTCCTCTTTTGTAAAAGAAACTTTATTAAAACTCAAAGCAAACATTGCACCTAACAAAATAACTCTGGGTGACTTCAACACTGCACTTTCATCAATGGACCGATCAGGAAAACAGAAACTAAACAGGGACACAATGAAACTAATTGAAGCTTTGGACCAATTAGATTTAACAGATATATATATATAGAACATTCTATCCTAAAGCAAAAGAATATACCTTTTTCTCAGCACCTCATGGTACCTTCTCCAAAATCGGCCATATAATTGGTCACAAGACAGACCTCAACAAATACAAGAAGATCGAACTAATCCCATGCCTCCTATCAGATCACTATGGAGTAAAAGTGGTCTTCAATAGCAACAAAAATAACAGAAAACCCACATACATGTGGAAACTGAACAATATTCTACTCAATGATACCTTGGTCAAGGAAGAAATAAAGAAAGAAATTAAAGACTTTTTAGAACACAATGAAAATGAAGACACAACCTACCCAAACCCGTGGGACACAATGAAAGCAGTGCTAAGGGGAAAACTCATAGCCCTGAGTGCCTCCAAAAAGAAAATGGAGAGAGCATACATTACCAGCTTAATGACACACCTGAAAGCCCTGGAACAAAAAGAAGCTATTTCACCCAGGAGATGTAGAAGGCAGGAAATCATCAAACTCAGGGCCGAAATCAATCAAGTAGAAACAAAGAGAACCATATAAAGAATCAACAAAACCAAGAGCTGGTTCTTTGAGAAAATCAACAAGATAGATAAACCCTTAGCCAGACTGACCAAAGGGCACAGAGAAAGTATCCAAATTAACAAACTTAGAAATGAAAAGGGAGATATAACAACGGAAACTGAGGAAATCCAAAAAATCATCAGATCCTACTACAAGAGCCTGTACTCAACCCAACTGGAGAATCTGGAGGAAATGGACAATTTCCTTGACAGATACCAAATACCAAAATTAAATCAGGACCAACTAGACCATCTAAACAGTCCCATAATGCCTAAAGAAATAGAAGGAGTCATACAAAGTCTTCCAACCAAAAAAAGCACAGGACCAGATGTTTTCAGTGCAGAATTCTATCAGACCTTCAAAGAAGAGTTAACACCAATACTCTTCAAACTATTCCACAAAATAGAAACAGAAGGAACGCTACCCAATTCCTTCTACAGAGCCACAATTACGCTGATACCAAACCACACAAAGATCCAACAAAGAAAGAGAACTTCAGACCAATTTCCCTAATGAACATCGATGCAAAAATACTCAATAAAATTCTTGCCAACCAAATCCAAGAACACATCAAAACGTTCATCCACCATGATCAAGTAGGCTTTATCCCGGGAATGCAGGGTTGGTTCAATATACAGAAATCCATCAATGCAATTCACTACATAAACAAACTCAAAGAAAAAAACAACATGGTCATTTCATTGGATGCTGAAAAAGCATTTGACAAAATTCAGCATCCTTTCATGCTTAAAGTCTTGGAGAGAACAGGAATTCAAGGTCCATACCTAAACATAGTAAAAGCAATATACAGCAAACCGGTAGCCAGCATCAAACTAAATGGAGAGAAACTTGAAGCAATCCCACTGAAATCAGAGACCAGACAAGGCTGCTCCCTTTCTTCTTAACTTTTCAATATTGTACTTGAGGTACTAGCTCGGGCAATTCGACAACATAAGGTGGTCAAAGGGATACAAATTTGAAAGGAAGAAGTCAAACTATCATTATTTGCAGACGACATGATAGTCTGCCTAAGTGACCCAAAAAACTCCACTAGAGAGCTCCTACAGCTGATAAACAACTTAACAAAGTGGCAGGTTATAAAATCAACTCAAGCAAATCAGTGGCCTTTCTTAAAAACTGCATGGTATTGGTACAGTGACAGGCAGAAGGATCAATGGAACAGGATTGAAGATCCAGAAATGAACCCACACACCTATGGCCACTTGATCCTTGACAAAGAGGCTGAAAACATCCAATGGAAAAAAGATAGCCTTTTCAACAAATGGTGCTGGTTCAACTGGAGGTCAGCATGCAGAAGAATGCGAATTGATCCATCCTTGTCTCCTTGTACTAAGCTCAAATCTAAATGGATCAAGGACCTCCACATAAAGCCAGACACTCTGAAGCTAATAGAAAAGAAACTGGGGAAGACCCTTGAGGACATCGGTACAGGGAGAAAGTTTCTGAACAGAACACCAATAGCATATGCACTAAGATCAAAAATTGACAAATGGGACCTCATACAATTACAAAGTTTCTGTAAGGCAAAGGACACCATCGTGAGGACAAATAGGCAACCAACAAATTGGGAAAAGATCTTCACCAATCCTACATCAAATAGAGGGCTTATATCCAATATATATAAAGAACTCAAGAAGTTAGACTCCAGAAAACCAAACAATCCTATTAAAAAATGGGGTACAGAGTTAAACAAAAAATTCTCACCTGAAGAACTTTGGATGGCGGAGAAGCATCTTAAAAAATGCTCAACTTCATTAGTCACTAGGGAAATGCAAATCAATACAACCCTGAGATTTCATCTTACACCAGTCAGAATGGCTAAGATTAAAAATTCAGGAGACAGCAGGTGTTGGAGAGGGTGTGGAAAAAGAGGAACACTCCTCCACTGATGGTGGGGTTGCAAATTGGTACAACCACTCTGGAAATCAGTCTGGCGGTTCCTCTGAAAACTGGGCACCTCATTTCCAGAAGATCCTGCTATATCACTCCTGGGCATATACCCAGAGGATTCCCCACCATGTAATAAGGATACATGCTCTACTATGTTCATAGCAGCCCTATTTATAATTGCCAGATGCTGGAAAGAACCCAGGTATCCCTCAACAGAAGAGTGGATGCAAAAAATGTGGTATATCTACACAATGGAATACTATTCAGCCATTAGAAACAATGAATTCATGAAATTCTTAGGCAAATGGATGGAGCTAGAGAACATCATACTAAGTGAGGTAACCCAGACTCAAAAGGTAAATCATGGTTTGCACTCACTAATAAGTGGATATTAACCTAGAAAACTGGAATACCCAAAACATAATCCACACATCAAATGAGGTACAAGAAGAAAGGAGGAGTGGCCCCTTGTTCTGGAAAGACTCAGTGAAGCAGTATAGGACAAAACCAGAACAGGGAAGTGTGAAGGGGTGGGTGGGAGGACAGGGGAAGAGAAGGGGGCTTACAGGACTTTCAGGGAGTGGGGGGCTAGAAAAGGGGAAATCATTTGAAATGTAAATAAAAAATTATATCGAATAAAAAAAATCTTGACATTTCATACTGCCAACAATAACCCACGTAGATATTCTTTGTTGTTTCTTCCTGCTATTTTTATTTATTTTTTATTTTCATTTTCTATAGTATTTGTTTACATTCCAAATGATTTTCCCTTTCCTGATTCCTCCCTCCCCATAAGTCCCATAAGCCCTCTTCCCTCTGCCCATTCTCAGATCAACCCCTTCCTACTTCTCTGTCTTGGTGCTCCCCTACAATGCTGGAACAAGCCTTTTCAGTATCAGGGACCTCTCCTTCCTTCTTCTTAGGACTCATTTGATATGTGAATTGTGTCTTGGGCATTCAGAACTTCTGAGCTAATATCCACTTATCAGTGTCTGCATTCTTTTGTGATTGGGTTACCTCAGTTAGGATGATATTTTCCAGATCCAACCATTTGCCTAAAAATTTCATGAATTCATTGTTTTTAATTACTGAGTAGTATTCCATTGTGTATATATACCACATTTTCTGTATCCATTCCTCCAATGAGGGACATCTGGGTTCTTTCCAGCTTCTGGCTATTATAAATAAGGCTGCTATAAACATAGTGGAGCATGTATCCTTATTACATGCTGGGGAATCTTCTGGGTATATGCTTAGGAGTGGTATAGCAGGATCTTCTGGAAGTGAGGTGCCCAGTTTTCAGAGGAACCGCCAGACTGATTTCCAGAGTTGTTGTACCAGTTTGCATTCCCACCAGCAGTGGAAGAGTGTTCCTCTTTCTCCACATCCTTGCCAACACCTGCTGTCTCCTGAGAGGATCTTATTGTGATTTCAATCATGATTATGTGGGAGAGTGACAATCCTCAGTGTTATGCCCACAGTATTGACTTTGCTTAAGTAAAACACACCCCTAAGCAAACAACTCTAAAGAAATAAAATTTTATTGGAGCTACACAGACACAGGATAATATAGGGAAATATAAATTGGTACACTATGTATACATTATATTATGCAAGTATAATAAGTATAATATATTGTAAGAAAATAGAGAATTAATTACATTCAGTTGAAACACTTTATTGATCTTGAATACATGGCAGTGCGCAATCAATACTAGCTCCAGAGAAAAATATTCAAACTATCTGATTTCACATCAGCTGTGCAAAAATATTTCAAAAATTGCTTCCAGAAAAACATAGATTATATGTATTTTCACACAATTCATCAAACTGTCTGTGGAGGGAAGATTTTAATTATATTAAAATTTAAATATGATTTTAAATTTCTCTTTATACTTTGTTTTTAAATTGTCTCAAAGAAATTTAATATTGAATGGAATTCTAGGTCAGAATTGTATAACAAAATAAAATTACAAAATAAATCTCAGTCAAAGGTTTCAATTCAAATTTTCAAAGTCAAATAATAATATTACTGGGAATTTATGTACCTATTATATAGGAATAATAAACCTGATATGTTGATTTTATATTAAAAAGGAAAATATATAGAGACATTACAAACATTCATAAGTACATGCAAGAATGTATTTATGTTCCTGAATATAAAGAGAATATTTAACAATGAAACAGAGCAGAAAAACACTGACACAAACCCAGAAATACTTCTTACTCTATGCATCTTTAAAATTTTTGATATTTGAAATATGCAACTGTATTATTGATGAATCAACCTACAAGAAGAAATTTAAAATCTTAACAGTCAATAAGGCTAAAAATGTAAGTGAACTGAGGGAAAAAAAGTGTGAAATATTTTATTATCATGAAATTCATGAGATTGGTCAATACGTAAGTCACTCTGACCAGGCTTACCTTCCAGAAATCAAAATGAGATTTTCGTTCACAGATTTCCTAAATTGCTTGACTATTTGCTACTTTTCAAATAGAATATACTCAGAGATAATAGAATTATTGTTCAATGAATGCACATGGAGATAATATGCAATTTAAAATAATCCATGACATTAATGAAAAAAATCCTGAGTAGTTTATCAGGCGCTGGCAATTACAGCCATAAGCATTTCAGAAGCTGGTGGACATGCAAGGCATGTGTTCCTAACAAAGCAATTACAAATACTTTCATAAAAATGACAAGTAATTGCAAAAAATTTACAATAGAATAAGATGAAATGCTGCTTTATACGGGTGAGCTTGAAACCACTTCATGCTGAAGTAGCTCCATTAGTCCTTTGAATGACCTACATTTTTAATTTGGCACAAGACCATCTCAAGCTATGGAGTGAGACTAATGAGGCTGCTACCACTGTGCAAAGCAATAATCAACACTTCTTTATAGTGGAGAGTTTATTAAGTCCATGCATGAGGTGAACTAAGACAGCTTTACTTTAGGAAAAGAGAGATGGCTTTTTTGGTTCTTTTGTTTTCCTGAATAAAAATAAGTATTCCAAATGTGTATGTTGCCTGGAAAAGGTCCAGGATCATTAGTTACTTTTGAACAAATAAGTAGCTCTAAAAAGTCACTCTTTGCAATGATTACATAGACAGCTTTAGTGTTTCTTGGAATACTTCTGCAACTATTATGGAAACAATGGCCTGGTGGGAAACTAATGATCTTAAAAGGGAGAAGTGACTGCTCCAAATTTGGACTGGGCAGAAATGTGCACTTAATCAGACTAGATTTTTCATTTCTAGCCAACAGAAATTGTGATGAATGACAGTACAGCTAAGTATATCTGAGTCTAACAAATAATATAATTATTCACATATCCCAAATCTGATATCTGGTTCACTAAGTACAGTGGATGATGAAAAGAAAGAGAAAATGCAAAACTAATAACAAAACACTGGTGAACCTCATTTTAATATATTAGTTTCTTCCTTCTCTGGAATATGAGCAAAATCATAATCACACAGACAGAGAGAAAGTGGGAGAGGAGAGGAGAAGAGAGGAGAGGGGAGGGGAGGGGAGGGAAGTGGAGGGCAGGGGAGGGGAGGGGAGGAGGGGAGAGGAGAGAGAGAGAGAGAGAGAGAGAGAGAGAGAGAGAGAGAGAGAGAGAGAGAGAATATCCTAAAAATAACCACAATGAATGTTAAGATTTGAATTCAGTTGCAATTGAGAGAAAATAAACATTTCTTTTCATTTTTATATATACTCATAATATTATGAGATGAAGCCTAGAAGAGAAGAAAATTATATTGTTCATTTATTCAATAATCACCATTACTAATTTGATTTATTCATTATTCAATGACAATTATCTGGGGAAACTAGTTCCTTCCTGCAATTTAGTCACTCATATTTGACTTTGGAAAAAAAGTATCTCTCAATACCTTTGAGGTGAGAGCCGTGCTTTTGTGCATTTGAAAAGGTGATCCTTTAATTTCAACTTAGAAGGCTTTAAGAGTTTTAGATATTTAACAGAAGAAAGTGATCTAAGAATCATTTAGAATGGTCTTAATTGAGAAAGAAATCATACTGCTCATTCATTCAACAACCTCTAGATACCCAAAAAAGCAATGTCATTAACTAGTGAGCTGTCTTTTGGGAAATCACTACTTCGGATAAATAAAAGAGTACTCATACTTCTAAACACTTTGTACTTTGAAAACTCTAAAAAGAGTAGGGAACCTAACAAGCCAGGCTTGAGAGAAGACATCTTTTTTCTCATTAATTTATGTATTTATTCACTTTAGAGCCCAATTGTAGTTACCTACCCTTTTCTTACACCCTCAAAATTCCTCTTCTATCACTCCTCCCATTTTTTCTCAGAGAAGAGGAAGTCTTTATGGGTACCAATCCATTCCGGTACTTCTATAATACAAGTAATAGCAGGACTTAGCACATCCTCTTCCACTGAAGCCAGAGAAGGCAGACTAGCTATAGGAAAGGTATTCAGAGCAAGGCGATAGAGGCAGAGGCAACCCCTGCTCTAATGGTTAGGGCATTGACATGAAGAATAAGTGGCACATGTGCTACATCAGCGTAGGGTGTCTAGGTCTTGGCGCTACATGCTCTTCGGTTGGTAATTCAGTCTCTGTGTATCACCATAGACACAGGTTAGTTTACTTTGTAGGCCTTTTGTGGTGTCTTTGATCCCATATTAGAATTCTTTTATTGAACAGTGTTGGAAGTTGACTCAATCCGCCAGGAGGAGGCTGGTTAAGTCTTTATAATACCAGACCAACGGGGAGAAACAACCAGGGCTGCACAGAAATCTAGCCTTAACTCGTTGTTAGAATCTTGGTGAAAAATTGAAGGAGACATAGTATTAGAAGTATATGTCAGACTTGAGGTGCTAGGAATAATGTGAAGACAGAAAGATGTCCAATACAAAAACTATAAATAGCAATGGGAAAAGCCCACAAGGATGCTAGAAGAGTTTAAGATACTCAGATGTTTTCTCATCATTGCTGTTCTTGATTTTTAGAATCAGAATGTCTCATGCCTGCTTTCTCTAGGTTTAACAATGCTTCCAGAAGAAAAATAATGACGCATAAAACTATTGTCTGATAAAAACAAGCTCTGTACACTTTGTATCCTCAATACAAAGTCTAGATCATTAAATTTGAAAGGAGTAAGTCACCCCACATATGAAAGGTAGTTCCTCTTAATTCATTTAGTCTGAACATCATAAAATTGATTTTGGAAATTTTATAGAAATTCAATAGGTCACTAAAGAGCAGTATCAATGACAAATATTAATCAACTGACAAGCTTTAATAAGAAGATTTATGTATGGGTTAATCTAAGTGATCCTTTGATCACTTTCTTTGTCAACTATCTAAAACTCTCAATGTATCTAATTGAAATTAAAGGACAACCCCTATAAATGTACAAAGCACAACTTTCATCTCAAAGAGAATAAGAGATAACTCATTCCAGAGTCAAGTATTAATAACTAAGTCCTGGATAATAGGAAAAAAATTACCCCAACTTCAATGGTCCACTGTGGAAGCAGTGTTATGAAATATTTTAGTTGAAGAACAAAGTCATACACCATGCTAATTCTAAAATACATTGATGGTTAGAGTGGAGAAAGGGATCACAGACAGGCAGAGAGATCTCAGGTATTATCGGATAACATTTAAAGGCATTACATTGGTAGAGAAATAGGTTTTTGTTAATTTAAGACATCCTAAACATATTTACTTATTATGAGTATGTTAGACTTGGCATGGTACTAGACAAGAAATACTGTAAGGTGGGATGAAATGTGAATTAATTCTACCCTGAAACAGGAACATCTCAATCTTTCCACATTTGCTGACGTTGTAATGTTGTATACAGCTTCTTTACCAAAATTGTATTTCATAACCTATTTCAGAAGTCTATAGTCTTTTATTTTCATGTATTCTTTATAAAATACTTTTGTTAAACATGGTTCCAATTTTGTTTTAGAATGCTATCAATTTTATTTTAGAAATTTATAAAAATTTAGTATTTTTCAAGAATATTTATTATAAGAAGTCAAATAACCACCTTTCTATGTACTGGAGAGCTGGCACAAGGTTAAGAATGCATACTACTTTGGCAGAACACTCCAGAGTACGACTCTCATAAAGAGTCTGACTTGCATTAAATAGCTCCCAACAGCTTATTATACAAGCTGCATGGGCCTCCTCTCCCTATGACTTCCACAAGCACCAGCACTTATATGCAGACACTCAAAAAGAGACATATACATTTTAAAAGCATATGTAAGTGTGATTTGCTTTTTACCATCATCTTTCCAATGCAGAATCTCTGCAACATCAAATATAAAAATATTATAAATAAGAACAAAAGAGTATTTGAAGTTTTGTGACATTGATTCATTTCACCAAAAAATATTTTCAAAGTATTTAATAGTCTTTTCTTTCTTCATTCTTAAATTTTCCTAAAACAGTTTTTATTTTACTTGTTATTTACATTTTGGGATGACTAGGTACAGACATCAGCTCTACAATGTGTGCCCCCAAGTATGCAGCTATTAAGACAGAAAAAGAATATGTGGAAATTAAATGCCTGAAGAGTTTCAAATAGTTCATTTCAAAATCTACCAAAAACAGATGGCTTGTTCCTATTGCTGAAGACACTATACATTGCGGTCCCTGGGTTCATTCTGATGGTTGGGTGTATTAGTCGGGTGCTGGCAGAACCTCTCAGAGAACAGCTCTATCAGGCTCCTTTTAGCAAGTACTTCTTGGCATCAACAATAGTGTCTGGTTTGGTAACTGCAGATGGGATTAATCCCAAGGTGGAGCCCTCTCTGATGGCCTTCCCTTCAGTCTCTACAACAGGATAAGTCTTTCAGATCATATGAAACTTAACAAGAAGTAAGACCAAAGTGGGGATGTTTCAATCCTATTTCGAAGGAATAAAATAATCATGGGAGGTAGAGGGAGGGAGGGACATGGAGGGAGAGAGAGAAGAGGGTTGGGCAGGATCAGGAGACAGCAGAGAAGACCAGAGTCATGAAAATGAATCGAAATATGTAGCAAGGTGGAGCAGGGGGCTGCTGGGGAATGGAAGGGGACAACTAGAAAGTTCCAGATGACAGAAAAGTGAGGAGTTCCCAGGACCCAATGAATCTCTTTAGCCAAAATATCCTACAAAGGGGAGGTAGAACCCTTAGAGGCCACTTTCAGTATATGGCACAGCTCCCATTTGAGAAATGAGGCCATTCTCATACCATTCTCTGGGTCACTGATTCTCAACCTTCCTAATGATTTTACCATTTAATACAGTTCCTTATGTTGTAGTGAACCCAATCAGAAAATTATTTCATTTCTATTTTATAATTCTAATTGTGTTGTTATGAACTATAATGTAAAAATCTAATATGCAGGATATCTAATATATAACCCCAAATGGCTTGTGACCCACAAGTTAAGAACTGCTGCTTTTGACAAATGATTCTGAACCTTGTAAAAGAGGAGAAATAAAGCAAACGTAGTTATTCTGTTTTTGTTTTTGACTATGAATATAATGTGATTAGTTGCATGAGTTCCTACCTTAACGTCACCAAAATGGTAGACTGAATCTGCACCTGAAAAATACAATTTTACTCCTCTCTATAAAAGTAGTCACTGCTGAAGGTTCCTGTTGGACAGGGAGCCAATAACATCAAATGTGTAACTACTACTGGTAAGTTTACCAGTCTCTACTGAGTGGTTCCACACCGTCATTCACAGACAGAATTGGTTATAGCCAGTGAACCAGAAAACAAATCAAAAAGACATGAACATGTGGAAGAATATTATCAGGTTTGAGAAGGAGACAAGAGAAAATAGATTGGAAAGAAATTAGAATATGTTGTATACATTTAGGAAATTGTCAAACAATAATTTTGAAGTAATAAAACTGGAAATATTAAGAAGCTATATTTAATGTGTCTTACTATTTTTATGTTTGACTATGTGATAGGACAATAAATAAGGGAAACATTACTTTACAAATATATGTTCAGTTATATTTTTTAACTTGTCTATTAGAAAATGTTAAGTTGCCAGGTGTGGTGGCACACACCTATAAACCCAGCACTTGGGAGGCAGAGGCAGGCGGATTTCTGAATTCAAGGCCAGCCTGGCCTACAAAGTGAGTTTCAGGACAGACAGGGCTATACCGAGAAACTCTGTCTTGAAAAACCAAAAAAAAAAAAAAAAAGAAAGAAAGAAAGAAAGAAAGAAAGAAAGAAAGAAAGAAAGAAAGAAAGAAAGAAAGAAAGAAAGAAAGAAAGAAAGAAAATGTTAAGTTGTATGCAGGACTCATAATTTTACCTTGTACTACTTCTGTTTGGTATTACTACTATGAGATTCATATTATGAATGAGTTTAGGAGACTAATTATTATGACTCATTTGTTGAGCTGGGACTTAGAGTTGATTCCCTCTAGTTATAAATAGGTCTAGTTAGACAAACAGAAGAGACAGCATCCTCCATATGAGGTTCATGAAATTATTTCATTTAAAATTCTGTTAATTTAATAATGAAATATATTCTATCAAAACAAGCCCATGCATGGTAATTCTGGAATTTGACTAATTGAATAGTTCTTATGATTGACTTAAAATGTCTTCATTCTAAACCAGCAGGAAATCACACACAGGAAGTGTTTGCTCAGAAAATGTTAATGTGTTATTTATATTTATATTCAATATCTTCAAACGTTATTATAACCATGCGTTTTCTTTTCATCTTCAGCTTCTTTTGTGTTTAGTGATCTTTAAAGGGAAAGGCATGGTTTGCTTTGTTTTATTATTTTTTTTCTCACACAGGGACCATATGGTAGCTGCTTTCAGAAAACTGAATTTTCTTCACTCTTTTCTATTACAGTGTATGTTATGTGGAACATTTCTAGCCAAACTTCAAAGAGTGAACCTTTTAATAGCTTAGTACTGAGACCAATTTTATTTTTGCATTAAAATTTATGTCCCTCTTATTTGTATAAAGAGCACAGTTTCTATAAGTTTCTCTTTAAAGTAGAAAGACATACCATCCTTCACAGTAGCATGATGTCTCATTAAATGTTGAAAATACACTTTCAGAAAAATGATATTGTCAGCTTTAGAGGGAGGAGAATTGCTGCATCTAGATAAAAATTAAGATATCTTCTTTGTATTAACTTCTGTACAGTAAAGGCCAAATTCTCTTTTATTCTATTTAAAATCACGTTTTTTGGGAAACTATTTGTTATGGTGTAGATATGGTGGATATAGTATAGTTATTTCTTAAATGACCTTAGGGCATTTTTCCTCATTGTGGTCTGCAGGTAATGACCCAGTTTGTGGCAATGTGCAAATATCATTTGTCTATCCTGGTCATTCTTTGACCAAGTAAAAACTGGATATTTAATATAAATTTCAGTCAAGTTCTAAATCACAAACAGCATGGAGATAGGACCTACATACTCAATATAAAATTGTCTTAATAATGATAGCTTACTTGCTACTCTTGGTACTTGTCCTATTTTGTGTGTGTGTGTGTGTGTGTGTGTGTGTGTGTGTGTGTGTGATTAGTAGCATTTCATCCATTATAAATACTCAAATACACGAGTGGGAATCTTATTAAACTTACAGTTTAAAAACTATTGAGGGGTAATAGACTCATTTTAGGTTCTTTGAAATTCTTGGAGTAATAGTTGTTTGGATTTTCTGCAGACATTTGATGGACATGTAAATTTGTCTTTTCTATCAAATTCTGCCATATGTCTTCCCCAATATACATGGAGAGAAATTGCTCGTTCAAGGTCTTTAAAGAATTGTGTTGGAATTTTGAAGGGAATAGCGTTAAATCTGTAGATCCTTTTGGTAGGATGGCAATTTTCACTATGTCAGTCCTACCTATCCATGAACATGGAACATATGCCATCTTCTGATATATTGTTCAATTTCTTTCTTCAAAGACTTGGAGTTCTTGACATAAAGGTCTTTCACTTGCTTGATTAGAGTTAAACAACATAGTCTTTTTATTATTTGTGGATATTTTGAAGGGTATTGTTTCTATAATTTCTTTCTCAGCTCATTTACAATTTGTATTAAAGAGGGCTACTAATATTTTTAGCTATCCTGGGTTTTTTGTTATTCCAGATGAATTTGAGAATTGCTCTTTCTAACTCTATGAAGAACTGAGTTGGGATTTTGATGGGGATTGCATTGAATCTGTAGATTGCTTTTGGCAAGATGGCCATTTTAACTATATTAATCCTGCCAATCCATGAGCATGGAAGAATTTTCCATTTTCTGAGGTCTTCTTCAATTTCCTCCTTCAGAGACCTGAAGTTCTTGTCATACAGATCTTTCACTGGTTTGGTTAGAGTCACCCGAAGATACTTTATATTGTTTGTGGCTATTGTGAAGGGTGTCATTTCCCTAAATTTTTTCTCAGCCTGCTTATTCTTTGCACATAGGAGGTTACTGATTTGCTTGAGTTGATTTTATAACAAGCCACTTTGCTGAAGTTGTTTGTCAGCTGTAGGAGTTCTCTGGTAGAGTTTTTGGGGTCACTTAAGTATAGTATCATATCATCTGCAAATAGTGATAGTCTGAATTCTTCCTTTCCAATTTGTATCCCTTTGACGTCCTATGTTTTCTAAATGCTTTATCTAGAACTTCAAGTACTATATTGAAAAGATATGGAGAGAGAGGACAGCCTTGTCTAGTATCTGATTTTAGTGGGATTGCTTCAAGCTTCTCTCCATTTTGTATGATGTTGGCTAACTGTTTGCTGTATATTGCTTTTACTATGTTTAGGTATGGGCCTTGAATTCCTGTTCTTTCCAAGACTTTTAGCATTAAAGGATGCTGAATTTTGTCAAATGACTTTTCAGCATCTAATGAAATGGCCATGTGGTTTTTTTCTTTGAGTTTGTTTGTATAGTGGATTGCAATGATGGATTTCCATATGTGGAACCATCCCTGCATCCCTGGGATGAAGCCTACTTGATCATGGTGGATGAATATTTTGATGTGTTCTTGGATTCAGTGGGCAAGAATTTTATTGAGTATATTTACATCGATGTTCATAAGGCAAATTGGTCTAAAGTTATCTTTCTTTGTTGGATCTTTGTGTGGTTTTGATATCAGTGTAATTGTGGCTTCATAGAACAAGTTGGGTAGTGTTCCTTCTGTTTCTGTTTTGTGGAATAGTTTTAAGAGTATTGGTGTTAGGTCTTCTTTAAGGTCTGATAGAATTCTGCACTAAAACCATCTGGTCCTGTGCTTTTTTTGGTTGGAACACTTTCTATGACCACTTCTATTTCTTTAGGGGTTATGGAACACTTTTGATTTGATTCTGATTTAATTTTGGTATTTAGTACTTGTCTAGGAAATTTCCCATTTCCTCCAGATTCTCCAGTTGTGTTGAATATAGGCGTTTTTTTGTAGGATCTGATCATTTTTTGAATTTCCTCAGTTTCTGTTGTTATATCTCCCATTTCATTTCTAATTTTATGAATTTGGATACTGTCTCTGTGCCCTTTGGTTAGTTGGGCTAAGGGTTTATCTATCTTGTTGATTTTCTCAAAGAGCCAGCTCCTGGTTTTGTTGATTTCTTTGTATGGTTCTCTTTGTCTCCACTTGATTGATTTCAGCCCTGATGTTGATGATTTCCTGTCTTCTACTCCTCTTGGGTTAATTAGCTTCTTTTTGTTCCAGGGCTTTCAAGTGTGCCATTAACCTGCTAGTGTATGCTCTCTCCAGTTTCTTTTTGGAGGCACTTGGGGCTATTAATTGTCTTCTTAGCACTGCTTTCATTGTGTCCCATAGATTTGAGTATATTGTGCCTTTATTTTCACTAAATTCTAAAAAAAAGTGTTGATTTTATTCTTTATTTCTTATTTGGCCAACGTATCATTGAGTATTGTTCAGCTTCCATATGTATGTGGGCTTTCTGTTGTTTTTGTTGCTTTTGAAGATCACATTTACTTCATAGTGATCTGATAGGAGGCATAAGATTATTTTGATCTTCTTATATTTGTTGATCTGTCTTGTGACCAATTATATCGTCAATTTTGGAGAAGGTAAGATGAGGTGCAGAGAAAAAGATATTTGCTTTTGCTTTAGGATAAAATGTTTTATATATATATATATATATATATATATATATATATATATATATATATATATATATATGTGTGTGTGTGTGTGTGTGTGTGTGTGTGTGTGTGTGTGTGTGTGTGTATGTGTGTGTGTGTGTGTGTGTGTGTGTGTGTGTGTGTGTGTTAAATCCAATTGGTCTAAAGTTTCAATTAGTTTCCCTATGTCCCTGTTTAGTTTCTGTTTTCCTGATCGGTTCATTGAGGAGAGTGGAGTGTTGAAGTCACCCACAATTATTGTGTTAGGTGCAATGTGTGGCTTTGTGCTTTAGTAAAGTTTCTTTTATGAATGAGGGTGCCCTTGTACATTGAGCATATATGTTCAGAATTGAGAGTTCTTCTTGGTGGATTTTTCCTTTGACCAGCAAGAAGTGTCCGTCGGTGTCTCTTCTGATGTCTCTTAGGTTGAAAGTCAATTTTATCTGATATTATAATGGCTACTCTGGCTTTGTTTCTGATGCCATTTGCTTGTAAAATTGTCCTCCAGCCTTTTACTCTAAGGTAGTGTTTGTCTTTGACACTGAGGTGCATTTCCTGTATGCAGCAAAATGTAGGGTCCTGTTTCCTTATCCAGTCTGTTACTCTATGTCTTTTTATTGGGGAATTGAGTCCATTGATGTTAAGAGATATTAAGGAATAGTGATTTTTACTTCCTGTCATTTTTGGTGTTATTTTTATATTTGAGTGGTTTTCTTCTTTTGGGTTTATGAAAGAAGGTTACTATCTTGCTTTTTCCAAGGTGTAGTTTCCCTCCTTGTATTGGTGTTTTCCACCTATTATGCTTTGTAAGGCTGGGTTTGTGGAAAGATATTGTGTACATTTTGTTTTGTCATGGAATATCTTGGTTTCACCATCTATGGTGATTGAGAGTTTTACTGGGTATAGTTGTCTTGGTTGGCATTTGTATTCTCTTAGAGTCTGCATGAGATCTGCTCAGTATCTTCTAGCTTTCATGTTCTCTGGTGAGAAGTCTGGTGCAATTCTGCTAGGTCTTCCTTTATATGTTACTTGGCCTTTTTCTCTTACTGCCTTTAATATTCTTTCTTTGTTTACTACATTTAGGGTTTTGATTATTATGTGATGGGAGGTATTTCTGTTCTGGTCTAGTCTGTTTGGAGTTCTGTAGACTTCTTGCAAATTCATGGGCATCCCTCTGTTTAGGTTAGAGAAGTTTCCTTCCATAATTTTGTTGAAGATATTTGCTGGTCCTTTAAGTTGTAAATCTTCACTCTCATCTATACCTATAATACTTAGTTTTGGTCTTCTCATTATGTCCTGGATTTCCTGGATGTTTTGGGTCACAGTCTTTTTGCAGTTTGCATTTTCTTTGACTTTTGAGTCAATGTTTTCTATGGTATCTTCGGCATCTGAGATTCTTTCTTCTATCTCCTGTATTCTGATGTTGATATTTGCATATATGGCCCCTGATTTCTTCCCTGGGTTTACAATCTCCAAAGATGTCTCCCTTCATAATTTCTTTGTTGTTTCTACTTCTATTTTTAGATCCTGGATAGTTTTGATCAGTTCCTTCACTTTTTTTGTGTGTGTTTTCCTGTAGTTCTTTAAGAGATTTTTGTGTTCCCTCTTTCATGACTTCTGCATGTTGACCCAAATTTTCCTGAATTTCTTTAAGTGATTTTTGTATTTCCTCTTTATTGGCTTTTATCTTTTGACCCATATTCTCCTGAATTTATTGAAATAATTTTTGTGTTTCCCTTGTAATAGTTTTTACCTTTTGATCCAGTTTCTCCTGTATTTCTTTAAGAGATTTATTTATGTCCTTCTTGTGTTCCTCTAACAGCATCATGACCAGTGATTTGAAATCCTAATCTTGCTTTTCTGGTGTTATGGGGTATCCAGAACTTGCTGTTATTGGAGAATTGGGTTCAGATGCTGCCATATTGCCTTGATTTCTGTTAGTAACATTCCTATCTTTGCCTTTAAAAATGTGGTTATCTCTGGTGTTAGTTGGTCTTGTTGTCACTGGCTGGTGCTTGAATCTCCTGTGATCTTGTAAGGCTATTTCTGCTCCTCTGGATGACTGGGTTTCCCCTGGCACAGATTGTTGATGGGCTGCCCCCCTCTTGGGTGCCTTTGGAGTCCTGGTGTGTCTTCCCCCAAGCAATGTTATACTCACAGGGTTGTCTCTCTGAACCTGGTGCTGCCCGTCTGCTCCTTAAGGGAGTGAAAATGGTGGGTGCTGTGGGGACCCTTTCCAAGTGCTGTTCCTTTGTAGGGCAAACGACCCCTGACACAGTTGCCACACAGACAGCCTGCAGGGCTGCCCAGGGCCTGGGTGCAGGCAAAAGCCTGACAGGCTGAGACCTAAACGATGTTAGACTCAGGCTATTTCTGAGTACCTGGTGCTATCTGTTAGATCTGTCTGGTGTCCGGGAGCTAAGATGGTAGAGAGCCCCACCAAGTGCTGGTCAGTCTGCAGGACTTTTTTTCTACTTTTGAGTGTATACGCAAAAGACACTCCACAATGCCACAGGGGTACATGTTCCACTATGTTCATAGCAGCCTTATTTGTGTTAGCCAGACACTTAAAACAACTCACATGCCCCCAAAATGGAAGAATCAATACAGAAATTTGGTTCATTTACACATGGAATCCTACTTTCCAATTAATAAGCAGTTCTTGATTTTGTTGTTTCTTTTTATTATTGTCATTTTTATTATATATTTATTTTGGCCCTGAGTTTTATTTACTGTTTTCTACTCCTATTTGATGTTTTTGCTTCTTTTCTAGAGCTTTCAGATATGCTTTTAGTTTGCTACTTCTTTCTAATTTCTTTATGAAATCATTTTGTCCTATGAACTTTCTTCTTAGCATTGCTATTTTTGTGTTTGGGTATGTTGGGTATGTTGTGCCTTAATATTTTTGATCTCTAAAAAAGGCTTTGCATTCTCTCTTTATTTCTTCTTTGACTCAGTTTTCATTGATTAGAGTGATGTTCATTTTCCATGAGTTTGTAGGACTTCTGTTGTTTCTGTTTTTTTTTTTTTAAAGTCTAGCTTTAATTCATGGAGATCTGATAAGATGCAAGGGTTTATTTCAATCATTTTGGATCTGTTAAGATTTGCTTTGCAACTGAGTGGATGGTCAACTTTGGAGACTGTTCTGTGAGGTGCTGAGAAGGAATATACTATTTTGTGGTCATGTAAAATGTTCTATAGATATCTGTTAAACCCATTTGATTAAAAATTAAAAACATCTGTCCAGGTATAATACTGATAGATATGCCTTTATATGTTAGTATATTTAGTTCCTTTATCTCTATGTTTATTTTGTTTTAATGACCTAGCAATTAATGAGATGTGGTATTGAGGTCTTATACAATTAATGTGTGGGTTTCAATGTTAAAGTTAAGCTTAACTAATATTTGTTATTTAAATGTGCATGCTTTTAGATATATGGCATAGATGTTCAGAATTGATATCTCATCATGGTAGACTTTTTCTTTAATAAATGTCTGGTGTTCTTTCATTACTTTTGGTTGAAATTCTGTTTTATTAGATATTAGAATAGCTGCTTCAGCTTGTTTTCTTTGTTAGTTTGCTCAAAAACCTTTTCCAACCCTTTACACTGATGCAGTTTTTATCTTGTGTGCTGAGATGTGTTTCTTGCACATCTTTTGAATTTCTTGAACATTTCAGATGTAATTCAATGATGGATCCTGTTTTAGCATCGGCTCTGCTATTCTTTGACATTTTATTGGGGAACTGAGTCCACTGATGTAGAGAGGTATTAATGACTAATGATTATTAATTCCTATTATTTTGATGTTGGTAGTAGTAGCCTCTATGTGTATGTGTGTTTCTGTGTATGAGAGACCCAGAAATAGAGACACAGAGAGAGATTATCATCTTTTGTTTTTTTCTGATGTGATATTGTATCTTGTGTTTTCTTGGGTGTAGTTACAATTATATGTATTAGAGTCTTTCCTTCTAGCCTCCTCCATAGGTCTGGATTAGTGGAAAGATTCATTAACTTTGATTTGTTATAGAATATCTTGTTTTCTCCATCTACGGTAAGTGCATGTTTAGGTGTAAACAGTAATCTGAGCTGACATATTTTGTCTCTTATAGACTGAAAAACATCTGGCCAGGTATAATTCTGATAGATATGCCTTTATATGTTTCTTGATCTTTTTTCCTTGCAGCTTTTAATATTTATTCTATGCTCTATTCATTGATTGTGTTGATTATTATGTGGCTATAAGATTTTGTTTTCTGCTTCAATCTATTTTGTGTTCTTTAAACATCTTGTAGGTTTCTTAAGTTTGGAAACTTTTTTTATGATTTCAAGGAAGATATTTTCTGGGCCTTTGAATTGGGGATTTTGTTTATTTTCTATGCCTAATAATTCTTAGTGTTGGTTTTTTCATAGTGACCCAAATTTTCTGGATGTTCTATATTAGAAATTTTTTAGATGCACTATTTACTTTCTCCATGCTTCATTATTTTTATCCTATATTACATGCCCGACATTCTCTCTTCTGTATTGTATTCTGTTGGTGAAGTGGTCTTCTGCAATTCCTATTATTTTTCCAAGGTTTTCCATTCACAGGATTTTCTTAGTTTATGTTTTCTTTATTGTTTCCATTTTCACATTCAGGTCTTGAAATTTTTCATTCATTTCCTTTAAGTGTTTGATTGTGTTTTCCATTATTTCTCTACATTTCTTTGTTCCCAGTATAAAGGCCTCATCCTATTTGATTGTATTTTCCTGTATTTATTAAAGGGTTTTATTCATTTCCCTTCAAAAGGCCTCTATCATCTTTATAACACTATATTTATGTACCAAGATGACAAGGCAATTCTCAAGACAGCTATTAGTCTTGCTGGGAACACAGCAAGCAAATGATTAAGGCATGGGGATCTCACCTGGTTGTCCTGGAAAACAGCAGGTATCCAGGGATACAAACAGAACTGTGGCCTTGTGAATGGGGTATAGAAAGGACAGAGTAGAACTTGCAACTGTTGGGTTTGTCTGGAGGAGCAACAGGTAGGCAGAGAATTGGGGTAGGAGCAGCACATTTGAGTTGTTTTTTTTATATATATATATTCTTTATTTACATTTCAAGTGATTGTCCCTTTCCTGGATCCCCCCTCTCCGAAAGTCCCATAAGACCTCCTCCCTACCCATGTTCCCCAATACACCACTTCCCACTTCCCTGTCCTGGTATTCCCCTACACTGCTGCACTGAGCCTTTCCAGGACTAGGGGCCACTCCTTCCTCCTTCTTGGGCATCATTTGATATATGAATTGTGTCTTGGGTAGTCTAAGCTTCTAGGCTAACATTCGTTTATCAGTGAGTGCATACCATGGGTTTTCTTTTGAGACTGGGTTACCTCACTTAGGATGATGTTCTCCAGTTCCATCCATTTGTATAATTCATTGTTTCTAACAGCTGAGTACTATTCCATTGTGTATATATACCATATTTTCTGTACCCTTTCCTCTGTTGAGGGACATCTGGGTTCTTTCCAGGTTCTGGCTATTATAAATAAGGCTGCTATGAACATAGTGGAGCATGTATCCTTATTACATGCTGGGGAATTCTCTGTGTATATGCCCTGGGGTATATACATTATATAGCAGGGTCCTCTGGAAGTATCATTCCCAGTTTTCTGAGGAACCACTAGACTGATTTCCAGAGTGGTAGTACCAGCATGCAATACCACCAGCAGGGGAGGAGAGTTCTTCTTTCTCCACATCTTTGCCAGCACCTGGTTTCTCCCGAGTTTTTGAATCTTAGCCATTCTGACTGGTGTGAGGTGATAACTCAGGATTGTTTTGATTTGCATTTCCCTGATGACTAAGGATGTTGAACATTTCTTTAGGTGGTTCTCAGCCATTTCATATTCCTCAGGTGAAAATTATTTGTTTAGCTCTGTACCCCATTTTTAAGGGGGATATTTGGCTCTCTAGAGTCTATCTTCTTGAGTTCTTTTTATATCTTGGATATAAGCCCTCTGTCAGATGTAGTGTTGGTAAAGATCTTTTCCCAATTTGTTGGTTGCCATTTTGTCCTTTTGACAATGTCCTTTGCCTTACAGAAAGTTTGTAGTTTTATGAGGTCCTATTTGTTAATTCTTGATCTTAGATCAGAAGCTATTGGTGTTCTGTTGAAAAAATTATCCCCTGTGCCCATATCCTCAAGGGTCTTACCCAGTTTCTTTTCTATTAGTTTTAGTGTGTCTGATTTTATGTGGAGGTTCTTGATCTACTTGGACTTGAGCTTAGTACAAGGAAATAAGAATGGATCAACTTGCATTCTTTTGCATGCTGTAGCCAACATCAAACTAAATGGAGAGAAACTTGAAGCAATTCCTCTAAAATCAGGGACTAGACAAGGCTGCCCTCTCTCTCCGTATTTAATCAATATAGTACTTGAAGTTCTAGCCAGGGCAATTAGACAACATAAGGAGGTCAAAGGGATACGAATGGGAATAGTAGAAGTCAAACTATCACTATTTGCAGATGATATGATAGCATAATTAAATGACCCAAAAAACTCCACCAGAGAACTCCTACAGCTGTTAAACAACTTCAGCAAAGTGGCTGGTTATAAAATAAACTCAAGCAAATCAGTAACCTTCCTATTCTCAAAGGATCAGCAGTCTGAGAAAGAAATTAGGCAAATGACACCCTTCACAATAGCCACAAACAATATAAAGTATCTTGACATGACTATAACCAAATAAGTGAAAGATCTGTATGACAGGAACTTCAAGTCTTTGAAGAAAGAAATTGAAGAAGACCTCAGAAGATAGAAAAATCTTCCATACTCTTGGATTGGCAGGATTAATATAGTAAAAATGGCTATCTTCCCAAAAGCAATCTACAGATTCAATGCAATCCCCATCAAAATCCTAACTCAATTCTTCATAGATTTAGAAAGAGTAATTCTCAAATTAATCTGGAATAGCAAAAAGCCTAGAAGAGCTAAAACTATTCTCAACAGTAATAGAACTTCTGGTAGAATCAGTATCCTTGACCTCAAGCAGTACTACAGAGCAATTGTGTTAAAAACCGCATGATATTTTTACAGTGACAGGCAAGTAGATCAATGGAATAGAATTGAAGACCCGCAAATGAACCCACACAACTATGGTCACTTGATCTTCGACAAAGTGGTTTTAATTGGCATATACAATAATTCAAAGAAAACAGCTTTAAAACTGTAGATAATAATCAACTATTTCTCAGTAGAATTCAAGTTTTCATTTTTAATGCCTCCAAGATAGTATCAATAGAGTGTAGGCATTTAAAGTATTAAGGGAATTGAAACATCCCAGTTTTGTGCATAGGATAAAATTCATTTACACCTTATGGTGATCTTATGTTTTCTGGAATGACAGAACTCTAGATTTAGTCTACTCTGACTGTGAAGAAATTTGTCTCACTGCCCACAGGGATGATTGTAAAAACATCAGGAAATCAATGTTTGGTTTTAGTATTGGAATTGAACTCAGTGTCTCAGGGGTGGTTGCTGTTAATTCTACCACTGAGTTGTACCGTGAATTTCTAGAAGTCCAATAATTTTAAATTGCCTATTTATTGAATAGTCTTTAGTAAGTTCATGATGATCATTACATATCATTGTGTAACAGCTCCTACACTGAATCCTGAAAATAATGCTGAACATTAGCTTTATGTTTTAATTATGTATTTATTTATTTTGGTTTTTAATGACTCATTCAAAATAGAATTGATTGCTAACCTCTATCTTATTTTAGGTAATAATAATCTTAGAATAATTAGGTAAATTTTCCTAATCCTCCACATAAAGATTTCAGAAACAAGCTTCAAATCTAGACAATCATTTATTTAAATGCAGATGTTCACAAAGTGTAGCCAAAACTCTTGTGCTAATCTCACAAGATTAAAAGGTCAACCTGTATTTCCTTGTGTCAAAGATTGTACCCAGTGTTACGTTTTACTAAAATATATTAAGGGAAATGATCCATAAATTCCTTCAGGGCAGAGATATCAAATTACTACTGCCACATGTCTTCTCACATTGCACAAATCTCTGTGGTCCAAAAGGCATGACCTTTCTTAATAAAATTGAAAAAAAAATGTACAGAAGTTTTGGTTTCCAAGTATAAAGCAACTATATTTTGTAGTTATACAACTATTTATATTCAGAAGCACTTCACTGATAAATATTGTTTCTTTTGATAAATAAGGAGAATCTAATTCCATAGAGGAAATTACCAAAACTATAATATAAAAGACTTATTTATCCTCCAATCCTATACTCAACTCACACACTAATCCCTACCTATCCACACACACTAAACCGTGACAATGATAGTTGGCTGTTTTAGTATCTTTCAAGAGAAGTTATCACAACCTGTGTACTCAGATAGAAAATAATCTGCTAATAAAATCTGCTAATAAGTAATGATAATAAAATGAAGAAATTGTACAACAATGCTGAGGTCTGCTTATTTTTTCGGAGGGTTCACACTGACAAAATCAGAAATTAGGCAGGTGAACAATAGTACCAAGAAGGTAAATGCCAAAAAGCAAGGCAGGGTATCAGAGACAATGAGGATGTTCCTTACAAATTGTACAAAGTGCTCAGCCAAATATGCATGGTGGAAGCAAAATCTAAAACAAACTCAGGAAAACAGTAAATTTTGTGAAGGAACAAGACCCCATCACCCACAAATGCTGAAAATTCTGGACAGTTATTTGGCTTAGCCCCAGGCTTTCTAATTGATTTCTGGTGAATATAGTAGCTAATCAGGGTGCATCTTTCCTGCTTCCTGCAGGTGAGAGGAGATAATTGCTGTCATCTGTCATGGATGTGCAATGCCTAGTTTGGGAAAAGCAGAAGGTCCTCACCAACAAGTGGGACCTACACAAACTGAAAGAGGGATAAATTGAGAAGTTCTCAAGCTTAATAAAAAATTATATAATTAAAAAGGAAAAACACATTTCATAACTTCATTTTCATCAACTCTTTCATTTATACATTTTAACTTATAGAAGATTTTTGGCCAAGATAGTAAGTTTAGCTTCATTATCAATACCTCATTTTAGCTAAAGTACTTTTATGAATGCTCATTTGCCAGAGTACAAGTATGTACTAATTAAGAATAGAACTCACAGTTAAGAAATTGAAGTTGCTATGAAATTATTTTCTAACATGGTAGGTCATTTAAATTAAGAATTTTGGCAGCATCAGCCTATTTTAAATCACATAAAATTATAATAATCACAGTATATTTTATACACATATGAAACTGTCAAAGAACCAATTTGATGAACATTATTTTAAAAATGTACTGTATTCTGTATTTCTTTATTTCTGACATACTAAGATATGGAGGAAATAGATGAGATTGATTTTAGAGATTGTATCTAGAAATGTTAGAAACACCAACACTGAAAGAAATAATACCATAAATATTGAAGAAACTTGAAACATAGCGGACCACAGAACTGTGCCATTATTGTTTAAATTCATTAGTTACTACTTGAAGAGATGGTGACAAACCTTTCTTTCAAATAGATTTCTCATAAATTCCAGTAACAACTTTGGACATAAACTGTGCAGAATGTTGTTCTCATCACATTTATCTTCTAACTCTGAGTGATGGATATAAAATACAGCTAAGTTATTAAGGACTTAGGATACTGACCTGCTTTCCAGATCATTAAGCCTTTTTGATAACTTATACCTGCTTGTTTTGTTGTCTGAAGATGTCCTCTGGCAGCTGCTTAAAGTATTTCTATGCTACAAAGAAAACCACAATTAGTTGTATCAAACAATCCACCTTCTTATTGTTTTTCTCTTTTTGAAATTTTCTCTTTTCATACTAAGTATATGAGTGTTTGTCTGAATACTTCTATTTGTGTACATGTGCATTCAGTGCCTTTTGAGATCAGAAGATAACAATGGATCCAAAGAGACATAAATTACAGAGAATTGTGAACTGCAAAGGGCTCTGGGAAGTGAATATAAGTCTTCTGGAAGAGCAGCCGGTGCTTCAAACCCCTGAGCCACATCTCCAGCATCCTTCATTGTTTTTAAATTTATTTTGGTATTTTTTTTCAATGACAGCCTTTCTCAAAAAAACTTTATCTTAACTCACCGTGTTTTCTAGAATAAGAACACAATGTTTTATATGACACCTATAATCTATTAATCTGAGACCACAGTGTGATAACACAGGAATTCTTCTAATTCTGTTTCTATTTTTCATTGTTACCTGATATCATTTTAATGCCCATACATATCATCATATGCTTCTGCTGGCAATTTTAATTCACATATATCCAGAGACCATATCTTGTACATTTTCTTACTTTACTCTTAAATAATAGGAGCTTTAAAAAGAAGTCAGTGGTAGACCAATATCAAAAGTGCACTAGTTTCTGAGATTAGGAATACACAAGAAGTTGACTGATGCAAGGATTTTCTCAGGTTTTCTAGACTGACATCCAATACTGACTCATGCAGAAAGTGCTATGTCAGCCTATTCACTAAGGAAGCAAATTTCTTTCAGGAAAAATATGCTAATTCCTACAGCAATTCTACCTAGTGAATAAGCCTTGTGCCATCATCAATGAGGGGAAAAAACCCATTTCTTCTTTCTGAAAACACAATATCCTAAAAACTCATATTTTTCTATTATAGATGCTACATATGAAAAGTGAAAAACTGGAAGTAAATAGCGATAATTGAAATTTTAGGTTCACATGGGATTTAAGGCTAAGCTATTTTAAAGCTAAGCTAGTACCCCTTTTGTACCTTCCATGAATTTTAGTGTACAATCTCAAAACAAATGTGTTATAAAGTATAGGATAGAGACATTTATTGATGACTGTTATACCACCCAGTCCAGAACCTCTGATAAGTAATTAGGCTGGTGAAATTTAGACTATGTGGATTACCCACATAGCACATTAGAGAAAACTGTACTCCCGTCTTTTAATTCCCACATATGCCTGAATGAGGTATTTATAATTGGTCAAAATCCTGGAAATACTAACTTACTAACACAATAATCAAGGTATTAAGACAACTTATCCTAATCCCATGAACACATTTCAGTGATTAAATAGAGCCTAAGATAGAATTTGTACATTGTATATTGAAAGACATCAAATATAAAACCTTGTAATAATGCAACTAAGTCACAGCCACAGCCAATTCAGTTGTTTTCATCTAATTACAATCTCCTTGTTTTATTATGCATCAGTAAGGTATATTTTGGCTAATGAAAATTAACAATATACACATTTTATGCATTCATTAGGGTTGTAGGAAATATTGCCTACGATATTGTGACTATCTTTTTTTTTTAATTTCTGTCATTCCAATGTTTGTGACTACATCAGGAGCCTCAGTAGTCTAGATGAAATATTTACACAAAGGAAAGCTTGATAGTTCCTTCATTGATGTTTAAATGGGTGTACAATTTGACAGCAATTGTTTAGTGGGGAATGAAGCCAATTCTTGATTCCTTGTGCTTTATCAGACATATCGATTGTTGTAAACTGTATAAAAACTCTCTAGAGATCAGATTTCACAACTTAACCTCATGACTTTTTTTTTTCACAAAGAGGTATGTAGAGAAGAAAGAGGTGGGAGGAGAGAAAAGAGAAGATTTCAAAACAAAATTTCATTCACGTTATAATTTTCAGCTACAAAGATTATGATAATTACAGAATGGCAATAAAGTTGTCAATAACATGATCATGACTTTATATTATTAAGTTCAATTAAATTTAAAGGTTGTATTCAAAGAAGTAGGGAGAAATGATGTTGTCATTATTAACACAATAGGTAATCTCAACAGAAATTCTGTAATTATAAAAAACCAAAGGTCCAATTCAACTTTTAGAACGGAAAATTCTAAAACTCAATTATTCACTAAATGAGCTCCACATAACTGTGAAAAGAATAACCCAATACACTTCAAAGCTATGAAAAACTGAAAAAAAATGAAAAGAAATAATTGAAGAAAATGAAAGCCTCAAGCTTTGAGAAACCGTATGATGTTGGTAACAGTTGTTTCTCTGATTCTTTTGGCTCCTTTGGGGACTTTTTCTTGAATTAGGTTGCATTGTCCAGTCTTGATAGGAGGGCTTTTATCTTGTATTATTTGATTATTTTGTTTCCTTTGGTTGTTATGTCTTGGAGGCCTGCTGTTTGATCAAGAGAAACTGAGAGGCAATGGATCTGGGGGACACTTAAGGGAGAGGTGGAGAGAGTGGTATTTTGTGGTCTGTGGTCAGAATGTATTGTATAAAACATGAATCTTTTTTCATTAAGAACAAGAAAAAGAAAGAAAAAAAGATATTGTAGAGCTGCCTGTACGTTCATGGAGAACTCCGTGTTTGCACTCTTGGAAAGAATCACCCATGTTGACTGCCTTTCTGCTGAAATAGTCAATTTTGAGTTATCCCTTCTCCTTGTATTCAATCTCTTACTCCTCATCAACACTGCTGTTATTAACTCAAAAAATATAAAAATGACAGAAAGTAAAGAAAAGGAACGAAGGAAGGAAGAAAGAAAGAAAAGAAAAATCAATGAAGCTCATTAGTTCTCTGGATGACCCAACATAATGATAATGATGTTTTTGAAAAGTATAAATATTTGTTAAGAAAAATGATTTCATAGCCTAGCCATAAGCCAAAATTAAAATGTTTTCACACTGTATTCCCAGGAAGATCACATTCAGCAATAACAAAATTGTTCTACTTCAGGATCTGTTTTAGTAGTCTCTTTTTTTTATTTTCTATATTTTTATTTTCTATATTCTTTGTTTATAATCCAAAAGCTTTTCCGTTTCCCAGTTCCCCCCTTTCCATATGCCCCATAAGTCCTCTTCTCTCCATCCATTCTCCTATCTTTCCCCCTCCCTTTTCTCTGTCCTGGTACTCCCCTACAATGCTGGATCAAGCCTTTCCAGGATTAGGGCCCTCTTCTTCCTTCTTCATGGAATCATTTGATATGCTAATTGTATCTTCAGTGTTCAGAGCTTCAGGGCTAATTAATATCCACTTATCAATGATTGCATTCCATGTGTATTATTTTGTGATTGCTTTATTTCGCTTAGGATCATATTTTCCAGTTCCATCCATTTGCCGAAAAATTTTATGAATTCATTGTTTTTAATTGCTGAATAGTACTCCATTGTGTATATATACCACATTTTCTGTATCCATTCCTGCATATCTGGGTCATTTCCGGCTTCTGGCTATTATAAATAAGGCTGCTATGAACATAGTGGAGCATGTGTCCTTATTGCATGCTGGGGAATCCTCTGGGTATATGCCCAGGAGTGGTATAGCAGGGTCCTCCAGAAGTATCATGTCCAGTTTTCTTAGGAACCGCCAGACTGATTTCCATAGTGGTTGGACCATCTTACAATCCCACCAGCAGTGAAGGAGTGTTCCTCTTTCTCCACATCCTACTCAACACCTGCAGTCTCCTGAGTTTTTTCCCTTAGCCATTCTGACTGGTGTGAGGTGAAATCTCAGGGTTGGTTTGATTTGCATTTCCCTAATGACTAATGATGTTGAGAATTTCTTAAGGTGCTTCTCGGCCATCCAAATTTCTTCAGGTGAAAATTCTTTGTTTAGATCTGTACCTAATCTACCTAATTCTTTGTTTAGATCTGTACCTGATCTACCTAAGTGACCCAAAAAACTCCACTAGAGAGCTCCTACAGCTGATAAACAACTTCAGCAAAGTGGCAGGTTATAAAATCAACTCAAACAAATCAGTGGCCTTCCTATACTCAAAGGATAAGCAGGCTGAGAAAGAAATTAGGGAAATGACCCCCTTCACAATAGCCACAAACAGTATAAAGTATCTTGGGGTGACTCTTACCAAACATGTGAAAGATCTGTATGACAAGAACTTCAAGACTCTGAAGAAGGAAATGGAAGAAGACCTCAAAAAATGGGAAAACCTCCCATGCTCATGGATCGGTAGAATCAATATAGTTAAAATGGCCATTTTGCCAAAAGCAATATACAGATTCAATGCAATACCCATCAAAATCCCAACTCAATTCTTCACAGAGTTAGAAAGAGCAATTATCAAATTCATCTGGAACAACAAAAAACCCAGGATAGCTAAAACTATTCTCAGCAACAAAAGAAAATCTGGGGGAATCAGTATCCCTGACCTCAAGCAATACTACAGAGCAATAGTGTTAAAAACTGCATGGTATTGGTACAGTGACAGGCAGGAGGATCAATGGAACAGGATTGAAGATCCAGAAATGAACCCACACACCTATGGCAACTTGATCCTCGACAAAAAGGCTAAAAACATCCAATGGAAAAAAGAGAGCCTTTTCAACAAATGGTGCTGGTTCACTGGAGGTCAGCATGCAGAAGAATGCGAATTGATTCATCCTTGTCTCCTTGTACTAAGCTCAAATCCAAATGGATCAAGGACCTCCACATAAAGCCAGACACTCTGAAGCTAATAGAAAAGAAACTGGGGAAGACCCTTGAGGACATCGGTACAGGGAGAAAGTTTCTGAACAGAACACCAATAGCGTATGCTCTAAGAGCAAGAATTGACAAATGGGACCTCATAAGGTTACAGAGTTTCTGTAAGGCAAAGGACACCATCAAGAGGACAGATCGGCAACCAACAAATTGAGAAAAGATCTTCACCAATCCTACATCAGATAGAGGGCTAATATCCAATATATATAAAGAACTCAAGAAGTTAGACTCCAGAAAACCAAACAACCCTATTAAAAAATGGGGTACAGAGTTAAACAAAGAATTCTCACCTGAAGAACTTCGGATGGCGGAGAAGCATCTTAAAAAATGCTCAACTTCATTAGTCATTAGGGAAATGCAAATCAAAACAACCCTAAGATTTCATCTTACACCAGTCAGAATGGCTAAGATTAAAAATTCAGGAGACAGCAGGTGTTGGAGAGAGTGTGGAGAAAGAGGAACACTCCTCCACTGCTGGTGGGGTTGCAAATTGGTACAACCACTCTGGAAATCAGTCTGGCGGTTCCTCCGAAAACTGGGCACCTCACTTCCAGAAGATCTTGCTATACCACTCCTGGGTATATACCCAGAGGATTCCCCACCATGTAATAAGGATACATGCTCTACTATGTTCATAGCAGCCCTATTTATAATTGCCAGATGCTGGAAAGAACCCAGGTATCCCTCAACAGAAGAGTGGATGCAAAAAATGTGGTATATCTACACAATGGAGTACTATTCAGCCATTAGAAACAATGAATTCATGAAATTCTTAGGCAAATGGATGGAGCTAGAGAACATCATACTAAGTGAGGTAACCCAGACTCAAAAGGTGAATCATGGTATGCACTCACTAATAAGTGGTTATTAACCTAGAAAACTGGAATACCCAAAACATAATCCACACATCAAATGAGATACAAGAAGAAAGGAGGAGTGGTCTCTGGTTCTGGAAAGACTCAGTGAAACAGTACTCGGCAAAACCAGAACGGGGAACTGGGAAGGGGTGGGAGGGAGGACAGGGGAAGAGAAGGGGGCTTATGGGACTTTCAGGGAGTGGGGGGGCTAGAAAAGGGGAAATCATTTGAAATGTAAATAAATTATATCGAATAAAAAAAATTAAAAAAAAAAGAATGGATCAATTCCTCTTGTCCTGCATGCTGACCTCCAGTTGAACAAGCACCATTTGTTGAAAAGGCTATCTTTTTTCTACTCGATGTTTTTACCTCCTTTGTCGAAGATCAAGTGAACATAGGTGTGTGGATTCCTTTCTGGGTCTTCAATTCTATTTCATTGGTCCACTTGCCTGTCCCTGTGCCAATTCCATGCAGTTTTAACACTATTGCTCTGCAGTACTGCTTGAGGTCTAGGATACTTATTCCCCCAGAAGTTCTTTTTTTTTTTTAATTTTTTTTATTCGACATAATTTATTTACATTTCAAATGATTTCCCCTTTTCTAGCCCCCCCCCCCCACTCCCCGATAGTCCCTTCTCTTCCCCTGTCCTCCCTCCCACCCCTTCCCACTTCCCCGTTCTGGTTTTGCCGAATACTGTTTCACTGAGTCTTTCCAGAACCAGGGGCCACTCCTCCTTTCTTCTTGTATCTCATTTGATGTGTGGATTATGTTTTGGGTATTCCATTTTTCTAGGTTAATAACCACTTATTAGTGAGTGCATACCATGATTCACCTTTTGAGTCTGGGTTACCTCACTTAGTATGATGTTCTCTAGCTCCATCCATTTGCCTAAGAATTTCATGAATTCATTGTTTCTAATGGCTGAATAGTACTCCATTGTGTAGATATACCACATTTTTTGCATCCACTCTTCTGTTGAGGGATACCTGGGTTCTTTCCAGCATCTGGCAATTATAAATAGGGCTGCTATGAACATAGTAGAGCATGTATCCTTATTACATGGTGGGGAATCCTCTGGATATATGCCCAGGAGTGGTATAGCAGGATCTTCTGGAAGTGAGGTGCCCAGTTTTCGGAGGAACCGCCAGACTGATTTCCAGAGTGGTTGTACCAATTTGCAACCCCACCAGCAGTGGAGGAGTGTTCCTCTTTCTCCACACTCTCTCCAACACCTGCTGTCTCCTGAATTTTTAATCTTAGCCATTCTGACTGGTGTAAGATGAAATCTTAGGGTTGTTTTGATTTGCATTTCCCTAATGACTAATGAAGTTGAGCATTTTTTAAGATGCTTCTCTGCCATCCGAAGTTCTTCAGGTGAGAATTCTTTGTTTAACTCTGTACCCCATTTTTAATAGGGTTGTTCGGTTTTCTGGAGTCTAACTTCTTGAGTTCTTTATATATATTGGATATTAGCCCTCTATCTGATGTAGGATTGGTGAAGATCTTTTCCCAATTTGTTGGTTGCCGATCTGTCCTCTTGATGGTGTCCTTTGCCTTACAGAAACTCTGTAACCTTATGAGGTCCCATTTGTCAATTCTTGCTCTTAGAGCATATGCTATTGGTGTTCTGTTCAGAAACTTTCTCCCTGTACCGATGTCCTCAAGGGTTTTCCCCAGTTTCTTTTCTATTAGCTTCAGAGTGTCTGGCTTTATGTGGAGGTCCTTGATCCATTTGGATCAGAAGTTCTTTTACTATTCCCCCAGAAGTTCTTTTACTGTTGAGAATAGTTTTAGCTATCCTGGGTTTTTTTTTATTCCAGATAATTTTGAGGATTGCTTTTTCTAACTCTGTGAAGAATTGAGTTGGGATTTTGATGGGGATTGCATTGAAACTGTATATTTCTTTTGGCAAGATGGCCATTTTAACTATATTAATACTGCCAATCCACAAGCATGGAAGATTTTCCATTTTCTGAGGTCTTCTTCAATTTCCTGCTTCAGTGACCTGAAGTTCTTGTAGTATAGATGTTTCACTTGTTTGGTTAGAGTCACACCAAGATACTTCATACTCTTTGTGGCTATTGTGAAGGGTGTCATTTCCCTAACTTCTTTCTCAGCCTGCTTATCCTTTGAGTATAGGAAGGCAACTGATTTGCTTGAGTTGATTAGAACTTCAGGCCAATTTCCCTTATGAATATCAATGCAAAAATACTCAATAAAATTCTTGCCAACCGAATCCAAGAACACATCAAAACGATCATCCACCAAGTTCAAGTGGGCTTCATCCCAGGGATGCAGGGATGGTTCAATATCAGGAAATCCATCAATGCAATCCACTACATAAACAAACTCAAAGAAAAAAACCATATGATCATTTCATTAGATGCTGAAAAAGCATTTGATAAAATTCAGCATCCTTTCATGCTAAAGGTCTTGGAAAGATCAGGAATTCAAGGCCCATACGTAAACATAGTTAAAGCAATATACAGCAAACTGGTAGCCAATATCAAACTAAATGGAGAGAAACTTGAAGCACTCCCACTAAAATCGGTGACTAAACAAGTCTGCCCTCTCTCTCCATATCTTTTCAATATAGTACTTGAATTTCTAGCTAGAACAATTAGACAACATAAGGAAGTCAAAGGATACAAATTGGAAAGGAAGAAGTAAAATTATCACTATTTTCAGATGACATGATAGCATACTTAAGACACCCAAAAAACTCCACCAGAGAACTCCTACAGCTCATAAACAACTTTTAGGAGTCTCTTTAAGGAAGCATGTGATTTAGGAGTGACAAGTTAAAAATTTTTGGACTGATTATGATTTGTTATGGGAAGTCTAATCCTTTGCTCAAAATGTGCTTTGACTCTATAAATTTGACTCTAAAAATTTAGATTACTATAAGCAAGGTAATAAAGAACAAATGAATTAAAATATTATAGTAGCTTCTTGCTTTAGAATGGGTAACATTTTAATGAAAATCACTATAGCACAAGATCATGAATATAATTTTATGCATAGTCATATTAACATTTTACCAAATTATGACATGAAGAAAATGGTGTCTGTGTTAAGGCATTAGTTTGGGACAATGATTTCTTGGAGACTACACTAAAACACAGAAAACAAAAGAAAAACACTAGCTGAATTGCATCTATTTAAAAGTTTATTTTGAAAACTTTAAAAAATAGAGTGAAGAGACAACCTAGGTGGATAGAGATATATTTACTAATCTTATGTCTGATAAGATGTTAATATCCAAAGTATATACAAAAGAATTCAATAGCATGAAGAAAATAAGCTCATTTTAAAAACAGGCAAAGGGCTTAAATAGACTTTGCTCCAACAAAGGCATTCAGAAGGCAAACAAGCATTTGTACACTAATTAACATCAGTAAGCATAATGGAAAGAAAAATTATAGCCATGTGTTCCACTTGATAATCATCACAGAAAATAGTATCAATGGATAAAACATAACAGGTTAAGAGAAAACATGGGGAAATGGCGGAACTGTTTTTGAAGCTGGGAATTAGTAGACTTTATCCAGGTTCACAATGAAGTTAAATGTATCACTACTATGTGATGTAGCATTGCCATGTCTTGGTATAGATCAAAAGGAACAGAAACTATTTGTCAGGAGATATCTTCATTCCTAGTTCCACTGCATGATAATGGAGATCAAAGTATGCAATTAATTTAAATATTTCAGTGGCTATTGTTATATATGTATAAGAGATATAAATGCATAGTAAACAGGAAAACCTTTCAAAAGGAGATCCCAACACTTGTAAGAGCATGGATGACTTTGGAGGACAGAAAAATGAGTGAAATAAGCCAGTCAAAGAAAAATAAACACTACCTGATACAACTTACATGTAGAATAAAAAAATCAACCATACAAGTAGAAGTAGAAAGGTGATAGAGGATCAAATATGAAGGAATAAAATGATGGAAGGGCAGCAGGTAGATTTTATGTAGGAATAATGTGTTTTAGTAAACAAACTGAAGAGAAAATTATTCTGTATTTTAAATTATTAACAGAATGGATACTAAGTATTTTTATCATATGAAGAAGTATACAAAGCAATTAAGTGCATAGATCAGCTTTATATAATCATCCACAAAACATTCTTATATCAGCATAATACATTGAGTGTGCATGTGTATGAGTGTGTGTGTTGTGTGTGCGTGTGCATATGTGTGTGCGTGTGTGTGTGTGTGTTTAGAGAGAGGGAGTTAAATAAATTCATTTTAATTGCAAGTAAAAGTTTTAAAGAATGTTAGTGGTTTAGTTTTATTTAATAATGTATATATTTTAGCATTCCTTTTCATCCTTCTTGTTTGTCATACAGTGAGAAGCTTCAACTAACCAAAAGACAGCAGTATAATTTTTAAAGTATTTGGTATTATATTTTCATTTTTAACAATATGCATAAGATACCAAGATATGAATAAACTATGTAAACTAGAAAGTGAACACACACAAGAGAAGGAGATGGCAGGAAATAGTCAAACTCAGGGCTAAAATCAACTAAGTAGAAACAAAGAGAACCATACAAAGAATCAACAAAACAGGGAGCTGGTTCTTTGAAAAAAATCAACATAATGGATAAACTCTTAGCCAGACTAAATGGAGAGCACACTGACAGTATCAAAATTAACAAAATCAGGAGAGAAAAGGAAGACATAACAACAGAAACTGAGGAAATTAAAAAAAATATATCAGATCCTACTACAAAGGCCTATACTCAACAAAACTGGAAAATCTAGATGAAATGGATGATTTTCTTGACAGATATCATGTAACAAAGTTAAATCAAGAGCAGGTAAACTATCTAAATAGGCTCATAAATCCTAAGGAGATAGAGGATGTCATTACAAACTTCCCAACCACAAAAGCCAAGGGTAAGATGGGTTTAGTACAGAATTTCCCCAGACCTTCAAAGAAGATCTAACACCAATATTCCTCAAACTATTCTATAAAATAGAAGCAGGAGAAACCATATCTAATTCATACTATGAAGCCACAATTACTCTGATACTTAAGATAGCTGTTTAGTTTTGTAATATAAAGATAATTAATTAATTCTATCCATATTGTCCCATTTAATAAAAATTTTCCAAGCAATCTGGTGAATCTAATGAATACAATATTTTTTTGGTTACCAAATTAAGTTTCCATATACAATGAAACTTTTAACAAACTTGTTATATTGGAGACAATTAAATTCAAATCAGTCTCTGCCTTGAGAACATTTGTTATTTTAATATTTAACAATTCTGGCTGGTCATGAAGACCAACTTTTGAATTTGGGGATGTCTGGTCATGGTTCAATATGATTCAGAAAAGAATTTGAGTATAGGGGTGGGAAGGACTGAAAAAATAGTTTATGGATTGTTCTGTGTAATTTCTTACAACTGCATGTTAACCATAATATCTTAAAATAAATCCTTAATTAAAAATATAAAAAAACAATACTGGCAAAATTAATAGTAAAATAACATTTCCATGTTTTAGAAATTAAAATAACAAAATATAAATTCCATGTAATCTATAAGTATCTCATAGTTCTTAAACATATCTATACTTTTTTATTACCCCTTTTTCATCTATTTAATGTATATGTGTACATGCACTGAGGTTACAGAGCAACCTTTAGATATAGTCTTATTTTTCCTCTGCCCATGTGAATCCCAAGGATCTAACTCAGGTTGTCAGACTTGGTAGCAGGGACCTTTATCTACTGGGCCAGCTTATAGTTCCAATCCAATTTTATCTTGATAGTGCATTTGAAAGAACTGTAAACCAATAAGCATTTCTTCTTTCTGACACCATTCCCTTCAAACTGTATCATGAAACACTTCATCATAACAAGAAATATCTATTTGTGTGTGTGTGTGTGTGTGTGTGTGTGTGTGTGTGTGTGTGTGTGTGTGTTGGCAGAATGAAACTAATATATGTTTCAGAAATATAAATCTAAACTATTTGGAAATTTGTCAGTAAAGGCATTGGAGATATTGTGGCACATCTCATATTTTGAAGAATCTAACTATAAAACATAAATTCATTTATTTATTTTATAAATTGTAAAAAACAGTGGCTCATGAACAGACAAGTTAGAATAAATGTGACTTGTCTAGGCAAAGAAATGAATCCTCAGTCTCCTATGATTAATGCATAGTTTCCTTTTTGGTGTTTTTGAATGATTCTTTATGTTAAAATTGCTGTGCTTTTCCAACTGAGTTGATAACCTCAGAAGACTAAATTTTCCCAGAATTGTCAATTTTAGATCAAGTCCACATCACTAAATCTGATGGATTTTTGCACTTGGATGTTCTACAAAAATGTTCAGCACTCAATCACATCCTTACTCAATATGGGAGTCAGCAGCAGATGCATTGATGACACACTAGGGAATTTCAGATCCAGCTGAGTTAGGGTAACCTGGGTGACTTTCAATGCAATCTTGGAGCTCACATAATAGAACTAGTTTGCCTACTGACATGAACAACTCTGGGATGTCCACAAAACCCAAGGTGCACCTCTTTGTGCAAACTACAGATTAGCGGATAAATGTATGTGCATAATGTATTACATGATATTTGGGATCATTGCTTCCCTCTGGAGCCATGAGGATAATCCTTGGATAAAGGTCTTTGTATACATGATTAGGTTAGCAATCACAAAAGTTTCTATGCTAACACTCAGTATCCATTAAAGCTTATATGGGAAACAAGAATTTTAAAGTATATTCAATAACAAAAAATCATTATGAGAAATAATAATCTGACATACTGCAAAGGGCTTGATGTATACCCCCTCATGTGTGAAACACTATTTTTAATATGATGGTATTTGGAAGTTAGTTAATATATAGTTAGTTGATAGAGTGAAGTCTACAAAATGATAACAATGTCTTTATAAAGGCCTAAAGGGGTATCATGCACTCTTTCTGCTATGTGAGAATAGTATAAATGAGGAGTCAGTAATGGTAAACTGTTTGTCTCTTGAATTCAGCCATGCTGAAACATTGAGCCTGCACCTTCAGATTCAAGAACTGTGGAATATTAATGTATATATTTTAAAGCCACTGAACCTACAGTGCTTTGTTTAATGCCCAGTTTAATAGGACTTTGTCATAATAATTTAATCTCTACAGAAGCTGGGATTACAAGTCTTCTTTCACGGAAGAGATAATTAGGGACAGAATAGTGATTTGCTTAAAGTGACACAAGGCACAGACATTGAACTGCCAAATAGATGACTTCAAACTGCATATTATTTTGCATTATTGCTTGTGAAAATATCATTTACTTATATGCTATAAATTTATCATAAGCAATGTACTTTATGATTTTATCTAAGCACTTAGAAATCCTCAGGGAAAAATACACACACAATGCACTGTGGCTACTTTAGGTAAACAAAATGCTGGGTTGGTTTAAATCAGAGATGACTAATTAAAAGAAAGATAATTGAACATTAATAGGATGAGTTTGGATTTGATGGTGTATTCATTCACTATTACTGTTCTCACAGTATGAGGCATTTATAACTTCAAAGTTACAAAAGTCATTTGACAATATTACCCTGTTTTTGAAAGAGCATTTACTGTGTCAAGTAAACGATCCGTTATCTTAGTGATCACTTTTGTTTCATGTTCATATCATTTTATTTACAAGTTTTTGGAAAATTGCATAAAAACAGATGGTTGATTTTGAAAGTTTTGCCTCATGTAGGAAATGTATCTCTGTCCAGATGGACACCAGGTTTCAGTGCCAATATTGTACCTTTAACATATGGACGAGAGATTTATGGCAGAAAACACTGTGTTCAATTTTATACCCCAACAAAGAGAATGTTTGATTAATTGCTACTCAAGATTAAATTTTGTAATCAAAAAAAGAGTGAAGTACAGACCACTTAAATGAAATATCAAAAAAATCCACATCAAGATATCCCTGAATGCATAATTAAAATATCTTTCAATATTCTAAACAAGACTAAACCAACAAAATCATGTAAAAAGCCTCACTCAGTATTGAAATATTGAGTAGTGAATTTTGAATGCTTGTTTTTATTTACTAAAATGTAAATTTTTACATTTAATTTTTGGGATAATACTGTTCTATATGTTTAGAATCAATGTAACACTGGACTCATAATAATTAGGAAACCATTTTGATATCTTTGTTTATATAGAAGTGACATTATTTTTCTTTAGTATTTTGGGCAGTCATCTGTGACTAAGACATCTAGTTTTACACTTACGATGCTTTCAGCTTATATGTGCAGAATATTTTATAAAGTAGCTTTTAACCATTCTAATTTTTTAAACATTTACTTTAAACATTTACTACAAGAAAATCTTTCCATTTCATCAAAGTTGTATTCAGATGGAATACATACTCAATTTAATATTTATAATATTTCCTATCACCTTTTAACCAAATATGCAATTTTCCGTGATGTCATTTCTCATACGCATTCTACTTTGCTTTGGAGTTTTTATTCTTGGATTGGTATTAAGTTTTCTTGGTAACTCAAAATAAACATTGATTGACTATTTCAGTTTCAAATACTAATTGTTATTTTGTCTATTAATTGTTGAAGCTGCTTTAACAATTAATCTCTCAAAGAGAGAGAAAGAGAGAGAGACAGAGACAGAAAAAGAGACAAAGATTACTTCAATCTTCTCATATTTGTTTTATGACCAATTATATTTTTCATTTTAGAGAAGGTATCATGAGTTGCTGGGAAGAAGGTATATTCTTGTGCTTTAGGATGAGATGCTCTCTCTCTCTCTCTCTCTCTCTCTCTCTCTTTCTCTCTCTCTCCATACACACACACACACACACACACACACACACACACACACACATATATATATATATATATATATATATATAAATTAAATCCATTTGGTCCATAACATCTGTTAGTTTCACAGTTTCACTGTGTCTGTTTAGTTTGTGTTTTCCTGACTTGCCCATTGATGAGAGTGGGG
Organism: Apodemus sylvaticus; assembly: GCF_947179515.1. Classification (NCBI taxonomy): domain Eukaryota; kingdom Metazoa; phylum Chordata; class Mammalia; order Rodentia; family Muridae; genus Apodemus; species Apodemus sylvaticus. The sequence goes on along the minus strand of NC_067473.1, from coordinate 43,707,745 downwards.
TATTGAAGTAACCCACAATTATTGTGTGAAGTGCAATGTGTGCTTTGAGCCACAGTAAAGTTTATTTTATGAATGTGGGTACCCTTGTATTTGGAGCATAGATGTTCAGAATTGAGAGTTTTTCTTATTAGATTTTTCCTTTGATGAGTGTGAAGGGTCTTTCTGAGTGTTTGATGATGTTTGGTTGAAAACTGATATTATCTGATATTAGAATGGCTACTCCAGCTTGTTTCCTGGGACCATTTGCTTGGAAAATTGTTTTCCAGCCTTTTACTCTGAGGCAGTGTTTGTCTTTGACACCCAGGTGCATTTCCTGTATGTAGTAAAATGCTGGGTCCTGTTTATGGATCCGGTCTGTTAGTCTATATCTTGTTTTACTGGGGAATTGAGTCCATTCATGTTAAGAGCTATTAAGGAATAATGATTGTTGCTTCTTGTTATTTTTGATATTATTTTTATGTTTGTGTGGTTACCTTCTTTTGGGTTTGTTGAAAGAAGAGACTGAGGGAAAGACCTTCCAGAGACTGTCCCTCCAAGGGCTTTATCCAGTATAGTTACAAAACCCAGAAAGTGTTTTAGAAGCTAACAAGGGCTTGCTGACAGGAACCTGATATAACTGTCACCTGTGAATCTCTACCAGCCCATGAAAGATACAAAAGGATACACTCTCGGGCAACCATCGAATTAAGCACAGCACCTGCAATGGAGGAGCTAGAGAAGGGACCCAAGATGCTAAAGGGGTTTGTAGTTCCATAGGAGGAAAAACAATTTGAACCACCCAGTACCCCCCAGAGCTCCCAGAGCCTAAACCACCAACCAAAGAATACACATGGAGAGACTCATGGCTCCAGATGCATATGTAGCAGAGGATGGCCTTGTTGGACATCAAAGGGAGCAGAAGCCTTTGGTCCTAAGAAGGCTAGATGGCATATTATAGGGGAATGCCAGCGCAGGGAAACAGGAGTAGGTGGATTGGTGAGCAAGGGGAGTGGGGATGAGTGAGGGGATTCTTGGGGGTGTGGGAACCAGGAAAGGGGACAATAATTGACATGTAAATAAAGAATACATCTAATAAAAAAACAAATTAAAAAAGAGTAATATCTGTTTCTCCTGGAAGACTCCCTTAGATAAATCTAATTTGCAGGCCCTGGGCATGCTGCCTCAGTCTTTATGACTTCATATATATCTCAATCCTGTTGATTTAGAGATCCTTATTTTACACTCTTTCTAACTCATCTTACACAAGATTAGCCTAGTGTTAAAAGTAGGAATTTTATAGTGATATCCCTTTTAGGCCTATGTTTTCCAGGTATTTCACTCTCTGCATATTTTCAGATGATATGATCCTACATAAGTGACTTTAAAATTCCACCTGGAGCTTTTGGTCCTTTAGCTGGGTTCAAAATGAACTATGAGAGAAATCAGGGAAACAACACCTTTTGCAAAGACTTCAAGTTATGTAAAATAACTTGAAGTAACTAGAACCAAGCACATGAAAGACTTATGTGGTTTAAAAAAAAAAGTCATTGAAAGGAGAAACTGAAGAAGCTATCAGAAGATGGGAAGATCTCCCATTCTTCAATCAGTAGGATTAACAGGAAAAATTCCATTTTACAAAATAGTATCTACATATTCAGAGCAATACTCATCAAACCCCAAGCTCATTTATTATTAAAAGAATATTATCAGCTTTATATGGAAACATATACACATGTATACAACACACACACACACACACACACACAAACACATAGTACATAACTAAATCAATCTTGAAAAGTAAAAGAACTGCTGGATATATCTCCATTGCTAAAGTGAAATTGAACTACAGAGCTGTAGCAATAAAAATAGCATGGTTTTGGCATACACATAAACACATTGATCAATAGAATTGAATTGAATACTCAGGCTTAAATCCACACACCTATGAAACACGTGATTTTTAATAAAGAATACAGAAATAAGGGCTGGAAAAAGGAGAAACTGCTCAACAAATGGAGCTAGTGCAACTGGATGGCTGCATATTAAAGAATAAAAATGATTCCATGCTCATCACCCCACACAAAACTTAGCTCCACATGGTTCAAGAATTTAAGATAAAACTAGACATGCTGAATCTGATAGAAGAGAAATTATGTCATAGCTTTGAATTCAGTGGCACAAGATATGACTTTCTGAGTACAAGATCATTCTTTCATGTAGTAAGAATAACAACTAATAAATGAGACCTCCTGAAACTGAGAAGGTTCTGCACAACAAGTGGCAAGATCACTCAGAAAAGCAGCAGGAAGCAGGGAACCAATTTTAGCAACTACATATTAGACAAAGGGTCTATATCCAAAATAAATAAAGAATTTAAAAATTAGAAATTAATAAAATTAATCCAATTAAAATTGCAATACAGAATTCTTATTTTTATTTATTAATCATTTTATTTGTTTACATATCACATGCTATCCTGTTTCCCAGTCCCCTTCCATAAATCTTTATTTTTCACTTTAATTTTCTCTTTTTTTAAGTTGATATACAATCTTATAATTATAATAATAAACTTATAATTATAATAAATATAGTAGTTATAAGACTATCTTCCTTCTGACATCACACATATTATAAATTCATCAAGTATACCAATGATGTACATTTATAATAGTCCTATTACAGCAAAAACTTGCTAATAGCTCACGAATATTTCTGCATAATAGACTTCCATGCAACTTTTATATTAGTATAGGTCATTACTTACAGGCATGGTTAATTGGCTTAAAATATTTTTATTATATTCAACACAATATATATATATATTACTACTCATAAAAATATTGCACATGTTATTAAGTGAACTTAAATAGATAAAGTCTTTCTGTTTGTATTGTTTCTAGTAGCGCTTAAGATCTTGACTCTTACTGTGGTGCAAACACAAAATAAGAACAATTTTTGGACATTGGAGTTCATTGTAGTAAGGCTGTTCTTCAATGTCCCTCACATCCCCCAAAGAATTTTACCTACATTGTAGCTAAGTTAAGAGTTGACAGCTCTGTTGTGCCAAGGAATGAATTCTAGGCATAATTATTTGGATACAGATTTCCTGCTATGGTTAAAGCTAGTTCAGTTGAATGATTATCATCATTCTCAGCCAACAGGGAACAGGTTACATTCATTTTAGAAATGGTGTGTGTATTAAGATGGTCTATCCATGAAGTCATTCATCAACTGTTTCAATGATCAATGGTTCTGCTTGGAGGGGGGCACAGACATTAGGTGTGGTTAAGATTCGGTTTTTTTCTGCCTTGTTGCTGTTTTGAAATACCACCCAAGATTAAATATTTGTAGTTCCATTAAAAAATTTTCAGACTGAACATATATAAGTTCATGCTTTAGCTAAAAGGATATTCCCTATAAAATGTGTGCTATAATCCACACTGTCTTGTCATCCCAGACATTCAGCCCATGTCGTTCAGCCCATGTTATCAACAGTGATTTCGTATTTTTAATTCTTTTCATTATGCATTAGTTTAAACAAAATATACAAGGAACCATTTTTCCTCTGCCCTGAGATAAGAACTTTTTTACTCTAGCTAAAATTAGATTTAGAAATCCTTTGGAATATTTTTTGCTTCACAGTTCCCATTGAAATTTCATATATGTTTGTACAATATATGTTTATACAATGTGTATATGCATATACTTGTGCTTACACAGCTACAATATATCATACATGTAGTGTGGCATGAATGTGTGTGTGTGTGTGTGTGTGCTTTGCTAAAATTAATGAAAATTTGGAGTGCTTCCTGGACTTTGCAACACTGCATTCAAAAAGCTTTCATTTACAAAGCTAAGTAGAACACAATTATAGAATCTCAGTGTAAATATTTAAATTGAAGTGTTCAGGCACTAGTGATTTTCATTAACCTGCTTATTATTTATTTTGTAGACTAAATTGGCCCACAAGTCCAAATGAATGCATACTATCAAGACACTTGTTCTTTGTGCTAAAAGTAATTGGCATAAAACACATTTCTTCAGGAGCTGCTACTGTCTTCAGATTTATGAATTGCTATATTTTTAGATAGAAGAAAGAAAGGAAATAGGATAGAATACAGACCAAAGATAAATCCCTTGGTCCTCAATTTGGCAGACAAAAGATGTTTGCAGTTGTTTAGGGGATAGTCTATCCATTCATTACTGCAAAACAAAATTGGTTCTTTAGGAAAAATGAATTGTGCTCAGAGGCTTGACAATCCTATTTAATACAATGAAAAACTGTTTATTAAATCCATCTGGGTCTTCTCAGAGAAACCGAGACAACAGTGTGAAGTATGAAATAGCTTCTCACAGTACACAGAGCAAAGAAAGAGGACGCTTACTGGTCATCTTCAGCATGGTACCTGTTTCCTTTCCTTTTCCTTTTCCTTTCCTTTCCTTTCCTTTCCTTTCCTTTCCTTTCCTTTCCTTTCCTTTCCTTTCCTTTCCTTTCCTTTCCTTTCCTTTCCTTTCCTTTCCTTTCCTTTCCTTTCCTTTCCTTCCCTTCCCTTCCCTTCCCTTCCCTTCCCTTCCCTTCCCTTCCCTTCCCTTTCCTTTCCTTTCCTTTCCTTTCCTTTTCTTCATTTCTAGCCTTTCCTTTCCTTTCCTTTTCTTTTTTCTTATTTTAAAGATTTTAAATTCTCATTCAGCATTTTTCTTTTTTTCCTGGATATTTTATTTATATTTCAAATATTATCTGTTTTCCAGTTCCCCCCTCCAAAACTCCTATCTCCTCCTCTTCCCTCTGCTTCTATGATGGAGTTTCCCCACACACCCACTGCTGTCTCCCCTCCCTTGAATTGCTCTACACCTTTTTCTGAAAACTATCTATTAGTAAAGCACATTGGCTAATAGCAGTCAATATTCCACTGATGCAGAGATGCTAGAGATGCCATTAGGAGTGAGGGGTTGCATTTGCTATGTATAAATAAGGTTTAAATCAGCTGACCATTTGGTCCAATCAAAGATTGATTTCAGGCATTAGTCTAAAGTAAGTTTAAAATGAATATCAACTCTAAAATCATGCAGTCCATGAAAAATAAGTGAGTGTAATATATATTCTATTTAACATATGAACCCTGATGGGTCTAATTTAGTTTTTTTTAATATGCTAAAAGAAAACAAAACTCTTCACTCTAGAATACCCTGTGTTCTGAGATTTAAAGAAATACTTAAATATATTATTATTATTATTTTTGAAATTTCCACTCAAAGGTTGGTGGGAGGGCATAGGTAACTTTAGTAAAAAATAATGGATATCTAGTTTTAGTCTCTTTGAGTAAAGATCACATGTAACTAACAATAATTTTTTTCTTTTTGTCTTTTTTTAATTATGTATTTTTATTTTCTATATTGCTTCTTTACATTACAAATGATTTCCCCTTTCCCAGTCCCCCCCTCCCCATATGTCCCATAAATCTTCTTCTCTCCACTCATTCTCCAATCACCTCTCTCCTTTTTCTCTGTCCTGATACTCACCTCTAATGCTAGATCAAGCCTTTCCAGGATCAGGACCCTCTCCTTACTTCTTCATGGGAGTCATTTGTTTGCTAATTGTGCCTTGGGTATTCAGAGCTTCTGGGCTAATTTAATATCCACTTATCAGAGATTGCATTCCACATGTATTCTTTTGTGATTGGGTTCCCTCACTTAGGATGATATTTTCCAGATCCAACCATTTGCCTAAAAATTTCATGAATTCATTGTTTATAAATGCTGACTAGTATTCCATTGTGTAAATATACCATATTTTCTGTATCCATTCCTCCATTGAGGGACATCTGGGTTCTTTCCAGGTTCTGGATATTATAAATAAGGCTGCTATGAACATAATGGAGTCATGGGTCTTTATTGCATGCTGGGGAATCCTTTGGGTATATGCCCAGGAGTGGTATAGCAGGCTCCTCCGGGAATTGTCATGTCCAGTTTTCTGAGGAACCACCAGACTGATTTCCAAAGTCGTTGTACCATCTTACAACCCTACCAGCAGTGGAGGAATGTTCCTCTTTCTCCACATCCTTGCCAACACCTGCTGTCTCCTGAGTTTTTAACCTTAGCCATTCTGACTGGTGTGAGGTGAAATCTCAGGGTTGTTTTGATTTGCATTTCCTTAATGACTAATGATGTTGAACATTTCTTAAGGTGCATCTCGGCCATCCAAATTTCTTCAGGTGAAAATTCTTTGTTTAGCTCTGTACCCCATTTTTAATAGGGTTATTTGGTTCCCTGGGGTCTAACTTCCTGAGTTCTTTGTGTATATTGGATATTAGCCCTCTATCAGATGTAGGGTTGGTGAAAATCATTTCCCAATTTGTTAGCTGCCGTTTTGTCCTTTTGACAGTGTCCTTTGCCTTATAGAAACTTTGTAATTTTATGAGGTCCCATTTGTTAATTCTTGATCTTAGAGCATAAGCTATTGGTGTTCTGTTCAGGAACTTTCTCCCTGTGCCCATGTTCTCAATGAATATTCTTTCATCAAAGTTACCTGACTATAATGCTCATAGAAAGTTGGATTCTTTTCTCCAGCTTTTGCTGTCTGAAAATCTCCTATGTGTTTTGAATCTTATTTATTTTTCAATATTTACTTATTACTTTTCTACTATAAATTTCCATTTCAGATTTTGTAAACTTTACAATGTACCTGTTACAAACATATTTACCTGTGGCAGTGCTCCTCCCCTGTTGCTGTCTCACTCTCCCATACACAGGTGTACAATTTACAATAATATTAAAATAGCACAAATAAATTATTGTTAGTTACTCAACTCCAAATGGATCAAGGACCTCCACATGAAACCAGACACACTGAAACTAGTAGAAAAAATATATTATTTTTAAACTCATTTTGTAAGTACAACAATACATGAAATATCTACAGAGATTCTAGAAATGATCAAGATAGAAACAAAATTTAATCCTTTTTCCAAAACATAAGATTATGTTGTGAGTTAGTGGATTATGTTGAGAGCTATATGACACAACTTTAATAATATCTTGGTCCTGGTTAAAGTGGGGCACAATTAAATCTTCTCACAACTCACTTAAATGTTTAAGACTATTGCACAAGTAATATTTTCTCAATAGGACTTCAATACTATAAGAATTTCTTTTCCATTATTCTAATAAAACACCATGACCAAGACAATTTAGAGAAGGGAACATTTATTTGTGCTTATGCATCTAGAAGGATGAGAGTCCATTATCATTAAAGCTGAGAAATGTCACAGGGGTAAACATGACAAGTGAAGCCACTAGGGGAAGGATCACACTAGGAGTCACAAACAGGAAGTAGAGACAGAAAACTGGGAATGGCCTATGGATTTTGAAACATCATCTGCTCTTGGTGCCATCTTTCTTTCAGCAAGGCATCAAGGTGAGAAACAAGTATTCGAATATCTTATACAGTGGGAATATTCATTCCAACAACTAACTGTAGGTCAGATAAGGCTAGAAAGATTTGACAAAGTGAATTGTAACATTATAAATAACATTTCTACATAGCAAAGAAACAAGTAACAGAGGGGAAAGAGAACAGCCTGTAGGAAAGAATCAAATCTTTCTGGATATTTGGGTGATTAAAGATTATTGCATAGATTCAATAAAGAACTAAAAATCTTAGAACATGGATGAAAACATATATACAATACAACCAATAAATTGGCAAATGATTTAAACATGCAGATTCTGAAAGCCTCAACAGAACAATTGACGATTCAATGCGTAAATGAACTTGCTGCCAAACTGTCTGAAATTGATACTTGGAATGAACATGGTAAAAGGAAGGAGAGAAAACCCTCCTAATAATTGTTCCATGGGCACCATATGCCCCATGAGAATTGTGATGTGCATTCATACAACACCCCCATACAGATACACACACAAACATAAACACAAATACATACATACAGAATAAATATATTTATTTTGAACATTAGTATATCACAGTCACTGTTTTTAGTCTCTCATATGTCACAGTAGAATTTGAAACACAAATACAAAAATGGGTTGAAATGTAATCTGTGACCCATTTGAAGGACATATGAAACACTTATTGCTCTAGTTTCAGAATTTCAGATCATTATCCAAAGCACTTGATCCATTTCAAGTGCATTTTCTTTTCAGCATGAGGTGCAGAGTTCAGGCTGAATTATTCTATGAAGATGTCTACATTTCTAAGCACCATGTGCAGAAAAATATGCTTCTTTAGTTTTCTTTTCTGTTATTTTCTATTCTTTGTTTGCTTTTTGTTTTGTTTTGTTTGTTTTGTTGACATAGTTTCTCTGTGTTGTCCTGGCTCTCCTGGAACCTTCTTTGTAGACCAAGTCAGCCTATAATTCAGACATCTGCATGCCTCTACTATCTACTATGCTTGGATTTAAAGTGTGGATCACCACTGTCTGGCTTTAAGCATGTGTTTTATTCAGAATGCATTATAGGTGTGTGGTTATGAAATAGGAATTCTGTAACTGTGCAAACTTATTTATAATTATTTTTAGTTTGTTTCATTCATCTGTATGGTTATTTTGTGGAGAGGGCAATGATACTTTATACTTTGTAGTATAACTTGAAAGGAGCTGTTAAGAAGCTTTAAATCCTCCTCTTTCTCCAAAGTTTGTTTTGGTTGTTAGGATATGTAACTAATATTTAGGGACTTTATTACTATGTAGAATAAATTCCGTTGGAACTTTGGTAAAGATTTTGATAAGTTTATTGGACATTTTTAATAACATTGTCATGGTCATAATATGATGCTGCCACCCTTATTTTAAAGTTGATTGAGGGCTTGGCACAGCTTTTATTGTATAAAAGTAAGCTTCTTCTTTTCAGTTTTCTTGAAGGGTTTTCTTATGATGTGTTGTCAAAGTTCATAACATCATCAGGTTGCATATGTTGGATTAACTTTGTTATTTAGGTATGAGGGTAATTAACCATATATATAAAATTTTAAATTACTGACTTTTGTTTGCATGTATTTTTATGGATAATTGATATGTATCAATTATTGATAGATATGTGATAAAACACCACTATAGTGCTGATTAGAATAAAAATATTGAGGCCATCATGATGGAAAACCATTCACTATTTTATCAAAGATATAAAAGCAAAACTACCTTATCAGTGGGAAACGGTATTCCTAGGTATATTGTTAAAGGAGCCCAAGTCAGCATGCGACAGAGGTAACTGCATATACATGGTTACTGAGGCATTATTCACAAAGCAAATGATGCAGCCAGGCAACATGTTTATCAACCTAAGACACATCATTTAAAAATAGTACAATTCATGGTGGAGGATTGAGTCATTAAAATAGACAAACATGCCATTTTCAGAAAACGGATTAAACATTGTACCATCACATTAATCAAAATAATCCAGGCTCAGAAAGGAAGCATCTGGGACTTTGTTTATTTTCTGTTTGTTTCTCATAGTTGGAATCTAATCTTAAAATAAAAGAAAAATATTGTGGCAGGAATGAATGAAGAATGGCACAGAATACATGAAGCAACAAAAAGAACCTGATAAGCACATGGGACAGGAAGTGAGAGGGTTAATTTGAAAACATATAACATACATCCATGAGATTCTAACAACACTCATTATGTGAAATAAATATATCCCAAAATTAATCTATACTTAGAGCTTTTAAAACTTAAAAATAATAAAATAATTAGGGAATATTATAGAACCAAAGAAATAAGTGTAAATATAGTGAGTTAAAATGCATATTACAAGTTATTTTGATCTAAGAAGAATAAATAACAGCATTAAATGAACTTGGGAAAATCATTTGGGGCACAATGTAGAAGATACACACAGGCCAAACAGTCTGACTTTAAACCTTTTCTCTAAATCTCAAGAATTTCAACTTTGAGGCGTGGTATATATTCACGTTCAACTGTGCAGCACATATGCCTCAATATTGAGCTGTGTGTGTGGTCCAGGAGATCCTGAGACACGCTCCTTGTACCCATGTGCAGCAGAGTTACTATTTTCTACACAGCAGCTGAGGAACATCTGCAAATCAATTCTCACCAGCAATGAGAACTTTAAACTTGAGGTTTTTCTTTTTTGTTTTTAATTAAAGATGAGTTTTCACACTTAAATCAAACAATATGCCTTCATGAATATTTTAGATTGGGGAAAGGGAGACTTGAAAAGAAATAGAATCAGAAATTGAATTGTGAGAACACAGAAATTTCCAAGCAAGGAGACAATAAAGTGGTCAGGAAAATGACAGAGAACTGGAGGAAGGCAGAGAAAGCATTGGAGAATGAGGGGAGCACTGGCAAGCCAAGCCAAGTTGATATTATTTTTTTAATTCCCCATGATAGCCATCAGTGTGTTCATAGTAGACACACAATGTTCTTTGCCAGCTCTGCGGTCCTGTAGCTTTCAGAGCTTCAGAGAAAATTGTCTCTAACCATTCAATTTAAAAGACACATAAGAAAGCTTGCAGTTCAACTTCAAAGATAAACCAAAGGGCATCTCACCATTTTTAAAAATACAAAGTCTCCCACACTGGAAAGCAATAGGTAAATCCACTGAGGTTACTTTACCCCTCTTTCTCAAAGCCTATTTGCTCTGCCTGAGTTTGAAATTCTGATTCTGTGTCAGGGAAAATAGTGTGCAGCTAGTGCAAAACCATTACAATTTTTTAAGAACAGGAAACATGGAATGCTGTCTTAAATCCTTTGGATGCTCACAAGAAACTTCACGAATTCATTTCATAGAAATGTTTTCATCTGCTCACAGAAGGAATGGGAAACTGCACTGTCCTTCTAAAATAGCAGCTTCATTGAATTGTTATACAATAGAGCTACTTTCAAAGATAACATTGTGCAATGTAAGGCTGTGTGCAGCCATTAACCTTGTATAGAGCATACATGGAATTGAAGGCTAGTATAGATTAAGGGCATTCGAGAATACAGCTACTGAGCAGCAATTACAGACAGGCTGTGTTAGCTCCTAAGTAAAATAAGAAATGAAAACACTGTCCCTTCCTCTATGGCATTTAAAAGAAAATTGCTTTACCACAGAATGATGTTGTCATTGCTGTTTATTCAGAACTATTGTGAAAAGAAGAAAAATGCTTAACTACTACATTTAGAAATATTCTAGTACATAACCAGATACAATAGAATATCTGTCATCTTAATAGATAAATAGGAACCTGTTCAATATATTTTAGGATATACTCAATTATACTCATACCAAAAGTTTATTTTATTTCCAAATTATGTGTACTAGTTGGTTTTGTCTGAATTCATATTTATTTACCACATAAATGCAGCACACGTGAATTCTGGAAAAATGCTCTAGATCTAAGGGAGCTGTAGCACAGACAGCTGTGAGCCATTCCAAGTTCAGAGAAGAACAGTGAGTGCTTTACCCACTGAGCAATCTCTCCATTTTACCAACAAACTGTTTTTCTTGTGTCAATATATTAAAAACTTTTTGGTTATAATCATTCTCCAACATGATGAAGGAGCATTAAATATATTTCTAACCTATGATATTGCAATTACCACCTCACCATAAATTAATCATATATAGTGACGCATATATTAATCAATATTCCTACATTCTTCTCTTTTGACAAGTCTGTTGAAGAATTTATCCTCTATTGAGTTCTTAACTATACAATTAACTCTATTATTAAAATCATAAAGCACTTCCAATTTGTATCTGGTTTATGCTACTTTGAAATAAGATTCCAAAATTCACTGATCTTTATCACATAGCAGATCCTGTATCTTATGGAGAGTTAATAATATTTGAATGCATACCCATTTGCAAGTGCATGGCCATTTGACCTATTTCTACATTTTTGCTATTGAGAAAAATGCTGCTATGAATAGAGGTACACAAAAAACTCTTTGAGACAGATTAATCATTTTATGTTTATACCTAGAAGTGAAATTGCTGCCTAAGTTATTTGACTTCAAAATGTGTACCACATGCTCATAGTTTGTATACCTGTTTCCCAAAATGTGAAGTGATTTTTTGAGACTGCAGTCCTTTCAAAATGGAACCACATGTTCTATCAGAAGTAGTCAATTGGTGGGCATTCTGTAGTTATAGTTGGATTCCTGGTTTCTGCCAGTCTTTGTCTCCTGGTCCCCATGAGGTGAGGAAAATTCACATCACACTCTGCAGCATGACCTTGAAACTGACTCATCATTCATATTGAAAATACATAGAATTTGTTCAGTTTGTCTTGACTGACCCAAGCAGTGCTGCTTGCGCTTTAAAAATCAGTGTTTTCATTCTATGGGAATTTCAGAAAGCACATTTGTGCCAGTGTCAATAGTCAGAAGTTAATTTAAATGGTGATGGGTAGTTGGTGGTATGAACCTATGGGTGTATTTTTCTTCAGCATTCCTAGAAGGTACAGTATCACAGTAGAGCCCTGTTACACACTGTCTCACAATATTTTCACCTATTCTTCCACAGGAATACCCAAGATGTATGAAACAATTAATGAAAAGAGAAGCAAAAAAATTGGTAAAGAGCCTGAAGAAGTATATAAAAGTCTTTGGGGGAGGGCTTGTGAGAAGAGGACTTGTGTAATTATATGATAAACCCAAAAAAGAAAAGAACAATAAAAGAAGAGGTGATGGGCATTTGAGGCTTTGGTGCTGTTTGTATATAATGCACATTTCTCAATGAGGGGCATTGGTGAATGCACAGACCTTTCTGAGAGCCTTGGGTCTTGTTTCTTTTCCTCTACTACACATAATTTTTTTTCTATTTCAACAATATTAGAATAAATGCGTGGCCCAAAGGCCAGTAAAACAGTTATAACCTTGAGCTATAACAAAAATTTTTATTAAATTACTTATTTAGTTTACATTCAATCACACCTTCCCCTCTCTCCTCTCATCCCAATCTCTTCCTCTCATTCCCCTCACCGATACTCACCCCTCCATCTCCTCAGAAAAAAGGGAGATGTATATCCTCCTATGTATATCAACCAACAAGACATATAAAGTTTCAGTAATATTCGGTATATCTTCTATTGAGGCTAGACAAGGCATCCCAGTAAAGGGAAAAGGGATCCAAAGGCAGGTAACAGAATCAAAGACAGGTCCTTCTCTCACTTTAAGAATCCCACATGAAGACATGTGTAGAAATTTTACATAGGTCCATCTTCTTCATGCTCTTTCGTTGGCAGTTGGGTCTATATGAGCCTTTTTGGGGACCAGGTTAGCTGACTCTGTAGAATTTCTTCTGGTGTCCTTGATACTTCTGGCTTATTAAATCCTAATCCCCCCCTTTCACAGGATTTCCTATACTCTACCTAATGTTTGGCTGTGAATCCCTTCATCAGTTTCCATTAGATACTGAACAAAGTCACTCTGATGATATTTATGCTAGATTAGTGTCTTCAAGTATATAAGGATGTCTATAATATTGTCATGAATGGGCCCCTTCTCTTGGGATGAGTTTTAAGCTGGCAAGGCATTGATTGGCTCTTAGGTAAAATTATCTTAGTGCTGGGCTGTTGGGTTTTGGTTCAGGAAGTTGACTCCTGAGCCAATACCTTCAAGGCTATTCATCATTTTTCTTCTTTTGGATTTCATATATCTGCTTTTATGTTGAGATTTTGATCCACTTGAACTTCTGTTCTATGCAGGGTAATAAATATGGATCTATTTTCATTCTTCTACATGCAGACATCTAGTTAGATGAGCACCTTTGTTGAAGATGCTATCTTTCTATGTTCCCATTCTATCGTTTTGTATTGTTTGTCCAAAAATATGAATATTTTTTCCCAGATCTTAAATTAGATTCCCTTCATTAACCTGTTTTTATGACAATATCTTGCTCATTTACTCTTGCTTTTTGGACAGATTGAAATCAGTGATGGTGCAAACTTCTGAAGATATTTTATTGTACAGGACTGATTGAACTATTCTGGGTATTCATTTTTCCTTATGAGGCTGAATATTATTCTTTCAAGCTTAATAAAGTTTTTAAAAAATTGATGGGAATTACATTGAATATATAGATTGTTTTTGGTAGAAGTGCCACTTTTTCTATATTAATTCTACCAATACATAGCATGGGAGATCTTTCCATCTTCTGATATCTTTTTCAATTTCTTTCTTCAAAGATTTGAAATTCTTGTCATACAGATCTTTCCCTTGCTTGGTTAGCATTACGCCAAACTCTTGTATTATTTGTGCTATTTTGAAATGTGTTGCTTTCCTTATTTCTTTCTCAGCCCACTTATTGTTTGTTTAAAGGAAGGATACTGATTATTTTTTCTTGTTGTAAATTTTGTATCCCACCCCTTTGCTGAAGGTGTTTACCAGCTCTACTACTTCACTGGCAGAATTTTTGTAGTCATGGCCACTTATGTATGCTACTATACCATCTGCAAGCACTGATACTTTGATTTTTTTCTTTTCCAATTTATATCTCTTTAATCTATTTTAGTTTTCTTACTGCTCTAGCTAAAACTTCATGTACTATATTGAATAGAAACAGAGAGAGTGTACAGCCTTGTCTTGTTCCTGATTTTAGTGGAATTGCTTTGTCTCTCCATTTAATCAGCTGTTGCCTATCAGATTGTTGAATCCTGCCTTTATTGTGTTTCTATGTAGAAGAAAGATCCATGTTTATCACCCTGCACAAAGCTCAAGTCCAAGTGGATCAAACACTTCAACAACAACAACAAAAATATCCAGATATATGGAATCTAACAGAAGAGAGAGTGGGAAAGAGTCTTGAATGCATAGGCACAGGGGAAATTTTTTCTGAATAGAATGCCAATGGCTCAAGCTCTAAGATTAACAATTGTGACATCACGAAACTGAAAGTCAAAAGACACTGTCAATAGGACAAAACAGCACCCTACCAATTAGGAAAGATATATCCTGAACCTACAGCCAATAGAGGGCTAATATACAAAATATACAAATAACTAAAGAAGTTAGACTCAAAACAAAAACAAAACAAAACAAAAAAACAAAAGAAAACAAGAAAAACCCAAATAACCCATTTTAAAAAAGAGGTGCAGAACTAAACAGAGAATTATCAACAGAGAAATATTGAATGACTGAGAAGCATTTAAAAGTTCAACATTCTTAGTCATCAGGGAAATGCACATCTAAAGGTATCTAAGATTCTTCCTTACACCAGTCAGAATGCCTAAAATAAAAAACTCAAGTAACAGTGCATGTTGGCAAGGATGTGGAAAAAGAGTAATACTCTTCCATTCCTGGTGGGATTGCAACCTGGTACAACCACTCTGGAAATCAATCTGGTGGTTCCTCAGAAAATTGGAAATAGTTCTACATAAAGACCCAGCTATGCCACTCCTGGGCATTAACCGAAAAGTTGCTCCACTATGTTCATAGCAGTCTTATTCATAACTGCCAGATCCTGCAAATAACTCAGATGCCCTTCAACTGAAGAATGGATCCAGAAATTGTGGTTCATTTACACAATTGAATAGTCCAGCTCTTAAAAATGAGGACATCATCAATTTTGCAGGTGAGTGGGTAGAAATAACATCCTGAGCAAGGTAACCTAGACCCTAAAGGACATGCATGGTATGTATTCACTGATAAGTGGATATTAGCCAAAAAGTAAAAAATGTTCTTGAAACAACACAGAATGTGTGAAGTTTAACATGAAGGAAGGCCCATGTAAGGATACTTTGATCCCACTTATATGAGAGGACAAAATAATCATGTGAGAAAGCGGGGAGGGACCTAGATGCAGAGGAAAGGGGAGGGGAAAGGGGTCAGTATCAGGTATTGGGGGGGGGGAGGGAAGAAACAAGAGAAGCCCAGAGGGCCAGGAGAATGAATAGAAATGTTACAGCTATAGGCATAGTGGTGGAGGTGCTCCAGAAAGTCCCAGGGACCTGGGGTGTAAGATGCTTCCAGGACTCAATAAAGATGACCATAGTCAATATGTCTAAAAATGGGGACATGGAACCTGAAGAGATCACCTCCTGTATATAGAGAATGTCCCCAGTGATTTGATCGGGCCACCCAACCATCTTCAAAATGTGTGACCCAGAATTGTTCCTGCCTAATGGAAATGCAGGGACAAAAATGGAGCAGAGACTGAAGGACAGGACAGGCAGAAGAGTGATTGGCCCAACTTGGAATCCATCCCATGTACAGGCAGTAAACCATAACACTATTACTAATGCCATGTTGTGCTTGTAAACAGGAGACTAGCATGTCTGTCTTCTCAGCAGCTCTACCAACAGCTGACTGAGACAGATGCAGATGCTTACAGACAAAGTTTGGACAGAGGTCAGTAATCCTGTAGAAGAGACAGGGAAGGGCTGAAGAGCTGAAGGGGATGACAATTCCACAGGAAGAATGACAGCATCAACTAACCAGGTCCCCTATGACACCCAGAGACTAATTCACCAACCAAAAAGCAGACATGGACTGGTCTGTGACCCCTGGCACATATGTAGAAGAGGGCTGGTTTGTCTGGCCTCAGTGGGAGATGATGCACCTCATCCTATAGAGACTTGACGGCCCACGGATGGGAGATAATGGGGGGTTGAGGTTGGGGTTGATGGGTGCATGAGGAAATACGTGGGTGGGTGGTTGAGGAAGCAACTTCTCAGAGGCAAGGGGGAAGGGAATGTAGTAAAGAACTCTGTGATAGGGAATTGATAATAGGGCAACATTTGGAATGTAAATAACTAAAATAATCTAATTTAAAAATCAAAACAAACAAATAAAAAACACCTGGCCTGGAGCTCTTTTGGGTTGAGCAAATTTTAAAGACTCTTTCCATTTTCTTAGAGTTTATTGGTCGATTTAGATCACTTACCTGATCTTGATTTAAGTTTGGTAAGTAGAATCCATCAAAAAAATTTACCATTTCTTTAAAAATTTTCTAATTTTGTGGAGTATAATTATGATGTAAGACTTAACGATTCTTTGAATTTCTTCAGTATTTGTTGTTATGCCTCCCTTGTCATTTCTGATTTTGCTTATTTGTATACTGTCTCTTTGCTTTTTAGTTTGGCTAAAGATTTGTCTCTCCTATACTAGATTGTTATTTGAGTAAATAATAAGCTAATGTTCTTTTTTTTATTTGATATATTTTTATTTACATTTCATATGATTTCCCCTTTTCTAGACCCCCAGTCCCTGAAAGTCCCATCAGCCCCCTTTCCTCCCCCTGTTTTCCCACCCAACCCTTCCCACTTCCCTGTTCTGGTTTTGCCCTATACTGCTTCACTAAGTCTTTCCAGAACAAGGGGCCACTCCTCCATTCTTCTTGTACCTCATTTGATGTGTGGATTATGTTTTGGGTATTCCAGTTTTCTAGGTTAATATACACTTACTAGTGAGTGCATACCCTGATTCATCTTTTGAGTCTGGGTTACCTCACTTAGGATGATGTTCTCCAGCTCCATCCATTTGCCTAAGAATTTCATGAATTCATTGTTTCTAGTGGCTGAATAGTACTCCATGTGTATATATACCAAATTTTTTGCATCCACTCTTCTGTTGAGGGATACCTGGCTTCTTTCCAGCTTCTGGCAATTATAAATAGGGCTACTATGAACATAGTGGAACATGTATCCTTATTACATGCTGGGGAATCTTCTGGTATATGACCAGGAGTGGTATAGCAGGATCTTCTGGAAGTGAGGTGCCTGGTTTTCAAAGGAACCGCCAGACTGATTTCCAGAGTGGTTGTACCAATTTGCAACCCCACCAGAAGTGGAGGAGTGTTCCTCTTTCTCCACATCCTCACCAACATCTGCTGTCTCCTGAATTTTTAATCTTAGCCATTCTGACTGGTGTAAGGTGAAATCTCAGGGATATTTTGATTTGCATTTCCCTAATGACTAATGAAGTTGAGCATTTTTTTAAGATGCTTCTCTGCCATCTGAAGTTCTTTAGGTGAAAATTCTCTGTTTAACTCTGTACTCCATTTTTTAATAGGGTTATTTTGTTTTCTGGAGTCTAACTTCTTGAGTTCTTTATATATATTGGATATTAGCCCTCTATCTGATGTAGGGTTGGTGAAGATCTTTTCCCAATTTGTTGGTTGCCGATTTGTCCTTTTGATGGTGTCCTTTGCCTTACAGAAACTTTGTAATTTTATGAGGTCCCATTTGTCAATTCTTGATCTTAGAGCATAGACTATTGGTGATCTGTTCAGAAACTTTCCCCCTGTACCGATGTCCTCAAGGGTCTTCCCCAGTTTCTTTTCTATTAGCTTCAGAGTGTCTGGCTTTATGTGGAGGTCCTTGATCCGTTTGGAGTTGAGCTTTGTACAAGGAGACAAGGATGGATCAATTCCCATTCTTCTGCATGCTGACCTCCAGTTGAACCAGCACCATTTGTTGAAAAGGCTATCTTTTTTCCATGGATGTTTTCAGCCTCCTTGTCGAGGATCAAGTGGCCATAGGTGTGTGGGTTCATTTCTGGATCTTCAATCCTATTCCATTTATCCACCTGCCTGTCACTGTACCAATACCATGCAGTTTTTACCACTATTTCTCTGTAGTATTGCTTGAAGTCAGGGACACTGATACCTCCAGAATTTCTTTTATTGTTGAGAATAGTTTTAACTATCCTAATTTTTCTCCATTCATCAGTTTTGATCATTACCTCCCATTCTCTTTCTACAGCTGTCTAAATTTCTTTTCTTAATGCACCTTTTTTAGCCTGATAGTTGTCTTTGAGATGATATTAACAGCATACTTTTCTACTTAAAGTAGCTTTGTTACTTTTTATGCATTCCATGATTATATTCCTTTTCAATGAAGTTATTTGTATGATTTATCTTAATTGTTTTGGGATTATTTGATTATTTTAATATATATCACATATTCATGGGTTTTATAAATAGCTGTTATATGTCTTTTATAAAGTCCATTAATTAATAAATAATCTATAATAAATTATCAAAATTGGAGGCACAGAATTGTACTGTTATTTTCTGTGTTTAGCATTTTGACCTGAGCCCTAGGGCTAGCCTCCTGTCAGAACACTATACTGAATGCCAAGTAAACTCAGTAAACTCAGGAGAATACATGTTCTAACTGTTTTCACCCAGCCACCACTGTTGACAAAAATGTTATGAGGTGTTATTTGTACTAAAATGTTGCAGATGTTTTAGTCCAAAATAGAGAAAGTTCTTCAGAGACCATCAACATTGTATCAAATATTTCCTATGTATTTACACCCAGAAAGGACATGCCTTTAAATCCTTCATCTAAAGTCACACTGAGGTTCACAAACCACAATCATCAGTCCATTATCTATCTATGTGTCTGTCTGACTGTCTGTCTGTCTATCATATGCATGTGCATCTTTTTATCATCTACCTATTTCTCATCTATTTCTCTTCTATCTACCATTTCTCATTATGTTGTCAGTATAAAGACAGATAGATTGATTCTATATTAAAGTAATTTCTTGAACATAACATATAAAAGTTGTTTAATTTGAAAATAAGTGAGACTATTTCATGAATCCTGAAGTTTAATGGCTGAAGACATGTCTTTTGTAATTAATAGATTTGGGTGACCTGTCCTTATTTCCTTCTTACTTCAAACTCTACCTACACTTTAAGCAAGGATGCATTTATTTCCAACTATAATAGAGATTTCACATTTTTATATGAAAATTGTACTTCATTTTCTTGAATAGAAAGTATCTTTTTATGGTCAAAATGATTTATTGAAAAAAATATAAAAGAAAACTCAGATAGTTGATACGAATAGTTCAGATCCTCTATTTAAGAACAGTTATTCATATGAGTTGATTTATTGTTTTTAGGACCAAAAGATGCTATGCAATCAACACTTCAATATTCAGAATAGTATTCATTTACATTCAGCATTAAAATTCTATTAAAATAGATTTATGTAAATGTTTAATCTATAGAAAATCTGACTAAAAGATACATTTGAAGCATACTACTTGATGAATATAAATATTAAAATAATTTTCAGTGAGGGAAAACTATCATTCATTCATTCCAAACTTTACTGAGAATGTCTTAAAATAATGTTAACTTTTTTCTTTTCTATCTTATCTTAGTGCTGTCAGTGACTATTTTTTCCAGCTCAAAGAAAAACATTTACCTATACAATTTTCTTAATTTCATGTAAAATAACTCATAATCAATGCAATTTTCTTAATAGCATGTTAAATAAGCCCAACAATCACAAATTTTCTTTTTCTTTTTCTAAACTGTGTTTTTCCCACATAATCTTTTGATTGATTCTCTGAGAGTTTCACACCATCTAGTCTCATTACAATACCTTCCCAGTCCTTCTGTGTCTGTCTAACTCTCTTGATTCCTCCTACAAGAAGTAAAATAAATAAATAAATAAATAAATAAATAAATAAATAAATAAAATATTTAAAAAAAGAAAAATGAAAATTACAAATTTTGGGGTTGTTTTTTGGTTTGTGTTTGTTTTATCTATATTCTCGCATACTGGCTGGAGCATGGTCCAATTTTTATTGGTATTTTCCTTGAAATAGCACCCAGTCCTTCCCCTCCTATGGCTCCATCAGAAGCCATTGATAGTGGAGACCTACTCCTCTGCATCACTTTCATACACGAAGAGTTCTTTTTGATGGCTTTCTCTCTAGGCTGTTACTATTTTTGAAGGGGGAGCTGAGGGTCTAGGGTTTCCAACAGAAGGCTTGCATGTCCTCCTCTGCTGCTCATCTGCAGTCATTAATTCTGTAAAAGGAGTATCCTTTCTCTTCACGGTCAATGGCAGCATGGATCGTAGGCCTCCTTTTAGTTTCTGGTGATAGCCCAGTGCACAAACATTACTCCCTTCTGCAACAGGACCACAACCCTAGACAAGACCCTCAGAATCTTCATGGACCACAGGCATCAACATTGTGTCAGGTGGCAGCTCAGGTCTTCCACATCAATGTGACGCCCAGTGGCAGCAGGGAACTACACATCTAATTGACTTCTAGCTTCAGAACAGAAAAATACACACCTGCATGACCTTTGCTTTTAACAGGTGTTAAGGACATCAATAAAAGGATTGGCTGCTGTAGGACCATGGACCTAGAAATATCCTCCAGTGGCAGCATGGAGCTGGGCATCACCAAAGCCTGTAGTTTCAGAGCAGTCTACTCAACTCAGTACAGCCTCTCTGGCACCATGATTTATGGATATGAATATGGCCTCAGGAGGCAGGACAGACCTCCACAGACATCCTCATGGATTTTTGGTGGTAACTGGAACCATGGACATAAACACAGATCTCAGCTGAAGTATGGCCTTCAGCCCAGGTGTAGCACTCAGCTACAGCAAGGATACAGATGTCACTATGGCCTTAGATGACAAATAGTTTACTCTCATCAATATAGATCCTCAGAGGATGCATGGCCTATAAACATCTATGTGGCTTCAGGTGGCAGCACTGACCACACACGGTCCCTGGAGGCAACCAAGATTGGTTACACAGAGCACAGACATCAACAGAGACCTCAGCTGGAGTAGGGCCTAGGACTAAGCTGTGACTCTCAGTAACAAGAAACTGGAATTACCATGGTCTGTTGCTACTCATAGCCACAGGCATCATCCCAGCCCACAGTTCTCATCTTGGTGCCAGGCTGCAGCTCAGACCACAAACATCCACACAGCTCTCAGTGGAAATGTGTCACAGACATCATCACCTGCAGCAGGACATGGCTTGTCGGGACCTAGGAGTTGACATGGCTTTTCTTGTCCTAACCCCCAACAAGAGCAGGGATGGGGATGGCATGGCTTGGGAGCTAGCTGATGACTCTTTTTCAGCTCACATGACGTTGATTTTTCAATAGAAACAGTCCAGAAGCAAAAGCTTAAGATTAAGCCTAATTACCATGGCGAATTAGTTTACCTAGCATTTTAATGAATATCTGGATTTATGAGAACTCATACATATATGCAAATATATAAATGTTTGTATGTTTATATGTAAACACTCTCACACACATATAAACACACATACATAAATATGAAAATGTATACATGTTTAAAACATAGATGCAGATAATTTATATGTGAAGTATAGTACAGAGTTGTTTTGGAAATTTAAATATAAACTAAGACATACATAGAGAATATGCATTTAGAATATAATTTATACACATACATACATGCATATATATTATTATAATACGTGTTATATATGCATGTATGTGTGTACATATATATTTGAAATGTAACTAAAATATTCAACTTGCCTTTGGAGTCTCTTTTAGGAATGTTTCTAAGGTGTCATTTTATGTATACAATAGTACTAAAATGTAAATTGTACATATAAATGTATAAAAACTTTGAAATATTATGCATATATAATCTTTGATTACTATATAATTTGTGGCTACACCTGAATATTTCAAAAAGGTGATAAATCCTCTGCCCTTTATCACTGTTCAAGAAAAATACTAGGTTTCATGTAATTCATTTTGAACCTTGAAAAAAAAGTTATAATGTCTTTTATAAATACTGAGTCTATGCAAATTAATGAAAATGAATTCTTTTACCTCACAATTTGCTTTTCTTTACAAAACATTACTTTTAAAGAAACTTGTGCTATTCATTATGTTGCTTTCCAGTTGAGAAAACCATGTTGGAAATCTGGTTGACATGAAATCATCATGTGTTTGGTTATGTGGCCAAAACCTGGAGTAAGAGGGTAAAAATCTACTTAATATTAAAAAAAATCTCTTTTTTAGCCAGATGCTTATACTTTTAATCCTCATTATGTTTCAGTAAAGGAAAAAGATATTTTTTAGTAAAACTGTAATTAAATTCTCTTCCATCCTTCTCACGTGACTGCAAGCACTCATAACGTGAATGGAATTAAGGAAGTAATGAAGCAGAAACTCAGAGGGGAACATTTTTTCCAATGTTTAAATTACATTCTTAAGGAATACCTGAATATTAGTAAAATTTGATGAATTTTCAGTTCACTCCATTCAAAACAAATGCCAACTTGAGAATATTACTGACAAGAACAACAAAACCTAATTACTTTGTGTAATTACATATTGGGTACTACAAAGTGAAACTTAATCAGTGTTCCCTTGGGGAATATTTATAATAGTTTTAGCAAGCACCAAAATTTGAAAGCAGATATTAAACTGTATACAGCCTTTTTGAGTCGTGAGCACATTAAAGACTTAAGTATAATGTCATCTAAAAGTAACCAAACGAATACAACAAAGTGCAGTGTCTAACATGTTCTTACAATCCACTTCCCATTGCTGAGTTGGTGATAGTTATTGTGTTTAAGTACAGTAATAATAATTGTTTATCAACTTGGATAAGCCAGAGTTTGGTGCATATATATTTAGGATTGTCATATGTTCTTGGGTATTCATTCTCTTGATTAAACTAAAAATCCTTTATCCCTTATGATTACTTCAAGTTCGAAGTCAGTTTCCTTGGATATCAGAATAGTGACACCAGTTTTAATCCCATGTCATGGTGCAATGCTATTTTTCCTTATCTAGGCCTACCTTTATCCCCACCCATGTTACTTTTCTTCTAAGTGCCTTAAACTTGAATAGTCAGTGACATTCTGATTTGTCAGAAGTGTACTGAAACTTCAGTGACAAATGTGAAAATATGTATTTTGATATTATGTTGTCTTGAGTTTTCTAGACAAAATTAAAATTTCTTAGGATACATCAAGGCATATGTTATAATAACAATATTTCAGTGCATTTTTATAAAACATATGCAGCATTAGCCCTATGTAAACTTTTGGACTTAGGTTTGCTTTTTTTTAAAAAAAATCTAGGATGATAAATAATTAAGATATGATAGTATAGTTCAAGGAAACCAGCCTTCTTAGCATGTTGAAAGTCTTGCATTCAATTCTCCACATGGCAAAAAATGAAAATACTTAACTAAATAAATACATAAATAAATTAAAGAAGAATGCATTTCTGATATAAGAGTAAGGATAATATTAATGCCAGTTAAAATTCTGCCTAGCTGAAGATTTTTTTACTGAGATATAAATCCCAGAAACATTATGGCTATTCAATTTTATTTTTAATCAGGTTGTCATATATCTACCTCAAAGAGTTATTGTTATTACAATATTCATAGAAATTTCAGGGGAAGCATTTATGCTTGGAATTTTCTTAAATCCTACTTCCACATATTTGAATATCTCTGGTTCTTACATTAACCTTTGTTACTTAGGAATAATCACTGCACATAATACCTTCTCTTAACTATTGGGGTACCTTGGAGGAAGAGACTCTGAGATCTTTGTAATTTCACTTATTCAACTACTTCTTCCCTGAAATAGAAAGCTGTTAAATCTTGCCCTGAGAGCTAATACTGGGCATTGTTTTCATGCATGTCCATTTATTTTTTTTTTAAAAAAAATTTCCATCATTCTTTATCCCTCCTACATGTTGTAACTGTTGAATACAACTTTTTAAATGAATGTCACCAAATATAAGTGTAGGCAAATGAGGTGGAGATAGAGAAGAGTGAGAAACTTGGTGCATAGATTGAGGTTTAACTGAGGAGGTAGCATCCTTCTTGCAGGTTAACCATCATAGTACTTTGTAAGCTGAGGGATAGATTTGCAATCAGCAGTCTTACTCATCTGGATTCACTAAATGAAGATGTACTGGCTGGCCGGGCAAAATGAACAAATGCAAAGAAATAGAAGTAGAAAATCTGTTGTGGAAATAACCAGCCAACACTGACTGAATTTGATGTTTGATTCATGGGAAAGAATTCAGATCCTTGAAATATGCAGAAAGATTGGAGAGATGGCTTATTCAGTAAAATATCTGCTCATTAGGCTGGAGAACTTGAGTTTGGATGCCCAGATCTCATGGAAAAGATACCTCCCAAGAGCATGTCTCCATAACACCAGAGAAAAGAATAATGGTGGCGATGGAAACATCTTACTCTCTTAGCTTCTCTCTTGCCCTCTTAGGCTCTTCCCTTCCCCCCTTTCTCCATGTGGTCATGGCCAGCCTCTACTTCTCTACTCTCTCCTTCTCTCTGCCTTTCTCTGCTTCTATGACCCCTTTAACTCCCCTACTCATGACCTAATAAATTCTATTCTATACTAAATAAAAGGAAAGAAAGAAAGAAAGAAGAAAGAAAGAAAGAAAGAAAGAAAGAAGAAAGAAAGAAAGAAAGAAGAAAGAAAGAAAGAAAGAAAGAAAGAAAGAAAGAAAGAAAGAAAGAAAGAAAGAAAGAAAGAAAGAAAGAAAGAAAGAAAGAAAGTGGACACTTGAAGCTCATTGGCTAACCAATCTAGCCAATTCAGTAAGCTTCATTTTATTAAATTGT
This sequence comes from Apodemus sylvaticus, assembly GCF_947179515.1. Lineage (NCBI taxonomy): Eukaryota > Metazoa > Chordata > Mammalia > Rodentia > Muridae > Apodemus > Apodemus sylvaticus. The sequence goes on along the minus strand of NC_067473.1, from coordinate 43,682,416 downwards.
TTCTTCTAAGAAGGAAAAAAAATAAGAGAAAGAAAGGATGTGAGTGGCATTTGGTGGGGATTTGGAGAGAAATCTAAGAGAATTTGTGGGAAGGAAATTAATCAGAATATACTGTATGAGGAAAGATCTATTTTCAATGAAAAAAGTAAAAATTATGCTAAAGAAATGTAAAAAGATTGAGAAAGTGAGAGAAAGCAGGCAAGCAAGAAAAATAACTGTGAAACTATGATATGCATAAGCTGGATAGCATTCCTGAGGATGTTTAGTATGTAGGCTTTAATGTAAAATATTGTTAAATGCACAGACTTCTGTTGTGTAATAGAAAAATTAGAAAAATTTGTTGGAATAGAAGAAACTCTTAGGATTCCTCCCCTAAAAATTGTGAGAATGATTGTGCACACATCCTATAGTGACTTTGAGCCTCCATGCCCACATATATACCTGCCCATATTCACACAAAGTAGTATACAACACTCATACAAATACACACTCACATACATAGAGAGATACCCTGTATGTGTATATATGAGAGAGAAAAAGAGAGCATGAGAGAGAGAGAGAGAGAGAGAGAGAGAGAGAGAGAGAGAGAGAGAGAGAGAACAAAATGCCAGATTTCTAGAATGGTCATAGACCCTACTGGTAAAGCTTCTGCTATTGTTTGGTTCATGGTAACACCCACCTGTCAATTTGTCATCTAAATAACTCTGCTTCAGTACATAGACTAGATGTGCTGTCAGCATCGGTCAGATAAACACATTTTTGTAGTGGTCAGTAGTGACTGCAGAGATTCAGAAATAGTAAAAGTATTGAGATTAAATAACCTTTGAATATCTAGCCATAAACAGGACATTTAGATTACCTCTCTAAGTTAGGCTCAGGGAACATCCTGGAAGAAGAGGAAGAATGACTCCAGAAGCCGATGGAAGGTAAGGGCAACGTGACTTGCTTACTTCCAGGCATCAGAGAGCTGTTGCATAACCAAGCACATACTGTACATTATAAATAGACAAAAATGTCTTTATAGGTGGATAATAATGCTCATACTGGGCATATACTGTCAAATGAAAATCTCTATGTAAAGGATGGAATGGCACCCTGTCAGTTCTTAGTCATGAAGACCTCAAAGCCACCCTTTGGACAATATAGCCATCATCAATAATCTAAAACAGCATTGTTAAAGACATCATAAAACTTTTTGGTAGGGCACAGGAAAATTAAGGTGGAATTAGTCTAGAAGTTTGTTTGCATATGCTCTCAGTGTTGGATGGTGTTACATAGTCTACTAGGGGAGGAAATTCATTAGTGTTCTTACCTAACAGTGAGACAAAATCACCAGTCAAGATGTGCCTAATGATAGAGTACTAGTATAACTGTCGTGAGAATAGCAAATCACTTTTAAAAATGGGTTTGAGAACTGCCGTGGGATGGTTTCAATTAGAATAGTCTCCAAAGACTCGTATATTGAATGCCTGATCATAAGGGAGAGGCACTATTTTATAGATTAGGTGTCTCTTTCTTGGGATAGGTATATCATTTTAGTATGTATGTCACTGGGAGTGACTTCTGAAATTTCACAAGCCCATGGCTTAGCAAATGTCTCTGTCTTCCTACTGCCTGTGAATCTGAATGTAGAACTCTCCGCTACATCAACAGCACCGTGATTGCTTGTATGTCACCATGCTTCCTGCTATGATGACAGTAGATTAAATCTCTGAAACTGTAGTCAAACATCAATTAAATGCTTTCCCTTATAAGAATTACTGTATTCATGGTACCTTTACATGGGATTAGAACAGTGACTAAGACATGCTTCACTGGAGGGAAATCATGCTGGACAGCGTAACCTGATCAAAACTTAGTAAGTAGCATTGGAGTCATAAGTCTTAGGAGAATCTATCACTGACATTATGATAAATATCCATCAGGCTATGTTTCTTCTAAATAATTATGTTTAAAGCTGCAGATTAGCTGTGGTCAGAAAAGCTTTCATATTTGCAATAATTGGTGGTGAGTGCAGAAATTGATATTATGCCAGAGTGAAAATAAGTGACCCTGTATTGCAGAGTCCCAAATAACAACAACAACAACAACACACACACACACACACACACACACACACACACACACATACACAGATACGTACACATATATGTACACATATACACATACACATACACATACACATATACATATATATAATCACTTCTCTGCTAACAGTGCATAATAGGATGTAGAAAGAATTAATCCAAGAGCTAGAGGCTGAGGATAAGATGGGAAAGTCCTGCTTTCTTCTGGACAGAGCATGGATTTTGCAATAATGTACTTGAAAAGCTACAATTATCCATGCAAGTGCTGTCCAGAACACACTAGGTAACAACCCATCATCCCTGAAGTACTAGAGACAACTACAACTCGAGAAGAGAAATCCTATACCTCAGTTGTCTAGCTTCAGGTAAATGATCACTCATACACAGCTACTCTCAATCAAAACTGCCTAATTAAATATAGTGTATCTATGGATATAATATGAGTGAGCAGGTAGGCAAGAAAGAAAGGGAGAATGATGTAATTATATTAAATCTCAAAGAAATAGAAATGTTTTTTGAAAACATACTTGTCTCCAAAAAGATATGAATGAAGGAACAGTCCTGGGAAGAAGAAAGGATTAAGCAGGAGTGGGAGGAGGATGAGAAAGAATATTGGGTGATAAAAAGACTTCATAATTTATTTGCAATGGAATAAAATATAATAAATATCCTTTTTAAATAATAACATTGGCAACAAAGATTAATAATCACAGATACTGAAGACCATTTCCAGATCCTATACTTTAAAACACCATGTTTGTCCTCTTCAATTAACACAAAGCAGTTTTGTCTTGTGAATAAGAATCTATCTTCTTTGGCATATTTCTGTGTCTACTTTCAGGGGAAAAAGAGAGGGACCAGAAGGGAGGAAAGGAGGAGGGAGGAAGGGAGGAAGAGAAGGGGGAAGGGAGGGAGGAGAAAGAGAGAGAGAGAGGGAGAGAGAGAGAGAGAGAGAGAGAGAGAGAGAGAGAGAGAGAGAGAGAGAGAGAGAGAGAGAGAGAAGGTTACATATCTAAGAAATTGACTCCACCCACATATTTCTTAGTTAACTGAACCTGGTGTCATTTCACAAGCCGTCAAACTTTCCCCTACTCAAATGCAGTGGTTTGCATTCTTATCTGGCTTGCTTTTCTCTGCTCTTTTACGTGCTTTTGAGAAGTCTGTTAGCTAGGCTTACAAAGCTTCATTTGCTATCCAGTGATGACCATTAGCTGTCTCCTCCTCTTTCACTGCATTTTAATCTCTAAATTGTAAATTCTGTCAACTAAAGTTGTGGATATTCCCATTTGAGTCTGGTGTGCTGAATGCAGGGAATTATGCTGAGTGGTGAGTAGCCAGCAATGCAACCCAATGCAGGAAAAGTAAATAACATGGGAAGACACCCAACATGCACATACATCTGTGACAGTTGCCAAAGGGAAGAGAGCTTGCTCAGTGGTTATGGGCCTGGTTCCCAGGATTGTGTGAGCATTAAAGGACTGGCACATGGTGTCCAAAAGTCTAATGTCAAGGAGAATGCCTGTTACCTACGTGGATCCCCACTGATATGCCTTACACCTCCTGACACAATAGGCCTGCTTTGCAACTAGTTTATGAGCTTCCTAATTGCTCTCTGAGACACACCATGTTCTATCTGATGCTGCATCAAAAGAGTAGATTTTGCTCCTCATGTTTTAAAGGGGTATTGTTGATATATTTCAGGATTCTGCAGGATGTGCTCAGCAGCTAGTCTCTTTCTTTCTTGTGAAGAACAGTAAAACGATGTCCAATTCTGGTCACATTCTTCGCAAATTATTTCAGGCTCTATGTCCCTGGTTTCTACATGCAGCATCCCACACCCAGGTGAAGACAAGAATCTTGATTGCACCTGTTGAATCCTCCAGGTTCTGTAGGGAGTGGAATCATATATCAGCTTACATTTTGCATTTTTTATTTCACTGTTCCCCACTGTGGTGAAGGCTGTACTTCCTGTTGTCCTTCCCCTGAAGGAAAACAAGACAGTATTTCTGGTATGCACATTCTTGGGCTGTCTTTAGGTGTCTTCAAAGGGTTAACACCTACAATGTGTAATTTTTGCTTTCAGGTGTGTTTTAAATTCAGACTTTCTGCAAATTGGGAAGAATTACCATTCTCATAGTACATATGAGGGAAAGCAGCTGGATGGATTAGTAGAAAACCTTACTAATATGTAGTTAACAATCCTGGAGCAGTTTGGTGTCCACAAGTCAGACATTTGCAACAATTATATCTATTCTTTATTCTTCTCATCTCAGAGTGCTTTCTGTAGTTATAGTTCCTTTTCTAGAGGGAAGTGAAGGGCCCTGCATATCCTCAGACACATAGTTCAATAAAAGGCATATGACACATGATCAATAATCTTCTGTACTGTTTCTAAATCACTATTCTTAAAGTACTATCATTCAACTGGAGAAAGCACTCATTAAGTTTAAAGAAGCACAAAATTCAAGTTGAAGTTACTCAAATGACTTTGATTGGAGGAAATCACAAAGGCAGTGCAAGAGGCTACTTTTTCATTCTCTTTTAAGTTGAACACATAAAATGCTATCAATTATCTAATTTATAGATGTCTAAAAGATCAGACAGCGTGGTAAGGAGTTCTTTATGTCTGTTCATTCACCTGTGTTTCTTCATTCACCCATCAAACATTTATTAATCACCTACTTGGTACAGGCATGGTAGTATACTTTCATAGTGAAAAGCTGAACAAAGAACAAAGCCCTTCACTACACCTTGAAAGGTTAATTTGAAATTGAGGAAACAATTGAGATGGAATAACTGCTATACATAATATATCTCATATGGTACTTCACAGAACTGTCTCCATTTTAATTATTATTTATTTATATGTATATGTGTATGTATTTGTATGTATGTACATATGTGTGTATATATATATGTATTTGTAGGTGTGTATGTATGTACATATGTATGTATTTTCTATGTATGTGTGTTTATATGTTTGTTAGTATATATGTATATGTGTGCATGTATGTATTTATATATGTTTGTTTGTATGTGTATATGTATGTGTTTATATAATATGCATGGCCCTATAAGTGCCATGGCCCTCATTCAGGAGACTGGGGAAATCTTGTGAAAGCTATTTTCCTCTTCTACCATGAGGGTCTTGTGGCTCAAACTCAGGTTGTAAGGCTTAGGGGGAAAGATTATTTCTCTACTTAACCATCTTGCCATGTCATCTTCATTTTAAGATCAAAAGATATGAACAAAAAATAACTTAAACAGACAACATGTATTGCTTAGTGGGCAAAAGTACAAATATACTGAAACAAAACATACTCGAAGGAATTTAAAATCATCTTACTGCTTGCAGTTTTCATTGCGTCTTTTTCTTGCATTTCTTATTTTTGCATATTTACTTAAACTTAATTGCATGCACAACCCAAAAACTTTAAAACATTTCACAAATAAACTGGCAAGAGTCACTAAATCAAAACAAATGAATATGAGTTGAAGCTTTGTTACCTCTCTTTGCTACCTCCAGAAATCAGTGATATCACTGAATAAATGATGGGCAACAGGACAAATCAAAACAAAATAACCTTTTCACCAATATACACACTGTATTCATTAGGCAGAATGCTGTGTCTGAAAGCTATAGACAGTATAAGGAAAGGTTTTATTGATGCACAGGATTATGGCAGACAGGAAGACAGGCAAGCAGCAGTGTTCTAGGAGCTTGTGTCCCATTATCAGGAGACAGTATGCATGTCCTGACAGCATCAGTAATTGCGTAGTTACCACATGGAAACTACAATAAATATAGCTATACCTCATTAATCAGAGAGAACATCTGGACTGTATGTTAATGCAGTAAATAATGATTTAGCAGCTGTGAATCTGAGAATACATCTTTTGTGAGATTTGGAAAATAAGGATAATACTTACATCACTTTGACAGAAACTCCAAGTAGTATGATTTATTTTATTCCTTCTAGGAATAAATACAAATTATCTCTCCTGAAGAAAACAAATAATGATTTTTATGCCTTAAGCAATGCCTGTGGCTGTTAATACTTTGGTAACACACATATGGTTAATCAATAAAACAACCATAAAGTAAATTCCTTTTCTTGTAGTGTATTGGAAAGATTTTGATTTTCTTTGAAATTCATATGAATTGCTTTTTTTCTCTTTTTACTACAAATCTTTTCTGTGATGGAAAGTTTATGTGAACTCTTCTATTTTCTGTATTCTATAGTTCTCTGCACAGAACCGGAATGATTGCATGAGTACAAATCATGGTCCTGTTACTCACAGGTAAGCTGTTTCCCTTTGCTTCTTGAAGAAATTTTGCTTTTTAGCTTCATGATTAAATTCTTTTATTCCAGAATTCTTTCACACAGTAAAAAGCTGTTTATTTTTTGCTTCATTTTATAAAACATAACTGTCTTCACATGCTTATTTCTTTTGGTTCTATTGTCTAGAACCATCAAGTACAGCACTTTTCCTGAATCTTCTTTCCCAGAACCATTCTCAGTTCTGCCAATCTGAAATCTATGCCTCCTAACAAAAATGTTCATTTTATTCTTTCTCAGCCATATTTCCACAATAATGTTAAAACATTTTTCTATGTTTCTCTTGAATTTAACTCATAATAACTTTTGATTAATCTTGATTACATGCAACTCTGAAAACAGGACACAGGAAGAAAGTGTTTATCTTGGTTTTATTTTGTTCCTGAAGAAACCCCATGGTCATAGCCACTTTTATAAGAAAAAACATTTCCTTGGGAATGGCTTACAAATTCAGAAGTTTAAACCCTTATCTTTATGGTGGAGAACATGTCTGCATACAGGCAAACATGATGCCAGAGAAGGAGATGAGAATTCTACCTCTTGGTCAGATGACAGCAGAAATGGGCCTTGAATTCCTGTTCTATCCAAGGCTTTTACATGAAAGGATACTGAATTTTGTCAAATGCTTTTTCAGCACCTAATGAAATGATCCTGTGTTTTTTTTTCTTTGAGTTTGTTTATGAAGTGGATTGCATGGATGGATTTCCTTATATTGAACCATCCCTGTATCCCTGGGATGAAGCCCACTTAATCGTGTGGATGATCATTTTGATGTGTTCTTGGATTCAGATGGCAAGAATTTTATTTAGTATTTTTGCATCAATATCCATGAGGGAAATTGGTCTGAAGTTCTCTTTCTTTGTTGGATCTTTCTCTGTTTTGGTATCAGCATAATTGTGGCTTCATAGAATGAGTTGGGTAGTTTTCCTTCTGTTTCTATTTTGTGGAACAGTTTGAAGAGTATTGGTGTTAGGTCTTATTTGAAGGTCTGATAGAATTCTGCACTGAAGCCATCTGGTACCGTGCTTTTTTGGGTTGGGAGACTTTCTATGATCCCTTCAATTTCGTTAGGGGTTATGGGACTGTTTAGATGATCTATTTGATTCTGATTAAATTTTGGTGTTTGATATCTGTCTAGGAAACTGTACGTTTCCTCCAGATTCTCCACTTGTCTTAAGTATAGGCCTTTGAAGTAGGATTTGATGATTTTTTTGAATTTCCACAGTTTCTGTTGTTATATCTCCCTTTTCATTTCTAATTTTGTTAATCTGGATACTGTCTCTGTGCCCTTTGGTTAGTCTGGCTAAAGGTTTATCTATCTTGTTGATTTTCTCAAAGAACCAGCTCCTGGTTTTGTTGATTCTTTGTATGGTTCTCTTTGTTTCTACTTGATTGATTTCAGCCCTGAGTTTGATGATTTCCTGCCTTCTACTCCTCCTGGGTGAATTAGCTTCTTTTTGTTCCAGGGTTGTCAGGTGGGCCATTAAGCTGCTAGTGTATGCTCTCTTATTTTCTTTTTGGAGGCACTCAGGGCTATGATGTTTTCCTCTTAGCACTGCTTTCATTGTGTCCCTTAGATTTGGGTATGCTGTGTCTTCATTTTCATTAAATTCTAAGAAGTCTTTGATTTCTTTCTTTATGTCTTCCTTGACTAAGGTATCATTGAGTAAGAGTATTGCCAGTTTCCATGTGTATGTGGTCTTTCTGTTGTTTTTGTTGCTATTGAAGACCACTTTTACTCCATAGTGATCTGATATGAGGCATGGGATTATTTCGATCTTCTTATATTTGTTGAGGTCAGTCTTTTGACAAATTATATGGTCGATTTTAGAGAAGGCACCATGAGGTGCTAGAAAAAATGTACATTCTTTTGCTTTACTGTGAAATGTTCTCTCCATATATATGTTGAATATAATTGGTCCAAAGCCTTAATTAGTTTCACTGTGTCCCTGTTTAGTTTCTGTTTTCCTAATCGGTCCATTGAGGAAATTGCAGTGTTGAAGTCACCCAAAATTATTGTGTTAAGTGCAATGTGGGCTTTGAGCCTTAGTAAAATTTCTTTTATGAATGAGGGTGCCTTTGCATTTGGAACATAGATGTTCAGGATTGAGAGTTCTTCTTGGTGTGTTTTTTCTTTAGGTTGAATGTCAATTTTATCTGATATTAGAATGGCTACTCCTGCTTGTTTCCTGAGACCATTTGCTTGTAAAAATGTCTTCCAGCCTTTTATTCTAAATTAGTGATTGTCTTTGACACTGAGGTGTGTTTTCTGTATGCAACAAAATGTAGGGTCCTGTTTATGTATCCAGTTGGTTAGTCTATGCCTTTTTATTGGGGAATTGAGTCCATTGATGTTAAGAGATATTAAACAATAGTGATTATTACTTCCTGTTATTTTTGATGTTATTTTTTATATTTTATTGTTTATCTTCTTTTGGGGTTTGATGAAAGAAGGTTACTATCTTGCTTTTTCCAGGGTGAAGTTTCCCCCCTTGTATTGGTGTTTTCCTTCCTTCGTAGGGCTGGGTTTGTGGTATATTTGGTTTTGTCATGGAATATCTTGCTTTCTCCATCTATGGTGATTGAGAGTTTTGCTGGGTGTAGTAGTTTTGTCTGGCATTTGTGTTCTCTAAGAGTCTGCATGAGATCTGCCCAGGATCTTCCAGTTTTCGTAGTCTCTGGTGAGAAGTCTGGTGTGATTCTGATAGGTCTTCCTTTATATGTTACATGGCCTTTTTCTCTTACTGCCTTTAATGTTCTTTCTTTGTTTAGTACATTTGGCGTTTTGATTATGATGTGACAGGAGGTATTTCTGTTCTGGTCCGGTGTGTTTGGAGTTCTGTAGGCTTCTTATATATTCATGGGCATCACTCACTTTAAATTAGGGAAGTTTCCTTCCATAATTTTATTGAAGATAATTGCTGGTCCTTTATGTTGTAAAGTAATATACAGCAAACCGGTAGCCAACATCAAACTAAATGGAGAGAAATTTGAAGCAATCCCAGTGAAATCAGGGACTAGACAAGGCTGCCCTCTCTCTCCATATCTTTTCAATATATTACTTAAAGTTCTAGATAGAAGCAATTTGACAACAGAAGGAGGTCAAAGAGATACAAATTGGAAAAAAAAGAAGTCAAATTATCACTATTTGCAGATGATATGATAATATACTTAAGTGACTCCAAAAAACAAAAAAAAAAAAAACAAACAAAAAAAAAAACAAAAAAAACTCCACCAGAGAACTCCTACAGCTGATAAACAACTTCAGCAAAGTGGCTGGTTATAAAATCAACTCAAGCAAATCAGTTGCCTTCCTATACTCAAAGGATAAGCAGGCTGAGAAAGAAGTTAGGGAAATGACACCCTTCACAATAGCCACAAACAATATAAAGTGTCTTGGAGTGACTCTAACCAAACAAGTGAAAGATCTATATGACAAAAACTTCAGGTCTCTGAAGAAGGAAATGGAAAAAGACCTCAGAAAAATGGAAAAATTTTTCATGCTCGTGGATTGGCAGAATTAATATAGTTAAAATGGTCATCTTGCCAAAAGCGATCTACAGATTCATTGCAATCCCCTTTAAAATCCCAACTCACTTCTTCACAGAGTCAGAAAAAGGAATTCTCAAATTCGTCTGGAATAACAAAAAAACCCAGGATAGCTAAAACTATTCTCAACAGTAAAAGAACTTCTGGGAGAATCAGTATTCTAGACCTCAAGCAATACTACAGAGCAATAGTGTTAAAAACAGCATGGAATTGGCACATTGACAGGCATGTGGACTAATGGAATAGAATTGAAGACTCAGAAATGAATCCACACACTTAGGGTCACTTGATCTTTGACAAAGGAGCTGAAAACATCTGGTAGGAAAAAGATAGCCATTTCAACAAATGGTGCTGGTTCAACTGGAGGTCAGCATGCAGAAGAATGCGAATTGATCCATTCTTATCTCCTTGTACTAAGCTCAACTCAAAGTGGATCAAGGACCTCCACATAAAACCAGACACACTGAAACTAATAGAAAAGAAACTGGGAAGACCCTTGAGGACATCGGTACAGGGGAAAAGTTCCTGAACAGAATACCAATAGCTTATGTTCTAAGATCAAGAATTGACAAATGGGATCTCATAAAATTACAAAGTTTCTGTAAGGCAAAGGATACTGTCAAAAGGACAAAACGGCAACCAACAAATTGGGAAAAGATCTTCACCAACCCTACATCCGATAGAGGGCTAATATCCAATATATACAAAGAACTCAAGAAGTTAGACCCCAGGGAACCAAATAACCCTATTAAAAATGGGGTGCAAGTCTACGCAAAGAATTTTCCCCTGAAGAAATTCGATGGCAGAGAAGCACCTTAAGAAATGCTCAACATCATTAGTCATTAGGGAAATGCAAATCAAAACAACCCTGAGATTTCACCTTACACCAGTCAGAATGGTTAAGGTTAAAAACTCAGGAGACAGCAGGTGTTGGTGAGGTTGTGAAAAAAGAGGAACACTCTTCTACTGCTAGTGGGATTGTAAGATAGTACAACCACTATGGAAATCAGTCTGGCAGTTCCTCAGGAAACTGGGCATGACACTTCAGAGGACCCTGCTATACCTCTCCTGGGCATATGCCCAGAGGATTCCCCAGCATGCAATAAGGACACATACTCCACTATGTTCATTGCAGCCTTATTTATAATAGCCAGAAGCTGGAAAGAACCCAGATGTCCCTCAGTGGAGGAATGGATACAGAATATGTGATATATTTACACAATGGAATACTACTCAGCAAATAAAAACAATGAATCCATGAATTTTTTAGGCAAATGCTTGTAACTGGAAAATATCATCCTAAGCGAGGTAACCAAATCACAAAAGAATACACATGGAATGCAATCATTGATAAGTGGATATTAATTAGCCCAGAAGCTCAGAATACTGAAGACACAATTAGCATATTAAATGATTCCCATGAAGAAGGAAGAAGAGGGCGCTGATCCTGGAAAGGCTTGATCCAGCATTGTAGTGGAGTAACAGGACAGAGAAAAGGGATGGGGAATGAGAGGAGAATGGATGGAGAGAAGAGGACTTATGGGACATATGGGAAGGGGGAACTGGGAAAGGGGAAAGCATTTGGAATGTAAACCAAGAATATAGGATATAAAAAGATAAAAAAATTAATATAAAGAAAAGCTATCAGGCACTTCACAAAAAAAGATAAAGAAGAAGAAGAAGAAGGAGGAGAAGAAGAAGAAGAAGAAGAAGAAGAAGAAGAAGAAGAAGAAGAAGAAGAAGAAGAAGAAGAAGAAGAAGAAGAAGAAGAAGAAGAAGAAGAAGAAGAAGACAGGAGGAGATTCGAATCATATTGGCCAGACTTCGACTTATAAGATCTCAAAGCCCACATCTACTCTGACACACTTCTAGGAGCAAGACCACACCAACTCTAAAAAGGTCACACATCCTAATAGTGCAGGAAACACACACACACATACAGACATACTAGTCTCTTGGGCCATTCCTATTCAAACAACCATAGTGCTATTGAAGGGTTCTTCTGAATTTAGAGTGGTGAATACTTCAAAGAGGAGGTGGGTATGATTTATAGACTATGGAAACTCTCAGTGCCATGCCAACTAGACACAGTGTTTGAAGAGAGTTATAACTCACTGACATTCAGTATATTAAAACAAAATAAAATAAAATAAAATAAAACAAAACATCAAATTTTGGTCCACTTCACTTTTTGTAGACGTGTTGATTTCTTCCCTTGCCAAAGAGTAAGCTGATAGGAGCATTTCCACACTTACTGCAAGTCCTTTGAATGTGTTTTAAAGCAGCCTTTACATATTTACACTTAGATGCATTTCTCCTGTCTAAACTAGTAAGTTTTAAGCTCCATCTATTAACAAAATGTCCCATGAACTCTTCTTTTGGATCTACAAATGCTACTACCTTTTCAGTAAATGCAGACATAAAAATATCAGAAATGTATTGATAAAACTGTGATCAAAATAATTTGAATTCTCAGTATCAGGCCTACCTACCGCCTTCTAAATTTTGACTGTTACTAATACCATCTCTACCTAAGAAGTTTTTGACTTCAGTGATACCTCCTGTTTCCCTATGTGCTTCATGTGCACCTGGTCACATGCCACCACATGCACATAAGATTCCTTTGAGATTTCTTTTAAGCCTTTAATCACAAACCATCTTGCTCATTCCTAACACTGTTCATTTTGTTATTGACTACATTGTGGTTGCTCTAGTGTGCCTAGATAAAGTACAGGTTTTTAAACTTATAATTCTTACCAATATCATTAAATTTTACTTCATATATTTTCTACAACTAGTTTTACACATGATCTTTCTTTTAACAACAGTAGACACCTTTTGCCAGTGTCTCCCAACATATGCACTCTAACTTAGGATGGTCACCCTGGAAGAAAATTACATAGTTACTCTTTAAGATTATGGGAATTTTTAAAATAAGTAATATTATAATCTACTTATAATATATTTAAATAAATTAATACCTAAACTTTATAGAAATGTGTATTCATATAACAGTCTTTTTTTGTAAGATGCAAAGGACATCATCAGAATATTTTTATTGTAAAAAATAAAGTAAAAAGGAACAAACTAGAAAAAGAATAATATTTAGTAAGTAACTGTCTGTGAAAAACTATTTTAATGAAATGTGTACTTAAAAATCACACTTTAGCATACCTTAATCTCAACTGTTTTTCCTTATAGATATTATTATGTAGTTCAACACATTTTATAGAGCATTTAGTGTTTCTTAGAGTCTACAACTTTTTATATACCTGGCCAGTTTAATATCCTTTGAGATTCATGTTGGAAACCTGGAGGTATTTATAACAAAGAATCTATTATAGCACCTGTGAGATCTTCGCATCACAGTTATGAAATGTTTGACAAATAATGTATAGTAGAGTGTTCTATAAGACCAAATAATATATTTTTGTTCATCAAGGAATGTTTAATTTGCAAAATTAACTTATAATAAACTACGTGTGTATGTGTATATGAAAATTTGACCTTAATCTTAGTAGGACAGTGGCTTCAAAATGTTGAACTTCTAAGAGCCCTAAGTGTAACTCTATATGTGCATGTTTCATTTTCAGTGCATCTCAACTGTTTTATAGCTGTGACATTTTAATGTAATTGTTCATGAGGTGGTGACTCCCCAAAACATAAAGTTATTTAATTCCCAATTATTACCCTAATTTTGTTAATGAATCATAATGTAAATCTCTGATAAGCAGGATATCATGACCCACAGATTTTAGAATCAGTGGTCTAGACAATAGACACAGCTCATTATAAAAGTAATCCCATATGAAATGAATATCCTGAAATGAAAACTTTTGAAAACTCTGGAACATAAAAATTTTCCTAAAAGTTAATAAATTATAGAATAATTGTGCTAGTATAGCATAATTAACACCAAAATATTTAAATATTTTAACCAATCATTTATTCAATCTACATCCTGATTGCTTCCCCCACTCACTCCCTCACACAATCTTTCCCTCCATCCCACTCTTCTCCAAGAGATTAGGGGCCTCACTAGGTATCTCCGAATCCTGGCATATCAAGTCTCTATAGGGTTAGGTACATAAGTTCTCCCAAAGGCCAGACATGGCAACCCAGTTAGAATAGCATATTCACAGATAGGCAAAAGCTTCAGTAATATCTTCCACTCTAATTTTGGGGGGTCTACATGAATAGTGAGCTGCACATTGGCTATATATGTGCAGAAATCTAGGTCCAATCCACCTATGCTCATTGGTTGATGGTTCAATCTAAGGTTCCTCAAGCATCTAGGTTATCTGTTGGTTTCCGAGTAGAGTCCATACCTCCGTCAGGGCCCTCAAAATTTCCCCCAAATCTTCCATAAGAGTCCCCGAGCTCCATTCAATGTTTTGCTGTGGGTCTCTGCCTCTGTTTGAGTCAGCTGCTGGGTGGAGCCTCTCAGATGATAGTCATGCTAGACTCCTATCTGCAAGTGTAACAGAATATCATTAATAATATCAGGGACTAGCACTTACACATATGATGGGTCTCAAGTTGTGCTGGTCATTGTTTGGTCAACACCCCAGGCTCTGTTCCATTACCCTTACCTGTATTTCTTGTAGACAGGTCAAATTTTGACTTGGAAGATATTTGGGTTGGTCAATGTCCCTTTCACTTCAGTGAAATTCCTACCAGTATACAGGAGGTGGCCTTTTAGATTTTGATATCTCCAATGCTCTGACTCTGAACAATGGTAACCCTCATTGATTCCTGGGAAGCCTCCTTTCTCCTAGGTCTCTGGAACATCCTTGAGCTGCCCAACCCACCACCAACTCTACCAGTTGCAGATTTCTATTCACTCTCCTAGCTTTCTCCTTTCTTGTCCCACACCTGACACCAGACTTGTTTATTCTGCTCCTCGACCCCTCTCCCACTCATTTCCTTCCTTCCCTCTGCCTCCTATGACTATTTTATTTCCCCTTCTAAATGAAATACAAGGATCCTTGTTTCTACCTATCCTCCTGTTTAGTTTCTTTGGGTCTGCGGAGAACGCAGCTATCTTCTGCTTTATGGTTAATATCTTCTAAGTACATACCATGCATGTCATTTTCAGTCTGGTTTGCATCACACAGGATGATATTCTCAACTTCCATCCATTTTCCTGCTAAACTCATGATGCCCTTGTTTCTAATATGTAAGTAGTATGCAATTGTATCTCATTTTATTCGATATATTCTTTATTTACATTTCAAATGATTTCCCCTTTTCTTGATCCCCCCCTCTCCGAACGTCCCACAAGCCCTCTTCCCACCCCCTGTTCCCCCATCCCTCCCTCCCACTTCCCTATTCTGCTATTCATTTTCTTTATCTATGCTTAAGCTGTGAAACATCTAGATTGTTTCCAGTTTCTGGCTATTACTATAAATGCTACTAGGAACAGCGTTAAACAAGTGTCACTGTGTTATAGTGGAGCATCATTTAAATATATGCCCATAAGTGATAAAGCTGAATCTTGAGGTAGAACTATACCCAATATTCTCATAAAGTGCCAAGTTACTTTCCAAAGTGATTGCAGATGTTAGCACTCCAATTAGCAATAGAAGAATGTTCTTCTTGATCCATATCCTTGCCAGTATGTTCTATCACTTTTATCTTAGACACTTTGACTGGTATACGATGGAATTTTAGGATGCTTTTTATTTGCTTTTCTAATATGATTAAGGATTTTGAAGACTTCTTTAAGTGTTTCTTGACCATTTGTGATTCATCTGCTTAGAATTTTGTTTAGCTGTCTATGCCATTTTTGGGGGAGTTAGTGGTTTCTAGCTTCTTAAGTTCTTTATATATGTTGGATATTAGCCCTCTGTCAGATGTAGGGATTGTGAAGACCCTTTCCCAATCTGAAGGCTGTCATTTTGTCCTATTGACAGTGTCCTTTGCCTTACAGAAGCTTTTGAGTGCCACGTGGTCTCATTTATCAATTGCTGACTTACAGCCTGAGACACTGGTTTTCTGTTCAGGCAGTTATTTCTTGTTCTAATGAGTGCAAGGCTATTTCTCACATTTTGTTCTATTAGATTTAATGTATCCAGTTTTACATTGAGAAATTTAATCCACTTGGACTTGAGCTTTGTATGAGGTGATGAATGTGGAAGAATTTGTAATCTTCTACACACTTACATCCAGTTATTCTAGGATCATTTATTGAAGATACTTTTCTTTTCCACTGCATGGCTTTGGCTTCTTTGTAAAAAAAAAAATTAAGTGTCTGTAGGTTTGTGGGTTTATTACTGGTTTTCAATTCCATTAATCAACCTGTCTGTTTCTATACTAGGCAGTTATTACTATAACTCTGAAGTACAACAGGTCAGGAATGGTGATTTCTCCAGAAATTCTTTATTATTCAGGATTATTTTAGCTATTATATTTTGTTGTTGTTATTCTTTTTCTATATGAA
This sequence comes from Apodemus sylvaticus, assembly GCF_947179515.1. Classification (NCBI taxonomy): domain Eukaryota; kingdom Metazoa; phylum Chordata; class Mammalia; order Rodentia; family Muridae; genus Apodemus; species Apodemus sylvaticus. The sequence continues at coordinate 43,665,998 of NC_067473.1, read as the reverse complement.
GCTGAAAATTTCTCCTTCAAGTTCTGTTAAAAATTCATTGTGCTGGAAATTGTACTAAATCTGTGAATTGTTTTTGTTAAGATGTTCATTTTCAAGATGCTAATCCTAGTGATCTATGAACATGGGAGTTCTTTTCATCTTTTGATATATTCAACAATTCCTTTCTTTGGCAATTCAAAGTTCTTTTTATGAAGGTATTTCATTTGCTTGGTTAGATTTTTATTAGATTTAGATTTATTAAATTTATTAAATTATTTGTGATTATTTTGAAGAGTATGGTTTGCCAAATTTCTTGGTCTATTTATTATTTGTTTAAAGGAGGGCTAATCAGTTTTTTACTTAATTTTGTATCCAGACACTTTGCTGAAGGTGCCTATAAGCTAGAAAAGAACTCTAGAGAACTCTGAGGGTTCTCATATACATAATCACTTATCATCTACCAATAGCAAAACTTTGACTTCTTCCTTTCTAAATTATATGTTGATGTACTTTAGTTACCTCATTTGCCAAGTCAGGATTTCAAGTAGTGTTTTGAATAGATAAGGAGAAAGCAGGTGGGGGAACACTGTCATAGAAGAAGGGGGAGGGGGAGGGGAAACCAGGAACAATGAAAACATTTGAAATGTAAATAAAAATATATCTAATAAAACAAAGAAAGCCTGATAGGTTTCTGTCCTAAAACCATCGGGCTCTAGGCTTTATTTGATGGGAGATATTTAAGGATGGAAGATATTGCTTCTATTTCCTTGGTGGTTATAGGAGTTTTTAAATAGTTTATCTTATCTTGATTTAACTTGGGTAAGTGGTATCTGTCTAGAAATATCATCCATTTAGTTAATATTTTCCAATTTTGTGGAGTACAGGCTTTTGAAGTAAGACCTAATAATTCTTTGAATTTTCTCATTGTCTGTTATTTTGCCTCCCTTTTCATTTCTGATTGTGTATTTGGATACTGTCTCTCTCCCTATTAGTTATTTTGGCTAAAAAAAAATTTTCTCTCTTGTTGATTTTCTCACTGTCAACTCTGATTTGTTCATTCTTCCTACTATTTTAGTATTATTAGTTTTGGTGTGTTTGTGTGTTTGCTCTGCTTTCCTATTTCTTTTCTTTTCTTTTCTTTTCTTTTCTTTTCTTTTTTTTCTGTTATGGAACTACTAATTTCCTGTGTTTTTTTGCTAGTTACCTTCCTGGGATTGGTGTTTCTTTTCTAGTTCTAATATTTTCTGTAGGGCTGGATTTGTGAAAAAAAAACACTATTTAATCTAGATTTGTCTTGAAATGCCTCATTTTCTTCATTCTATGATGATTGAGAGCTGAATTGGTAGTTGGTATATATATCAGATGATACAGACTCACATCATATTTTGCTGATATAAACTCACATGGTATTTTGCTAAGGTAAGACCCATTGAAGGAGAAGTGATTTTTGGAGATAGTATAATGAGAACTCAGTGAACTTTGATGGCACTCTTGCATAGCTAACCATGCAATGCTTTTTGAATCTCTCCTCTTTGTCTTCATTGATCTTCACTTTGTTGAGAGAGGCACAGAAGACAACTTCTCCTCATTAGCACTTTTCAAGCCTGCTAATTTGTGCTTATTAAGCAGAGGCCTTGTGGTTTCTGCTGGATTGTTCCACTGCTTCTGAATCATGTTTGGATTCCTGACTCTATGGAACTGGACTACTCGTCCTGAAAAGCAGAGATTGGAATCACATCAAAGAACTACTTCTAAGTAGGTCCACATCCCTTTATTCTATTTATCATCTCTTCTCTACTTTTGAGACAGTGGACTAAAAGGCAGGTCAAAGCATTTGAGAACTCTTATTAAAAGTAGTTTTGAAAACTCCAAGCCTACAGGGAGTTTTACTGGGTATATCTGGGTAGTCTATGTGGAATTCTGGTTCTATAGAGGTTGTAAGGTATCTGTACAGGCCCTTCTAGTTTTCTGAGTCTCTGTGGAGAAGTCAGGAGTAATTATGTTATGTTTTCCTTTTTATGTTACAAGGTCTTACTCCCTTGACACTTTAATATTCTTTCACAGTTCTGTAGATTTTGTGCTTTGATTATTATGTATGTGGGGCATTTTCTATTTTGGTTCAGTCTAATTGTTGCTCTGTAAGCTTCTTGTATGTTTATATATATCACTTTCCTTCAAATGGTTGGGGAATTTTACTTCTATGATTTTGTTGAAAATATTTTCTGATCTTTGGAGCTGGGACTCTTTCCCTTCTATACCTATTATGTTTTTTTTTTGTTTGTTTGTTTGAAGTAAATATTTTATTGCATTGTTGAGCCTCAATTTTCTCACTGCAAAGGGCCTTTCTTTAGCAAAGGTGACTATTCCTATAACTGCTCATATGTGGCACTGGATTTGGTAAGCCTTTTTCTACTGTCAAAATAAACAGTCTTCCTTCAGCAAAAAAAAAATGTTTTTATATTACTAATGTTACAGCATTAATTATGTTACATAGTCTATACTTTATAAACACACATATTGTTATCTCCAACTGGCCTCATTGTTTCCATTTCCCTGTAAATTAAGTCCATCTCTTTTTTAATTGTTTCTTTGCTTTTTGTTTATTTTATTGCTGTTTTTCTTTTCTTTTATTGTAGATTTTCATTTACATTTCAAATGTTATTCCCTTTCCCCATTTATCTCCTGAATACCCTATCCCAAACCCTCCCTGCTTCTATGACAGTGTTCCCCCATCCACCCACACACTCCTGCTTCTCCATCCTGGTATTCCACTACACTGGGGCATCAAGCCTTCACAGGACCAAGGGCCCCTCTCCTCCCATTGATGTCCTACAAGGCCATCCTGTGCTATATAAGCTGCTAGAGCTACAGGACCCTCTATGTGTACTCATTGGTTGGTGGTTTAGTACTTGGGAGCTCTGAGGCATCTGGTTGGTCTGTATTGTTGTTCTTTCTATGGGTTGCAAACCACTTCAGCTCCTTCAGTCCTTTCTATAACTACTCTGCACTCAGTGTAATGGGTGGTTGTGAGCATCCACCTATGTATTTGTCAGTCTCTGGCAGAGACTTTCAGGAGACAGCTATATCAAGGCTCCAGCCAGCAAGCACTTCTTTTTTTTTTCCTTTTTTTATTAGATATTTTCGTTATTTACATTTCAAATGTTATCCCCTTTCCTTGTTCCCCTCCCAAGTCCCCTATCTAGTCTTCCCTCTCCCTGTTCACCAACACTCCCACTCCTGTTTCCCCATCCTGGCATTCCCCTACACTGGGGCAAAAAGCCTTTACAGGACCAAGGGCCTCTCCTCTCACTGATATCTGACAAGACCAACCTCTGCAAACTATGATGTTGGAACCATGGGTCCCTCCATGTGTACTCATTGGTTGTTGGCTTAGTCCTTTGGAGCTCTGGGGGTTCTTGTTGGTCCATATTTTTGTTCCTCCTATTGGGTTGCAAACACCCTCAGCTCCTTGGATCCTTTCTCTAGCTCCCCATTGGGGACCCTGTGCTCAGTCCAGTGGTATTTGTCCCTGTATAAATCCTCTCTGTATTTGTCAGGAACTGGCAAAGCATTTCAGGAGACAGCTATATCAGTCTCCTGCCAGCAAGCACTTCTTGGCATATGCAATAGTGTCTGGGTTTGGTGACTGTATATGGAATGGATACCCAGGTGGGGCAGTCTCTGAATAGCCTTTCCTTCAGTCTCTTCAGTCTCTGGTTGTTTTGATTTGCATTTTCCTGATGACTAAGAATGGTGAACATTTCTTTAGGTACTTCTCAGCTATTTGATATTCCTCAGGAAAAGGAAAATTCTTTGTTTAGCTCTGTACCCCATTTTTTAATAGGGTTATTTGGTCCTCTGGAGTCTAACTTCTTGAGTTCTTTGTATATACTGGATATTAGCCCTCTGTGGGATGTAGGGTTGGTAAAGATCTTTTCCTAATTTGTTGGTTGCTGTTTTGTCCTATTGACAGTATCCTTTGCCTTACAGAAACTTTGTAATTTAATGAGGTCCCATTTGTCAATTCTTGATCTTAGAACATAAGCTATTGGTGTTCTGTTCAGGAAATTTTCCACTGTGCCCATCTGCTCAATGTTCATCCCCAGTTTCTTTTCTATTAGTTTCAGTGTGTCTAGTTTAATGTGGAGGTCCTTGATACACTTGGACTTGAGCTAAGAACAAGGAGATAAGAATGGATCGATTTGGAGCTAGAGAATATCATACTAAGTGAGGTAACCCAGACTCAAAAGGTGAATCATGGTATGCACTCACTAATAAGTGGATATTAACCTAGAAAACTGGAATACCCAAAACATAATCCACACATCAAATGAGGTACAAGAAGAAAGGAGGAGTGGCCCCTGGTTCTGAAAAGACTCAGTGAAACAGTATTCAGCAAAACCAGAACGGGGAAGTGGGAAGGGGTGGGTGGGAGAACAGGGGAAGAGAAGGGGGCTTGCGGGACTTTCGGGGAGTGGGGGGGCTAGAAAAGGGGAAATCATTTGAAATGTAAATAAATTATATCGAATAAAAAAACAACAAACTTCTAAAGAAAAAAAAAGAATGTAAAATAAATGATATTGTGAAATAAAAAAAAAAAAAAAAAAGAATGGATCGATTTACATTCTTCTGCATGCTGACCTCCAGTTGAATCTGCTATCTTTTTTTCACTGGATGGTTTTAGCTCCTTTGTCAAAGATCAAGTGACCATAGGTATGTGGGTTCATTTCTGGGTCTTCAATTCTATTTCATCGATCTATCTGCCTGTCACTGTACCAATACCATACAGTTTTTATTGCTATAAAAACTTGAGGTCGGGAATACTGATTCCCCCAGAAGTTCTTTTACTGTTGAGAATAGTTTTAGCTATCCTGGGGTTTTTGTTATTCCAGATGAAATTGAGAATTGATCTTTCTAAATCTATGAAGAATTGAGTTGAGATTTTGATGGGGATTGCATTGAGTCTGTATATTGCTTTTGGCAAGATGACCATTTTTACTATGTTAATCCTGCCAATCCACTAGCATGGAAGAATTTTCCACCTTCTGAGGTCTTCTTTGATTTCTTTCTTCAGAGAATTGAAATTCTTTTGGGATTTTTGTTTATTTGTTTGTTTGTTTGGTTGGTTTGGTTTCTTCTGAGACAGTGTTTCTCTGTGCAGGCCTGGCAGTCCTGGAACTCATCTGTAGACCAGGCTCACCTCAAACTCAGAAATCCACCTGGGTCTGCCTCCCTAGTTCTGGGATTAAAGGTGTGTACCACCACTGCCTGGCATGAAGTTCTTGTATACAGATCTTTCATTTGCATGGTTAGAGTCACACCAAGGTATTTTATATTATTTGTGACTATTTTGAAGGGTATCCTTTCCCTAATTTCTTTCTCCTTTGAGTAAAGGAAGGCTACTGATTTGTTTGAGTTAATTTTATAACCAGCCAATTTGCTGACATTTATTAGGTTTAGAAATTCTCTGGTGGAATATTTCAAGTCTCTTAATTAAGCTATCATATAATCTGCAAATAATGATATTTTGACTTCTTAATTTCCAATTTATATTTCTTTGACCTCCCTTTGTGGTCTAATGGATCTGGCTAGGACTTATTCCTATTCAATATAGGGCTGGAGTTCTATGTTGAATAGGTAGGGAGAGAGAAGGCAGACTTGTCTAGTCATTTTTTCTTAGGTGAAGACTTTTCATGGTATCTCATATTTCCCTCTTTTTAGACTTAATATTTTCTTTTATGTTATATCAACTTCTTGTATTATATTTTCTGTGCCTGAGATATTCTTTTTGATCTTTCATATTTTGATGGCAATGTTTGCCCTTTATTGTTCTTGTTCTCTTCCCTAGGTTTTCGATTTCCAAGATTTCCTCAGTTTGTGTTTCACTTATTGCTTCTATTTACATTTTCTTTTTTTGACAAATTTTGTTTATTTCCTTCACCTGTTTAATTATGTTTTCTTGTATTTATTTAAGGAATTTATTTGTTTTCTCTTTAATGGCCTCTGTCATGTAATTTTCTAGTTTTTCCGTTGTGTTCAAATATCTAGGGCTTGCTCTACTTGGTTAGTTGTGCTCTGGTGGTGTTATTCAACTCAGGACTTTATCATTTGTGTTCTTTTGTGGGAGTTTACTCATCTACATAGCGTTAGTCCCTCCATGTTCCTTTTGTAGTAAATATTGGGAGCAGGCCTAATCTTAATGATCCTGTTATAGATATCCTTGGGCTGCACGGTACTAGATCAGCAAGAATGGTGCTATGGTTGGGAGAGCAGGCAGCTCAGGGCAGCTGTGCATGCCCCAGAGGACTTGGCATCAGGCAAGGATTCAGACATATGGATCCAGACATATGTTTTTATAGCTCACACGCAACTTAGCATGGTTGAGAATCTAGACATCCTTTTCTCTTTTGAAAATTTTAGAAAAGCAATCTTCCTACTAAATAAGAAGACAAATAACGCACATTTCAAAATGAGCAGATATGACTTATATTTACTATTTTTAAATACCTGAGATTTCATAAAATATTTTTCTTCCCTTTCATTTAAAGGAAGTGTCATTTCTGAAGTATGATTTTACCATATATATCATATATACATCTGCATATATATGTATATTTTGTTTGTAATACTATGTAATATAATGAGTACAAATTGTATTCTCTATAATAGATTATATACAAATTATAATATATATGTATATACTTTCTTATCTGCCCAGAATATTAATATACTGATATTTTTAATTAATAACAAAATTATAAGAAATTGATGTATCAATTACTGGAAATTATCTCTAACTTTAATATACTTACTATAAAAGTCCTAAGTGAACATAACTTAAAATATTGCCTTAATAAAACTTTATGTGAAATAACTTGTTATAAATAATTACTGAGCAAAACACAATTAAGTTAACAACACGACTCACAGAAAACTATTCAGACAGCAGAAATATATGTCCTCTTTCTCCATCCATGCATATCCTACTAGAATGGTACATTTATCCAAATTTATGAACACAAATAGAAACATTATTGCAATTCAACATTAGTTGTTTACATTAGGATTTGTTCTTGGCTTTGAATATTTTATGTATTCCAATATCATGAATGCATTATATAGTTATACATAGTCTCTTCAATGCTCCAAAATACCTTGGAAACTTGTTATTTTTTATTTTCTTTAACATTTTCCTCTATTTTAAAAGATGGTGTTGAGTCATCATAATATACATAGAATTTTATTTAATCCATTTATAAATTTAAGGACATTAGATTCCTACACATACTGATAATAATGAATAAATCTGCAAACTTCAATATATTTAAATGTATGAATGGAATAGCGAAAAGCATGATTATTCAATCACATATTCAATGCATACTTTGTTTACAAGGAAATTTCTAATTGTCCTTTAAAGTGGCAATCACATCTGAAAGGCCATCCCCAATGAATGAGCAAAGATGGTATTGCATTACATACTTGTATCATTGCCTTATCAAAATACCTAATAAGATACACTTTGTTGGGGGAAAAAGGCTTATTCTAGCTTTCAGTTGAGGGGATATAGTCTGTCATGTCTGGAATGCATGGTGGCAGGATTGGCTGCTTTCCTTCTATCCTCAGTCCTGGAGCAGGGATGAATACTTATGCTCAATGCCCTTTCTCCCTTTTATTCAGTCCATGATGCCTGCTTATGGAATGGTGCTGCTCACACTAATTATGGGTCTTTAAAAGTTCAAGATACCCTCAGTCAGTAGCATGTCTTTTCATTCTCTCAACAGTGTTATATTTACAAGGACATAATGCTTATAAAGTATATTTTACCAATGTATTCTTCCAGAGATCATGCCTGTAATATAATGTCTAAAAATGTTACTACCAAAATTACATTTTGTGATAGGTCTTCAGTGCTAATTTCTGCTTGTTCTGTAAATATTGTATTTTCCACATATATTTTATTAGTAAATATCTACATTTTACAAAATATTTATGCCTTATTTGAAAAGTGCTAAAATCATAACTTTAAGAAATGATAATTCTATGAGACTTGGACCAATTATCCAAAGATCATACCTCATTTATGAAACAAATTTAAGAAACTTTAAGGGAATGTTTATGGCTATGCTGACTATGAATGTCAACTGTTATAAGCAAATCTGACCAATAAGCATTATCTCTAAGCTATTGGCTATCTGGGTCATCTGTATGTGTGACATAGAGACCTTACAGAAAAATCATCATCAATTAAAATATTATATTCAAGATAAGGTGACTAACAGTGTCTATAAAAGCAAGACATGTACTACGCAGACTGGTAATTTCTGCTTTTATTTCAGTTAATGCCATTTTCTAACTTGTTTTCATGTCTTTTGCTGAATGAGATGAGAAGGCATACTAAGTGAATTCTAAAATAAATGTTGGGAGAAGGAATACTCAAATAAAATTAACTCTTTCTTCCTTATTAAAACCTGCAATGTGTGAAATTACAAGCATTGCTTTATCAACATGATGCCATTCTTTGCAATTTAACTAACTTTAACTCATACTCCTTATTTTTTATAAAAGTAACCAACCTGAATTAGAGATTCAGAAAGCTTAAGACATGCTTCACAGAATGTTTTGCAATTAGACACCAGACAGTTGAAGAATGCACTAACAGTGTGCATATGCTATAAAAGAATCAACCCACACAAACCTTATTCAATTAACTCCCTGGAAAGCGTTCTTCAACCAATCTACCAAAAACAAAGCGACACAAATGATCTTATCTCAGTGCCTTGAGTAAGATGGCTTGGGCTTAACACTTTTCTCCAGAAAGACTTGATGTACCTGGGAAGCAAGCAATAAAACAGCAAACATTATTAAGCCATTTAATTTAATAGAACTTTTTACTCTTTATTTATTCATTTATTTATTTATTTATTTATTTATTTATTTATTTATTTATTTCTCTCTCCTTGTTCTCACGCCATCGCCTCTTTCTCCCCTCATTTTCCCCACTTAGGGTTTTGAATTCTTCAAAAACCCAAAACATTAAAATAAAATACCTTTGATCCATAATATTTTAGGTGTGTCTCTTATGTTTATGACGATGGCATTCAAAACCTTCAAATGGCAAATAACCTTGTCCACTGGCCTTTGTTTATAGATATGTGAGATTATAAGGCAAACTACACATCTTCCTGGATGTGTCTTGCATTCGAATAATATTCTTTACAGGAAGCTATATGTTGATGTTTAAATCAATAATATATATCATAAAAACACTTAATGCTTAATCTTCACTTTCTCATGACACACACACACACATATATATATATATATACTTACATTATACATACATATATATACTTATAATTACATACATTATGTATGTAATTATATGTGCATATATTTCTGAAAAGCTCCATTTTTTTCTAAAGGAAATCTGTCAGGTGATACCTTATTTAAAGATAGTCTGAAATAAAAATTTACTATTTATTTCCTGTAGCTAATACAACTACATAAAATATATTATGTAAATTCACATTAAATTTGAAATTCATCCAAATACTGCCTCCCAAGTACTGGGATTAAAGGTGTGTGCAACCACTGCTCCGCAAGTTTTACTCATTAATGTCTTATATTATAAGGTAATCAGTGAAGGGAAGTTGGAAATACAGTTAAGATTTTTTAAAATTACAGACAGAATATAGTAAAATCTTTCTGAGGAAGAAAAATGTGTTTTTTCTACAAGAAAGGAGAATGATCTTATAGTGTACTATAGAATATCCACTTGAATTATTTTCAGTAAAATTCATGATTGTAACTTTTCTGTTCTATTTTCTGTCACAGTATTCCTTTTCTGGATAGTAGAATAAAACAATATAGCTGATTACTAAGTGAGGTAACACAGATCAAAAAATGAATCATGGTATGCACTCACTAACAAGTGGATATTAACCTAGAAAACTGGAATACCCAAAACATAATCCACACATCAAATGAGGTATAAGAAGAACAGAGGAATGGCCCCTTGTTCTGGAAAGACTCAGTGAAGCAGTATAGGACAAAACCAGAACATGGAAGTGGGAAGGATTAGGTGGGAAAACAGGGGGAGGGAAGGGGGCTGATGGGACTTTCGTGGAGTGGGGGTCTAGCAAAGGGGAAATCATTTGAAATGTAAATAAAAATATATCAAATAAAAAAAAGATGTGTTGCAGAGGAATAATAGTAACAAGAAACTTAAGCAGAACTGAGCTGGAATCTAAGAATTAGAGAAATTTGCCTGGTAAGTAGGGTGCAATAATTGCAGTAAACACATGGATCAAACCATGATCAAGTTAATGTCAGTACACTAATGGTAGATATTTATTACTCATTAAAAAAAACCTGTGAGTGAGTGACAGATTTTCTCTCCATTACATATACAACATGACATCATTCCCTATCAGTGTTTACTGCATAAAATTAGCAAATGAGAGTCTAAGTTGAAATAATCTTTTGTTTATAATCTGAACTGTTAAGGAAGAATAAGTATATGAGTATATAAATCCAACCCTTGCTTGTTTTTTACTTATATTTGTCATTCATCCACACACTCAGACTTCTTGTAAGACTTTCTAATAGCCAAAGTTTTGAGGTCATCTCAGTCAATATGTTCATGGAAGCTAACTTCATAGATGCAACTGTAAACACACAAAAACAAAAGCCAAACAAAAACATAGTCAATCTACATAAGTATAAATATATATTTGCTGATACATGGAAGTGTAGTGAATGACGTCTTAGATGATAAAGTGTCTACCAAGGATATGTATGTTTCATTGACAGTACACTGCATTGTCTGTAGGAAGGAAAGCCTCTAATTTCAGCAGATACCTGTTCCAAGTGTTAAGTACCTTTTGTCATAAAGACATTAGAAAACTTGTTTTTAATTGTGAAAAACCAGTTAACCAATACAAACCACTTATTATGTCTGTGTCATCTGATTCTTGATGAGGCTTATCAATTTTTGATTCCTCAGCCCTGGGATGAGACTATAACCTTGTCTCCCTCTTTTCTTTTCTTTCTTTTATTTTGGTTTTTTTTCAAGACAGGGTTTCTCTGTGTAGCCCTGGCTGTCCTGGAAACCCACTCTGTAGACCAGGTGGGCCTCGAACTCAGAAATCCACTTGCCTCTGCCTCCCAAGTGCTGGGATTAAAGGCATGTGCCACCATCGCCTGGCTGTCTCCCTAGTTTCTTATTAAGAAAAACAAATAGTATGCTCCCTATATCTTTAACATTTGTACAATTTTTACATTGATGCATTTATGGAAAACTAGGTAGCTCTGATGGTTCACATGAAATTATATTTTGAATAAGCAAAACAAACTTAATAGGATTAAGAAATATGTGGAATAAATAAAGCAGAAATATTAGCCTTAAACATTTCAAGAGGATCCACTGAATATGCACATATTAATTAGTAAAATTAATTACTATTAGCTTGAGTAAATAACAGAATAGATTAAGAGTTAGGAGAAAATGGAAAGCAATGAAAGAAGACAATGAAATTCACTCGAAATAATATAAACAACAAATAGTGGGTGAAAATGTAAAATAAAACCTGAGATGAAGAGATTAAAGTGTCACCTTTGTGATATGTGCCTAGCAAACAGGAAAATTAATGAACTATGACAGAATAAAACTAGAAATCCATAGCCAAATGCCATCTTTAAAATGTCAAAAACCTAATAATTAACAAAACAAAGTTCTGAAAGTCTAAGGACAAATAAGGAACTCACAAAAATGCATAAGATATGTTGCAAAACTTGTGCAACTTGCTAATTTGGTTCTTCTAGAATAAATGTAACTTGAAGCAACTGTTTATTTTGAAAAGAAGTAAAGCCTGGATATGGTTCTCATTGAAGAAGAGCTTTATATTTAAGGCAGCAATTAGAATAATGGAAAAGCACAGCATCACAAGATAAAAGGATGAAATTATGAAGTACAAAAGCATACCTGAAAAATAAAATGAGAAAAAAAGTGTAGACAGCATTTTCAAAGACCATCTAAATTAATTGCTGGTGACATTTTTAATAAACCCTGAATCAGATACAAATAAAGAGGAGGATGGGAGTAATTTGTAGAGCTGAACGCAAATGTACATTTTATATAAGGTTACCGCCAAATTTCTCAAAAACTAGAAAGTTCCAAAACTGCATACAATGGAGTAAAGAACCTTAAAAATAGTTACTATCAAGGATGTTATTATAGAATACTTCTTTACAAAATAGCTACAATTTCTACCTGATATTTTAGGAGGCTTGTGCAGGCTTTCAAATATGCAATATATTTTTCAATGATCATAATTTAAGCCAAGTATACTGATAACATGAAGCAGATTTATCTATTTCAGAATTCTAAATCAGAACTTTAAAAATTAAAAGAAAATCCTCAAGGGCTATCAGTACAGAAATACACCTAATATCATTTTGAGAATAAGATTTAGCCGTTTTCATGGCGCAATGCTTAAGAATTCATACAACAAATTCAAGTAGGACACCTTACAGACAAAATTATGTCAATATCCTATTTTTTCTCTGGGCTTCTTTCTTTTCTTTTCTTTTTTTTTTTAGCATGACTTTTTTTTAAATTGATATATCTTTTATTTACATTTCAAATGATTTCCCCTTTTCTGGCCTCCCCACTCCCTGAAAGTCCCATCAGCCCCCTTCCCTCCCCCTGTTTATCCACCCAGCCCTTCCCACTTCCCTGTTCTGGGCTTCTTTCTTTACCTCTACATAACCTATTATTTGACCAGTGTTGGTCCTTCTAAGTTTGACCTATACATTCATCTCTCTCTTAGTTAAAGGCTTTATTGTTATTCTAGTACAGTTTACAAAATGAGAGAATGATATTCCAAGATACCATAGCAATACTAAACATAACTTTGACAGTTACAAGTTGTTTTTTTGTTAAATGGAGGATGGTTACTTTATGCCTTTAAATCTAATGCAAAAATAAATGAAGTAGCACTTCTGCAAATAGCTCATTACAGTTTTCAAAACACCTTACAAGGTAACCAAAACTCACACAAATATCAGAGGTGTAATTCAATCTAACCTGACTTGGGTTAACACACAAGCCTTTCAACTTAGAGAATAATAATACTTTGGACTGGGTTACCTCACTCAGGAATAGACATTCAAGTTCCATTCATTTGACTGCAAAATTCATGGTGTGTTTGTTTTTCATAGCTGAATATTATTCCATTGTATAGATGTACCACACTTTAGCCTTTCTTGAGTTGAGGACATCTAGGTTGTTTCCACTTTCTGTATATTATAAATAAAGCTGTTAAGAACAGATTTGAAAGAGTTACTTTGTGGAGTGCTGAAGCATATTTGGGGTATATGTCCAAGAGTGGTATAGCTGGGTCTTAAGGTATAACTATTCTCAGTTTTCTCTGAAAATGTAAAATTTATTTCCAAGTGGTTGTACAAGTTTACACTCCCTCCAACAACAAAGAACTGATTGAATTGCTGGACATCCTCACCGTCATGTGCTCTCTTGAGTTTTTAATCATAGCCATTATATTGGGTAAAAGATGGGACCTCAGAGTTGTTTTGATTTGCATTTCCCTGATGACTAAGGACTTTGAATTTTCTTAAAGTGTTTCTTGGCTATTCACGATTCCTCTTTTGAGAATTCTCTGCTTAGCTCTGTATCCCATTTTTAATTGTATATTTGAGTTATTGATGTTTAACTTCTTGAGTTATTTACCAGTTTTGGATATTAGCCCACTGTGAGATGCATGGCTGAGGAAGGTAGTTTCCCAATCTGTAGGCTGTCATTTTGTCCTATTGATAGTGACCTTTGCCTTACAGAATCATTGCAGTTTCATAAGGTCCTTTTTTTCAATTGTTGATCTTAGAACTTGAACCAATTAGGAAGAGTATGCATAACATATATACAACTTTTTCATAATTTATGAGTAGTACTCTCATTTTATCCTAGTTTGAATCATATTGACAACAAGGAAATGCACAGTAAACACAGAGAAACCTCCTCTTCATCCTAAATTCAAAGTTTAGTGCCAACAATTTTGCAGGATTTATTTTGCAGAGGCACAGAGATACAGAACCAGTTGCAAATAAAATCTCTACAATCCTATTCTAAGAAATTTTTCCTCACAATTAACTCTTCTATTAATTCACACTATGTAGATAATGCCAGAATATCCAGAGAGCTTTTTAATTAAAGTGACTATAAATGATATATAATAACCAAGCAGTTGACACATAGTAATTTCGTGATTATCATTGCTTCTCCTGAGATTTTTACAATAGATGCTGAAATGTCCCAGGAAATCACTTTGTAACAATAAACACAATCAGGACTAACAGATTAAAAGAGATCACTACAACAATTAAAGCCTGTTGGGAAAAAGTAGAGTTTTAGCTAATATATGTAAAAATATGTAATGTTCCTGTTTTGTTTTTTTTTTCTTTCTGTGCAACTCAATTCTGACTCACAATAATCACCTGTTCAACAACTTCACCAAAAATAGTTCAACACCTTTGAGGTTATTTATAAACCTAAAATGTTTGGTGATTTTATGAGCAATATTCTCATCTTCATTTACTACAATTCTTAAACAAATCTCCCATTCATTCATATGAATACACACAAATATCTTTCTCTCATGCTGCACACACTAAGTGACAGTAAAAATAAGTGATTATGAAATCTCTGTAATATGAATACTCTATGCAATAAAACACTAAATTATTTACTAATTCAAAGAAAATTTCCACATGACATAATTACTTTGTTGTCTTAAAAACATGACAGTTTCAATGGCTTTAGTATGCTGGCATCTTCCGAGTTGGATTTTTAGATTATTCTCTCAGCAATATTAAATTTTTATAAATGTATTCTTTTAATGACACTAGCATAATTTCTTCAGAACTTTTTTAGTCAGTTATCCCAATGTTTTAGATCTTTACTTTAGAGCATCCTCCATATTATTTTCAGTAACTGAATTTTTCAATCACCTAATCCTATTCTATTGTCTTATTCTACTCTGCTCTCATCTTCCTCTTAGAAATTTCGACCTGCCATCCACTTTATAACCTCCTTCTACAAATGACTTGAATTTGTGTGGGATATTCCTATAATCCTCCATATTGAAACATTTACCCTATGTCGTTATGGGCCACTCTTTCTTCTGTCCTTTATAGATTTTCCCTCCTGCACCCACTGTTCATTGGACATTCTGCCACTTGCCAGAGCAAAGACTGAAAAGCAGAAGAGAGACAGTCACCAATAATATGAAAGGCAGACCCTCCATTCCCTCTTCAGGAAAGAACAGGATTCAAAGAACTGACAGCAAAAAAGGAGGAATCATGATACAATAAGACAAAGTAAAATATCACATATTGAGGCTAGACAAAGTAACCAAACAAGAAGAAGAGTGTCTCAAGAGCAGGCAAAGAGTCAGAGACACACCTGCTTCCCCTGTTAAGACTGTCACAAAACACCCATCTCATCTCCATGATATATTTTAATTAGCATCCAAAATGTTTCATTTTGACATGGTCATACTGTTCCTTTATTTGAACCCCCAGTTTTTCGCCTTTTCCCCAGCATCCCTACTGGGATCTATCTTCTCTGAGTATGTACTTTTCACTTCATACCATGTGTTTTCATGACAAGTTTTGCATTAAAAAATAGCCCTAACCTCTTATATGCTTCTATTTCCAATTTCGTAAACTGCACCCAAACTGCTGCCTATGTGTGTATAAATATAAAACATAAAAACAAGCAGCCATATATGAAATAGAAAATACAGTATTTGTCTTTATTGATCTTCTTTACCTTATATTAATATCGGGAACCTTACAATTTCCATCAAATTCCATGAAGTTATCTTCTTGGAAAAGAATTGGAGAAAAAATTTTACTGTGTGTATTCATCAGATTTTCACTGTGGCTAGAAATATTTTCATGAGAGTTCATTACTCAAGGCCTCATTTAAGCTCAGTTACTAGTTTCTTTCTCAAATACTCTCATATTTAAAGTGAAGGCTTCAACATGTGAATTTGTGCAGGGAACAAATATCCTCAGAACAGTACTGAAAACAAATTCATCATGTGTGTAGCACAAAAAAAGAATGGAACAAGTTCCTGTAGAAAAATTTACTAATAAATTAAGTCATTAGAAATTAATATTCCATATGGAGAACCTCAATAAAGGCTCCTATAAAATACATTCACACTATAAAATTAGGTATTTCAAAGTTGATGAAATTATTAACTGATAGGCTTGTTTCAAACATGAAAGTCATGAATTTTGACAAAAAATATATAATGAAAGAAACATCTTATGTTGTTGTTTCTTTGGTCTTCCAAACATTTGCAATCAATGAACATGCTTAAGCTAACTAAAATTAATAAAGTAAATGCATTTAGCTATTAAGTTATATGTACTATGTATATATAATTTATATTAGTTTTTTATATATGTAATTCAAGATGTTTTATAGCTGATAAAGCAAATTTTATCTTCTTATAAAAAAATCTCAGAAATAATTAAGGCCAGGCCAGAGGTTATGTGTTCAACCTTGGATGACTGAAATAAGAAGACTTCAGTGTGTTTTCACATAGAGTATAATGAATAAAGTAAAGCACATTGCCTATCACTAACACGCTCTGCCTTCCTGGCCTCTTCTCTCCTTCTCCCTCTGCCATCACATCCTTCCTATGGTAGAACAATATCATGCTCTATGCATATCTGACCAGTTTTCATATCTTTTTACCTAGTACCATTTACTTACATGTGAACTCACTTTCAACGTTCATCAATTCAATTAATAATAAAATATATATGTCATTAAATGAAAGAGAATTTAAAATTGAAAGCTGTCAAGATCAAAGAAATTATTTTCCTTTATATCTTTTTCCCCTCACACCCAGTCTCATGTCTTGAACTATCAAACTGTTCACTTTTGTGTGAAGTTTCCACTATTAGAATAATAGAAGTAAAAATTTCCCAAATTTGTCATGTGTTCACTAAATACAGTTATTTTTTTTTGACTTTCAGGGAGTGGGGAGCCAGAAAAGGGGAAATCATTTATAATGTAAATAAAAATATATAGAATAAAAATAAATACAGATATTAATAGAGTTATTATTAGATGTATATTGGCTCGTATCTTCAAGTGGCATCATTTGAAATACAAGTAGTTTAATTTTTCTTGGTTGCATCTAATAGGAATAAAAACATTTCCATTTATTATTTTTAAACAATAAAACATGTCACCCTTAAAATCTGTATTGCCATCTCCTCTGTGTTGTATTTAAATAATAGCTTTCTATCCTGATAAATGCTGTGTACAAGTAAGAAATATTTTTAAAATTGAATAATATATAAAAGAATTTTTTATATTGGTCCTTCTTATAGAATATTTTTTTTCATCACACTGTTATTTGACTTGATTTATTTTCTTCTTTCTGACTAAATTTTCATTACTCTTTCTTGTTTTGATTATTTTTTGAGATGATAATACCATAATGTCATTTCCTCTAACTTTTCCTCCATTCAAAACCTCACATATAATCTCGTTTCTCTCTTTAAATTTCATGGCCTCTTATAGCTTTAGTTGTTGGTAAACACACAGAGTCTTAGATGCAACCATTCAGGAATAATCATTTGGTATTGGATATCCAGTTGGTAGGTTTTATCTGGTGGAAGACTATTTCTCCCACTCTCAGGATTTATTAGTTCCCTGTAGTTCATGATTTAGGGCTGAGATCTCATGAACTGTCCATTAACCAGATTACCATATCCACTGCTGTCACACATGTTTAGAAAGACATGTTGGTGAGACTTCATGAGTGTAACTTCTATCATTTCTAGGAGACACAATTTCATATGAAACTCTCTGTTCCTCTGGCTTGTACCATCTTTTTAATCCTCTCTTCTGCAATGATTTCTAGGCATTGGGCACACGAAATTTGTTGTAGATCTATTATTTGAGGCTGGAATCGACAACTCTGAATGTTAATTGGTGGTAGTTTCCCATAGTGGTCTCTATTTGTTGCAAGAAGATTCCTTAATGAAGGATGAGAACTGCATATATCTTTGCAAAAAGGATAAATATTGAGAAAGAAGGTTGGGAGGATGTTAGTTTCGTAAATTGATAATGCAGATCTCATCAAAGATCCCTGGATTCAGTAGGTTTAAGGAGTTAGCTAGGTTTTTAGTATAAGGCCTAAGTTCCCGCTTGGGCCTTTTTCCTTGCAAATTCTCACTCCATTCTTTAGTTTTCTTGTTTGGCTCAAAATCAACACCTACACTTTTTAATTGGCAATCTTTAAAACATACTTCCCCCTAAGAGATAACTGACTGTACTTTTACTCTGTGGAAAAACCCCTCTATTTTGTCATTAGCATAATGTTATGTTACTACCGTTTTGTCATTAACATACTGAATTTCTATTTTGTCATATATACTGCACACCTGGTGTTTAGGTTTTTATATCTCATTTAACAGGGCAACTACACTTGTAATATTCTTATTTTTACAATTGATCTTCTACTTATAGTGAGTAAACTTTAGGCAAACTGACCTAAAGGGAGGGACCGTAGATGAAATGCCTGACAGTAGGGAGAGGGAACTTCTATCTCCAGCAGGAAGACAGGGTATCAAATGAAGGAGAGGGGGGCCATCCTCCAGTCACAGCTATGACACATGATTGTTACTGACTGAAAGAATTACAGGAATAGAAATGGAGAAGAGCCTGAGCAAAAGAAGGTCCACTGACAGGCCCAAAGTGTAGTCTAGCTCAAGGGGATATCCCAAGGCATGACACTGTTACTGAGGCTATGGAGCACTCACAAAAAAAGAACCTAGCATGACCATTCTCAGGAAGACTCAACAAACAGCTGAAAGAGTCAGATGCAGATATTTGCACCCAACCAATGGACAGAAGCAGCTGACCCCTGTTGTTGAACTAGGGAAGGCTGAAAGAAGCTGAGGAGAAGGGTGACCCTATAGGAGGACCAGCAGTCTCAATCTTGACCTCTGATACCGCTTAAACACTGGACCACCAAACAGGCAGCATATATCAGCTGATATGAGGCCCTCAACACACATACAGTAGAGGACTGCGAGGTCTGTGTTCATTCAGAGATGATGCACCTAACCCTTAAGGGAGTGGATGCCCCAGGGAGTTTAAAGGTCAGGTGGAGTGGGGTTTTGGGATTCCACATAAAGACAGGGGTATGGGCAGGAGTTATGAGATATGGAACAGTCTGAGTGTGGACAGGGTTGGGGGGAATAAAATATGGAATATAAAAAATGTAATTAATTAATTAAAAATCTATATAATCAACACTTTTTCAAGACACTGATGCATTTAAACTACAAGGAAAGTATTATATAGAAAATTAAAAGTAAGACTCAGTAATGGGCAGCTTATTTAAGGTCTGTCATAAGGAAAAACAATAGGAGGGCTAGGGATATCTCTTAATACTTAGTAGCAATTGGCACTCTAGGAAAGGATCCAATTTCACTTCCCCTCATCTACATGGTAACTAAAATTAATTGGTTACTCCAGTTCCAGGGACCCAATATCCTTTTCTGTTATACTCAGGTACTCTGTATTTATGTGGGGCACATATACACTTGCAAGCACTTACACACAGATATAAAAATTCTAAAAACAACTCCAATTATAAAACTAACTGGCACTTCAGCAAAAAGTGACTTAAAATTAAGCAGTATCAATCTCAAGGAAATGTTAAGTAAAAGCAAATATCAGAAATTTCAATAACCTTTCAGATTTTTTACCAGAGAATGAAAAGAAAATAGAAGATATTGTCAGGAATATACCATCATCTTTATTGTCACATTTATAAAGAGAATGAAGTAATAAAAATAATTATGTAACTATGAAAAATAAGTAAAAATTCTTCACAACTCTATAATTCTCACTCTCACTCTCATTGTCCTCATTAAAAATGCAAATATTAGAGAAAAGAAAATTACACATCTCCCAACAGTAAGAAGACACATACTAGATAAAAATACATATAAATATATCTTATGGTATATACAAATACTGATTAAATTAATAAACATTTCCAGTAACAAAGGATTAGTAATATATATGTAAATTATTAATATATTATGCAATATCCATAAAATAAAATGAAAATCACATAAATAGCTCCAAAAATAAAGAAAATGCAGCAAAAAAAAATCCAACATACTTCCTAATAAGAAAATTTAACTAGCTTAGAAGGAAGATTCAACTTGATAAAACTACAAATGAAATTATACAGCTTGTGTCAAACTGAATGGATATTCAGTTTGTGAATTTTCACTGAATCATTTTTTTCACTGAGATCAGGAACAAAATATGATCTTATCACATTTTTATATATAATTGTAATGTTTTCTGGACATATGAATAAATGAAAAATAAAATAAACAACATCAAAATCTGATAGGAAGCATTCAAATTAAAATAAATAAATAAATTTGTCTCCTTTCAGTCAGTGAGATGGGAATAGAACATCCTGAAATATCTTACAAATCCCAGTGGAAGAGATAAAAGAGCATGCCCAAGTTCTAGAATATAAAACTAAAATCCTGGGTATGGGACGGAGGCCCAGGAATTGAGAGTGAATAGTTCCAGAGCAGACTCATCTCTCCTCAACTCACTTTTGGTCAAGAATATTATTGCAAGGACAAAAAGTATTTTACCATTTTGGTTGTAGTTTGGATAAGAAATGTCCCTCCCCCCCCCACCAAATAATTTCATATATTTGGATAGTTGACCTCTGATCATCCATGCTACACTTTAGAGAGATTATGGAACATTGAGGTAATGGATCCTTGCTGGAGGGAGCTCATCAATTGGGATTGATTTTGAGGGTTTATGCAGTGGTCTGACTTCCTGCTTTCCCACTCTGCAATCTGTGCAGTTGAAATATGATTTGAGTTTTCTGCTCTGGCTGCATTTGGCCATGTCTTCCTTGTCATTAAACCTTCCATTCCCATGCACGCACACACACACACACACACACACACACACACACACACACACACATGTCCTTTATCCATTACTCTTGGGATTGGTCATCAGGTAACTCCCCAGCTTAGTTGTAGGAAAGGTGCAGCCATAAACATTTATGTGCAAGTATCTCTGTGATATATTAACTTGGAGTCCTTTGGATAAATATCCTGGAGTGCCTATACCTATGTCTTGCAATATTTCTACTTTTAAGGTTTTGAAGAATCTCTACACTGTTTTTATAGTGTCTGGTCTTTAGTGAATGCGATTTCTTGATAACATTTTTCATTCTTACTGGAGTGAGTGAGATAGGATATCAGGATGGCTCAAATTTACATTTTCATAATGGTCAGCAGACTTAAATTCTTTTCTTATGTTTATTTGCCATTTTAGTTTTATATTTCACAGACTGTGTATTGGTTTTATTAGCCTATTTATTTACTGAATCTTTTTTCTTTATTATATGAAGCTTTTTTCTTTAGTTGTCCATGACTATTTCTCTTTTATGGAAAATGAATTACTCTCTCATAAAGTACATTCTGATTAGAGTTTTCTTCTCTCCACTAAGCCCAGCTACAATCTACCACCCAACTTCTCCAGATTTATTTCCACCCAGTTTTCTTTTCAGAAGAGAACAGGCTTCCAGGAAACAATAACAAACAATGGCAAAACAAGATACAGCAAAACAAAGGAAAGTCCTTCATTTTGATGTTGAATAAGGCAATCCTTATTTCCAGCAGAAGGAAAAGAGTCTCAAGGACAAGTAAAAGAGTCAGAGGCTCTTGGGTATTCTGAGCTTTTGGGCTAAAATCCACTTATTAGTTAATGCATGCAATGTGTGCTATTTTGTGATTGGGTTACCTCACTCAGGATGATATTATCTAGTTGCATCCATTTGCCTAAGAATTTTATGAAATCATTGTTTTTAATAGCTGAGTAGTACTTACTCCATTGTGTAAATGTACAACATTTTCTATATCCATTCCTCTGTTGAAGGACATCTGAGTTTCTTGCAGTTTCTGGCTATTATAATAAGGCTGCTATGAACATAGTGGAACATGTGTCCTTGTTATATGTTGGAACATATTTGGGTATATGCCCAGGACTAGCATAGTTGGGTCCTCAGATAATACTATTTCCAATTTTCTGAGGAACCACCAAACTGATTTGCAGAGAGGCTGTACCAGCTTGCAATTCCACCAATGGAGAAGTTTCTTTTCTCCACATCCTTGCCAGCATCTGCTATCATCTGAGTTTTTGATCTTAGCCATTCTGACTGGTGTGAAATAGAATCTCAGGATTGTTTCTCATCCTTTCGGGTTTCCTTAGTTAAGAATTCTTTGTTTAGTTCTGTATACCCATTTTAATAGGGTTAGTTGAATGTCTAGTATCTAATTTGTTGTGTTCTTTATATATTTTGGATATTAGCCGTCTATCAGATGTTGGATTGGTAAAGATTTTTCCCAATCTGTTTGTTGTCATTTTGTCATATTGACAGTGTCCTTTGCCTTATAGAATCTTTTGTATTTTATGATGTTCCATTTGTCAATTTTGATCTTAGAGCATAAGCCACTGGTTTTCTGTTCAGGAACTTTTGCCAGGTGCCATGTATTTGAGGCTCTTCCCCACTTAATCTTTCATTAGTTTCACTGTATCTGATTTTATGTAGAGATCCTTGGTCCACTTAGACTTGAACTTTGTACAGGGATATAAGAATGGATTGATTTTCATTCTTCTATATGGTGATGGCCAGTTGAATCAAGGTACAATTCACAGACTACATGAAGCTCAAGAAGAAGGAAGACCAAAGTGTTGGTGCCTCGGTTCTTCTTAGCGGGGGTAACAAAATATTCATGGGTGAAAATATAGAGACAAAGTGTGGAGCAGAGACTAAAGGAAAGGCCACCCAGAGACTGCCCATTCCATAGCCAGTAACCAAACAGAGACACTACTGTGGATGCCAAAAAGTATATGCAGACAGGAGCCTGATATAGCTGTCTCCTGAGAGGCTCTGCCAGAATGTGACATATACAGAGTCAGATGCTAGCAGAGATGTTAGGGAAAGGACAGAAGGAGATGAAGGGGTTTGAAACCCCATAGGAAGAACAACAATGTCAACCAACTGGAGCTCCCAGAGTTTAAATTACCCACCAACAAGTACACTGCAGGGACCCATGGATCTAGCTGTATATATAGCAGAAGATGGCCTTATAGGACATAAGTGGGATAAGAGGCCCTTTGTCTAGTGAAGGCTCAATGCCTCAGCATAGTGGAATGTGAGGGCGAGAAGGCATGAGTGGGTGGGTGGGGTCACATACTCATAGAAGCAGGAGGAAAGGAGATGGAATAGGAGTTTTCTGATGGTGGCAAAATCAGGAAAGAGGATAACATTTGAAATGTAAATAAATAAAATATCCAATTAAAATTTAACAGTAACAAAAGGCAGAAGCCCACCACCTCCCACTACTAGTCTCACACAAAACCCATCATACTAAGGACATGTGGAGGAAAATCTTTCTTATGATGATAGGATAAGGCTCAAATCTTTGAGTAAGCAGAGTATCAGTAGCAATCACTGCTTTGATTTTTTCCATTTGTGTTTGATTTTCTTCTGGTCTTCTTTTTATTATATATTTTCTTTATTTATATTTCAAATGCTTTCCCCTTGTCATGTCTCTCCTTTGGGAATCCCCTATTCCATCCTAACTCAACCTGCCTCTATGTGTGTGCTTCCCTACCCACCTACCCACTCATTCCTGTCTTCCTGCCCTGGCATTGCCCTATACTAGGGCACCAAACTCCCTCATGCCCAAGGGCCACTCCTCCCACTGATTTCCAACAAGGCTATCCTCTGCCACATATGAGGCTAGAGCCATGGGTCCTTCCATGTGTACTTTTTAGTTGGTGGTCCAGTACCTGGGAACTCACAGGGTCTGGCCAGTTGACACTGTTGCTCCTCCCATGGGGTTGCAAACTCCCTCAGCTCCTTCAGTCCCTTCTCCAAATCCTACATTGGGGATCCTGTGCTCAGTCCAATGGTTGACTGAGAACATACACTTCTGTATTTGTCTGGGAGTGGCAGAGCCTCTCAGGGAACCACCATATCAGGCTCCCATCAGCAAGCATCCACAATAGTGTCCAGGTTTGGTGGCTGTATATGGGATGGATCCCCAGGTAAGGCAGTCTCTGGATGTCCTATCCTTCAGTCTCTGCTCCATACTTTTTCTCCACATTTCCTCCTGCAAGTATTTTGTTCCCACTTCTAAGAAGCATTGAAGCATCCACACTTTGGTCATTCTGGTATACTCGGGGCTGCCCAGTCTTCCATCCTTGCATATCCAGGAACTATAGGGCATGGACTCCCACTCCTGGTGTGAGGCTCATGGTAATCATTGTATAATCTTCCACTAGTGAGGATTCCTAGTAATGCCAAAGATTTTTCTGAACTGGTTGATTTATTTATCTAGTAATGCCTTCCAGTAGTGGGAGTAAGTTGGGTCATTTGAATTGTCATATGAGTGGACAATTGCAGAGATCTTGTAGAGTGCCTTGCAGAGACCAAAACCATCAGGGCTGATACTAGGACAGAGAACTACTCCTTAAAAGCTGACAGCAAAGAGCAGCTTCTATAGAGCTCATTGAATTTATGTTAAGATTCTACTACATGTTTACTTCAACTCTAGTCTGTGCAAGGGAAGGTAATATGAAGGCTATGGGAAGAGAAACCTGGACCTCAATACAACCACAAAACCATTAACCTACAATCTGACCTGCTCACAAGATGTACTGGGGCTATGGTGGTGAAGAACTTGTGGAAGTAGCCAGTTAATCAATCTTTTAAGATACTTTCTTTATTTGTTAGATTTAAGTTGTTATGATTCTTCTCTTTTACCAGGAGGATTGAAAAAGAATAGATTCTCTTATATAGAGAAAAAATCTAAGCACTAAGCAAATTAAATACCAGATAATCAGGGATCAAATAATGGCCGAGTCTAATTCACATCTGGGATCCAGGATTTATAATATCAGCATCATCTACACACTTAATAGAAATACCAACTCCTGAAATATGTCTTTGGTAAGAAATTCTACTGAGTGCTCTAGAAAAATCATTACTATATGTGATTCTAATGCACAATAAAATGTAAAACCTCCTGGCTAAGGATTATAGCATAATTCCAATATATTTATGGAAATTAGTTAATTATTTAATAGTTTGCAGTTATCAGAGCCCATAAGATTGGGAAATGAAAATAAGACACAGTTTAAAAGTATCAGATAGAAGAAAAATGTCCACCTCTTTTATATAGTTTGCAAATGACACTGACTATATTTGGTCAATTAAATTTTATGTGCTCTATTGTCACTAAAATAACAATTTCCAAAATTGTCATAACAAGATGTCAAATACTTGAGGTATTCTGAGTGTTAATTAGCTTAATTTAATGATTCTGCATTGTAATGAAAAACTTAGGACTACTTAATACAGCACAAATCATAAAACTAAAGGTTTTCTATGTAACAATAGAAAAAAATTCTGAAGCTATTAAAATTTAAATGAATAGTGATTTACATGAAGTCAAAATAATAATCAAATTTTTAAAGATAGAAAAGTATTTATGAACAAGAATTTTTAAAGGAGTTCAAAAATATCTAATGTGAAATTTGAAAGTTAATCAAACATCCTTTATCTTCTCTCCATGTAAAATCTAATAATAGTCCTGTGACTACATCTAGGCAGCACTCTACACACAGACTCAAGAGAGCAAGTTGTCATCCCTGAAAATCCCTGATGATGCCAAGATAGACATGCATGGGAGATGTATGCTATGTTTGACTATCTAAATAAAATAAATGCTACTCACTAAAATTAACCAGTTAAATCTATATTTTTAATGACTTTCTACACAGTTCTAACTATGTCATAACTATAATAAGAGCAAAGATTTGCAATGGTAAAAAAATCTCACCAAGCCAATGACTAACACTTCAATTTCTAAAGAACACACACTCTCTAAATGTTAATCATAAAATTCACCTTTTCCATTTTTTATTGAAATTGGTGAGCTTTTTTCATATAATATATTCTGATCATTATTCTCCTTCCTACAGCTCCTCCTAGAGTCTTTGTATTTCCCCAGTCAGCCAAATCTACACCATTTCCGTCTCTTTCATTAATGAAGAAGCAACATCTAAAAGAAAGATATTATAAAGGACAAACAAATAAATAAAACATAAGAGACAAAATATGCAAAAATGTATACATCTGGATGTACACACATATAAATATGTACACACACACACAGATCCATCACATTAAAACACAAGATTAGAAACTCACATATATAAGCAAAAGATATGTTGACAAATAGAGAGAGAAAAATGTGCAAACCATTATGAAACAGAAACCCTCAAAAACTACCACTGAGCTCTTTTTTTTTGTTTTGTTTTTGGTTTTTTGTTTCTGTTTTTGTTTTTCTTCTAAGAGGTTTACCCATAATTGTGATTTGTGTACTGGGTGAGATCCTGTTGGAGGAAACTAATTTTCTCTTTGCAAGTGGTTCAGGAGATAGCTTCAGGATTAGAAATTGTGCTGTGTGCATATATGCCCTTTTAGAGCTAGGAGCACTTCTAGCTTAGATCAGTGCAGGCCCTATGCGTGCTGCCCCAGTCTCCGTGTGTGCATATATACGGTAGTCCTAATATGTTTAGAGCACTGTGTGTCTTTAGTGTTCTCCATCAACAGTGGCTCTCTTTCTTACACTCTTTCTGCTCCCTCTTCCACAAAGATCCCTGAGACTCTGTATTTTAAGTAAGCTTAAACTTCCTACAGTGTCAAAGTCATTAAGAATCAAGCCCTTTTAAAGGACACCATCAAAAGGACAAATCGGCAACCAACAAATTGGGAAAAGATCTTCACCAATCCTACATCAGATAGAGGGCTAATATCCAATATATATAAAGAACTGAAGAAGTTAGACTCCAGAAAACCAAACAACCCTATTAAAAAATGGGGTACAGAGTTAAACAAAGAATTCTCACCTGAAGAATTTCGGATGGCAGAGAAACATCTTAAAAAATGCTCAACTTCATTAGTCATTAGGGAAATGCAAATCAAAACAACCCTGAGATTTTACCTTACACCAGTCAGAATGGCTAATATTAAAAATTCAGGAGACAGCAGGTGTTGGCAAGGATGTGGAGAAAGAGGAACACTCCTACAAGGAGACAAGGATGGATCAATTCGCATTCTTCTGCATGCTGACCTCCAGTTGAACCAGCACCATTTGTTGAAAAGGCTATCTTTTTTTCATTGGATGTTTTCAGCCCCTTTGTCCAGGATCAAGTGGCCATAGGTGTGTGGGTTCATTTCTGGATCTTCAATCCTGTTCCATTGATCTGTCTGCCTGTCACTGTACCAATACCATGCAGTTTTTAACACTATTGCTCTGTAGTATTGCTTGAGGTCAGGGATACTGATTCCCCCAGAATTTCTTTTGTTGCTGAGAATAGTTTTAGCTATCCTGGGTTTTTTGTTATTCCAGATGAATTTGAGAATTGCTCTTTCTAACTCTGTGAAGAATTGAGTTGGGATTTTGATGGGCATTGCATTGAATCTGTATATTGCTTTTGGCAAAATGGCCATTTTAACTATATTGATCCTGCCGATCCATGAGCATGGGAGGTTTTCCCATTTTTTGAGGTCTTCTTCCAATTCCTTCTTCAGAGTCTTGAAGTTCTTGTCATACAGATCTTTCACATGTTTGGTAAGAGTCACCCCAAGGTACTTTATACTGTTTGTGGCTATTGTGAAGCGGGTCATTTCCCTAATTTCTTTCTCAGCCTGCTTATCCTTTGAGTATAGGAAGGCCACTGGTTTGCTTGAGTTGATTTTATAACCAGCCACTTTGCTGAAGTTGTTTATCAGCTGTAGGAGCTCTCTAGTGGAGTATTTTGGTTCACTTAGGTAGACTATCATGTCATCTGCAAATAATGATAGTTTGACTTCTTCCTTTCCAATTTGTATCCCTTTGACCTCCTTATGTTGTAGAATTGCCCGAGCTAGTACCTCAAGTACAATATTGAAAAGATTGATCCATCCTTGTCTCCTTGTACTAAGCTCAAATCCAAATGGATCAAGGACCTCCACATAATGCCAGACACTCTGAAGCTAATAGAAAAGAAACTGGGGAAGACCCTTGAGGACATCGGTATAGGGAGAAAGTTTCTGAACAGAACACCAATAGCATATGCTCTAAGATCAAGAATTGACAAATGGGACCTCTTAAAATTTCAAAGTTTCTGTAAGGCAAAGGACACCATCAAAAGGACAAATTGGCAACCAACAAATTGGGAAAAGATCTTCACCAATCCTACATCAGATAGAGGGCTAATATCCAATATATATAAAGAACTTAAGAAGTAAACTCCAGAAAATCAAACAACCCTATTTAAAAATGGGGTACAGAGTTAAACAAAGAATTCTCACCTGAAGAACTTCGGATGGCAGTGAAACACCTTAAAAAATGCTCAACTTCATTAGTCATTAGGGAAATGCAAATCAAAACAACCCTGAGATTTCACCTTACACCAGTCAGAATGGCTAAGATTAAAAATTCAGGAGACAGCAGGTGTTGGCAAGGATGTGGAGAAAGAGGAACACTCCTCCACTGCTGGTGGGGTTGCAAATTTGTACAACCACTCTGCAAATCAGTCTGGCGGTTCCTCTGAAAACTGGGCACCTCACTTCCAGAAAATCCTGCTATACCACTCCTGGGCATATACCCAAAATATTCCCCAGCACGTAATAAGGATACATGTTCCACTATGTTCACAGCAGCCCTATTTATAATTGCCAGAAGTTGGAAAGAACCCAGGTATCCCTCAACAGAAGAGTGGATGCAAAAAATGTGGTATATCTACACAATGGAGTACTATTCAGCCATTAGAAACAATGAATTCATGAAATTCTTAGGCAAATGGATGGAGCTGGAAAATATCATACTAAGTGAGGTAACCCAGACTCAAAAGGTGAATCATGGTATGCACTCACTAATAAGTGGATATTAACCTAGAAAACTGGAATACCCAAAACATAATCCACACATCAAATGAGGTACAAGAAGAATGGAGGAGTGGCCCCTTGTTCTGAAAAGACTCAGTGAAGCAGTATAGAGCAAAATCAGAACTGGGAAGTCGGAAGGGTTGGGTGCGAAAACAGGAGGAGGGAAGGGGACTGATGGGACTTTCAGGGAGTGGAGGTCCAGAAAAGGGGAAATCATTTGAAATGTAAATAAATATATCAATAAATTAAAAAAAATAGAAAAAAAAGAAAAGGGATTTAATCCACCCAGTTTGCCCCTACATCTCCAGAGCTTGAAATGAGTTTTGTCTTGCTGTGAACTCTAGAGAATATAAAGTTATCTCTATTATGAAAAAAAAAAAAAAAAGAGGAGCACTCCTCCACTGCTGGTGGGGTTGCAAATTGGTAAAACCACTCTGGAAATCAGTCTGATGGTTCCTCCGAAAACTGGGCACCTCACTGCCAGAAGATCCTGCTATACCACTCCTGGGCATATACCCAAAAGATTCCCCAGCATGTAATAAGGATACATGTTCTACTATGTTCATAGCAGCCCTATTTATAATTGCCAGAAGTTGGAAAGAACCCAGGTATCCCTCAACAGAAGAGTGGATGCAAAAAATGTGGTATATATACACAAGGGAGTACTATTCAGCCATTATAATAAATGAATTCATGAAATTCTTAGGCAAATTCTTAGGCAAATGTAAATAAATATACCAATAAATTTAAAAAAGTTACTAAAAAAAAAAAAAGAATCAAGCCCTTTAGGGTTTTAGACTAGAGTTGTTTAAGCTTATTCCTGAAATCCTGAACACCTTGTATGTTTTTGTTTTTGTTGCTACTGTTGTTGTTGGTGGTGGTGGTAGTAGTAGTAGTGGTAGTAGTAGTAGTAGTAGTAGTAGTAGTAGATTTCCCTTGTATCACGAAAAATATTTCATTAGCTTATTCCAGAATAAAGAAAAAAGATACCTTGTGTATTTAAAAGTAGGGATAAATAATAAAAACTTTTCTAGATAGAAATGATATTTTTGTTTTATTCATTGTTTCTTGCCATTTTACCTTTTAGACTTTTTGGCATGAGAAGACACTCTGCACACTATAGAATAGAAAACTGTACAGCAAACCAGTAACAAAACTCTCAACTTACCGCCTACTCTGACTATAAAATAGTCTGAAGGGACAAACATAACTTGTGAGAGTAGCCAGTAATATAAAGTTTAACACTAGTACCATACCGCAAGAAGAAGCTCATATACTACACTATACTACCTGATTGACAAGGAACCTGAGACTAGAGTGCCCAGAGCCTGAGTAGAGCCAAACATACATGTACTCCCTACTAAGAAATAAAAAAGAAAGGAAAGAATTAGGAAGGAAGGAAGGAAGGAAGGGAGGAAGGAAGGAAGGAAGGAAGGAAGGAAGGAAGGAAGGAAGGAAGGAAGGAAGGAAGGAAGGAAAGAAGGAAGGAAGGAAGGAAGGAAGAGACGAAGGAAGGAAGGAAGGAAGGAAGGAAGGAAGGAAGGAAGGAAGGAAGGAAGGAAGGAAGGAAGGAAGGAAGGAAGGAAGGAAGAGACGAAGGAAGGAAGGAAGGAAGGAAGGAAGGAAGGAAGGAAGGAAGGAAGGAAGGAAGGAAGGAAGGAAAGTAGGAAAGAAGGAAGGCAATGGCAAGTTAATGAAATGATTCCTAATGGCATTCTGCTAACTTACAGATTTGTGCCTTGGTCAGATGCCATTAGATATGCTTCCTCCAGCAGCAGAAGCAACCATTTGCAGAGACCCATAACCAGGCATTATACAAAGACCCATAGCCAAGCATTATGCAGAAAAAGACAGAGTCTAAATTGGACATCTGCTTCAGATACCTCCCTAGAGAGTTCAGGGAACTCTGAGGAAGAAGGGAAAGGAGAATATAAGAGCCAGAGGGGATGGCAGACACATAGAACACATGCCCATGAATCCACAAAGCATGGCTCACATGGACTCACAGAGACTGAAGCAGGAAGCACGGGGTTTAAACAATGTTCTCCATGTTTATGGCTGTTATCTTGGTGTATTTGTAAGGCTCCCAACACTGGAAGCAGTGTATCTGAGACTCTTACACCTGCCCTTGGGACACATTTCCTGTTGCCTTGCTCAGCCTCCATATGAAAGATTTTGCCTCATCTTATTGTATCATGTTTTGCCCTGTTTGACTGACAACTCTTGGAGGCCTGTACTTTTCTGAAGAGAAAATGGAAGAGCAGTGAATCATGGGTAAATGAGACATGGTGGGAAGTTGAAAGTACTTGAGGGAGGGAAAATTTTGGTTGGCATGAATTGTGTGAGAAAATCTATTTTCAATAATAAGAAAAAAAACTAAAAACTAAAATAAAATCATTAAATAAGGAAGAAAGATATAATAAAAATTATATGTGTTCTAAGAAGATAAACCTGTTTGGATAACTGACCAAAATGTTGTGAGTTACTGTCTTAGTCAGGGTGTCTATTCCTGCACAAACGTAATGACCAAGAAACAAGTGGGGAGGAAAGGGTTTATTGAGCTTACACTTCCACGTTGCAGTTCATCACTAGAGGAAGTCAGGACTGGAACTCAAGCAAGGTTGGAAGCAGGAGCTGATGGAGAGGCCATGGAGTGATGTGCCTTACTGGCTTGCTTAGCCTGCTCTCTTATAGAACCCAAGAACACCAGCCCAGGGATGGCACTACCCACAAGGATCCCTCCCCACTTGATCAGTAATTGAGAAAATGCCCCACAGCTGGATCTCATGGAGGCACTTCCCCAACTGAAGCTCCTTTCTTTGCGATAACTCCAGCCTATGTCAAGTTGACACACAAAACCAGCCAGTACAGTTACTCTTTGAACATAGAAAGAAATTTTATTATTTACACTTAACTACGCCAGCATGATTTAAAATTTGACATCATGCTGAAAATACTTATTTTACTATATGTGTAATAATTATATATATATATATACATATATATGTATATATATATATATATATATATATATATATATACAATTTGAGATGTAAACTGAGCAAGGAGTTCTAGTAGCTGTCAGACATTTCTTGACTAGTTACAGAGAACAGTAATTACTCTGGGAGAGAAATCCTAGCAGTTCTATGGCTGACAGTTGGTTTCTTATAGAACAAGGGACTTTGGTGAGAGAGATTTACTGTTTTGCAGCAGTACAGACATACCACCAGTTCTTTGAGGAAGGTTGCTAACATGGAGTCAGAGGTTGTTGGCAAAGGGTTTTGTTTTTTGTTTTTTCTTTTCTAAAAAATATTTTACATTTTAATGTGTTCAAAGTAAAATCTCTTACTTCAAATGTGTTGATATTTCTTTGTATAAAGATGAACACACCATCCCTCTACATTATCAGTATTACTGTATGTATGCACACAATAGTATGACAATATTTTTCAATACTTTCAAAAGAAAAAGCTGTGACAAATTTATCTGTCTTCAAGTCTTTGCTGTCCTAAGATGAAACACCAATTGTTTTTAGTAATAAACTCCTTCTATTAGCATCAGGGGATTGGTAAATAAAGGTTTAATTGCTAGTTATCTTTATCCTTTGGCTCAAGGACCTCTCACTGGCCAGGCCAGAGGCTTGGAATTCATTAACTCTTTGAGAACCAGAGAGAAAAGGGAAGAAAAGAAAGAAAATCTTTTACACAGACAACGTGTACACCCCCCCACACACACACAACCACCCCCCCGCACACACACACACTGGTTGGGTCCAACCACCTGTCTCATCAACTCCACAAGTGTTTTTGCATTCTGACATGCAAACACATATACCTACATAAATATGTATGTATGTGCATATACATAGAAAAACACATATACACACATACACACAGGTATATATTTAGTGGCTTGGGAAGATCTCCCCAAGCCACACATACACATTTGGTGGATAGTGCAGGCCCCCACAAAGCTACCCATATTCTTTTTCTCCCCTTCTTATCTTATACCCTTTTAGAGAAATGATTTTTATAAAATTTTCTCATAGATATAATGTTACTCAAAAGGGAAGTTAAGGAAGAATGTCAATAGTGAATTCAAAATAGTGTTTCATTCTATAAGCTTATTGTAAGTTAAAAGTAACAGTTTCACATGGCGTCACATTATCATAGTGCCTGTCTTTGACTTCAGGATTGTACCTGACTTAGAAAGTTTTTCCTTGATCACAAATTTGTCCCAAGCCTATTTTTCTTTTTACTGCACTAGTGGAAGTTCATTGTATTCCTTTTTATACAGGGTTAGATTTTTCAAAGCCTACTTTATGTAGTGTTCATAAATGCCTCTACCTCACTTCTAGTTCATGGAACAAAGGTAGGGGAGAGATATGAGTTAATAAGATGGGGGTTATGATCATATTTAGAAGGAGTTCTTTGGGGTGATTCCAAACTTCATTGCCAGGATATCAGCAATCCAGTCAAACAGCAAACAACAAATGTGAAACAGTTGTAGTGGCTCAGTCTAACAAGAATCCACCAAATTAGCATAAGTCATCAGAAGCAACAAGACTCAGCCAAATGCCAGGAGATATTGTTTTGTTTATTTCTTTTTTTAATTCAATATAGTTTTTATTTACATTTCAAATGATTTCCCCTTTTCTGGCCCCCCACCCCCCAAATGTCCCATAAGCCCTCTCCCCCCCCCTTGTCCTCCCATCCACCCCCCCCCCCACTTCCCTGTTCTGGTTTTGCCCTATACTGCCACACTGAGTTTTTCCAGAACCAGGCCACTCCTCCATTCTTCTTGTACATCATTTGCTGTGTGGATTATGTTTTGGGTATTCCAATTTTCTAAGCTAATATCCACTTATTAGTGAGTGCATACCATGATTAATCTTTTGAGACTGGGTTACCTCGCTTAGTATGATGTTCTCCAGCTCCATCCATTTGTCTAAGAACTTCATGAATTCATTGTTTCTAATGGCTGAATAGTCCTCCATTGTGTATATATATGACATTTTTTGCATCCATTCTTCTGTTGAGGGATATCTGGGTTCTTTCCAGGTTCTGGCTATTATAAATAGGGCTGCTATGAACATAGTGGAGCATGTATCCTTATTACCTGCTGGGGAATCCTCTGGGTATATGCCCAGGAGTGGTATAGCAGGATCCTCCTGAAGTGATGTGCCCGGTTTTCTGAGGAACTGCCAGACTGATTTCCAGAGTGGTTGTACCAATTTGCAACCCCACCAGCAGTGGAGGAGTGTTCCTCTTTCTCCACATCCTCCCCAACACCTGCTGTCTCCTGAGTTTTTAATCTTAGCCATTCTGACTGGTATAAGGTGAAGGGTTGTTTTGATTTGCATTTCCTTAATGACTAATGAAGTTGAACATTTTTTAAGATGCTTCTCAGCCATCTGAAGTTCTTCGGGTGAAAATTCTCTGTACCCCATTTTTTAATAGGGTTATTTGGCTTTCAGGGCTCTAACTTCTTGAGTTTTTTGTATGTTGGATATTAGCCCTCTATCTGATGTAGGGTTGGTGAAGATCTTTTCCCAATTTGTTGATTGCTGATTTGTCCTTTTGATGGTGTCCTTTGCCTTACAGAAACTTTGTAATTTTATGAGATCCCATTTGTCTATTTTTGATCTTAAGAGCATATGCTATTGGTGTTCTATTCAGGAACTTTCCCCCTGTACTGATGTCTACAAAGGTCTTCCCCAGTTTCTTTTCTATTAGCTTCAGGGTGTCTGGCTTTATGTGGATGTCCTTGATCCATATCGAGTTGAGCTTAGTACAAGGAGATAAGGGTGGATCAATTCGCATTCTTCTGCTTGCTGACCTCCAGTTCAACCAGCACCAATTGTTGAAAAGGCTATCTTTTTTCCACTGGATGTTTTCATCTCAGTTGTTGAGGATAAAGTGGCCATAGGTGTGAGGGTTCATTTCTGGATCTTCAATCCTATTCCATTGATCCGCCTGCCTGTCACTGTACCAATACCATGCAGTTTTTAACACTATTGCTCTGTAGTATTGCTTGAGGTCAGGGATACTGTTATTGAGAGAGAACAGTTTTAGCTATCCTGGGATTTTTGTTATTCCAGATGCAGGGACGGTTCAATATATGGAATTTCATCAATGCAATCCACTACATAAACAAACTCAATGAAAAAAACCACATGGTCATTTCATTGGATGCTGAAAAAACATTTGACAAAATTCAGCATCCTTTCATGCTTAAAGTCTTGGAAAGAACAGGAATTCAAGGCCCATACATAAACATAGTAAAAGCAATATACAATAAACCAGTAGCCAACATAAAACTAAATGGAGAGAATCTTGAAGCAATCCCACTAAAATAAGGGACTACACAAGGCTGCCTACTCTCTATCTTTTCAATATTGTACTTGAGGTACTAGCTCAGGCAATTCGACAACATAAGGAGGTCAAAGGGATACAACTTGGAAAGGAAGGAGTCAAACTATCACTATTTGCAGATGATATGATAGTCTACCTAAGTGACCCAAAAAACTCCACTGGAGAACTCCTACAGCTAATAAACAACTTCAGCAAAGTGGCAGGTTATAAAATCAACTCAAGCAAATCAGTAGCCTTCCTATACTCAAAGGATAAGCAGGTTGAGAAAGAAGTTAGGGAAATGACACCCTTCACAATAGCCACAAACAGTATAAAATACCTTCATGTGACTCTGACCAAACAAGTGAAAGATCTGTATGACAAGAACTTCAAGACGCTGAAGAAGAAAATGGAAGACCTCAGAAAATCAAAAAATCTCCCATGCTCATGGATTGACAGGATTAATATAGTTAAAATGGCCATTTTGCCAAAAGAAATATACAGATTCAACACAATACCCATCAAAATCCATACTCAGTTCTTCATAGAATTTGGTTTATTTCTAAGAAGTTAAGACCAGTAACATCCAGTGAAGAACAATGAAGACCAGTGAAGATCAGTAAATTTTTTCTTGATATAGCAATACAAAAGTATCCTCTCACTATCTGTGGGATCATATTTATATTTTTTCTAAATAATACATGCTTTCTTAAGCATCTACTTTAGTAAAATATCATATGCGCTAGTTGATACATCTGATTCTGCCTAATAAACTCTCACAACACAGCCTCCAGAAAAACATCATGTGACACAACTCACTTTCCAAAGAAACTAGAAATTTTCTCTTCATATCTTTTATTTTGGTTTAAAATCTTTTTCTCTGACATTAAAAATCTACATACAATAGAAATATTTATAAGAGTCATAAAACTAGACTTTGTATTACATTTTCAATAAGCTGCTTATATACAATATATCGACAAAGTAAAAAAAACTTAAATTTTCTATTAATATATAATAGTAAACAATGTATAAAAGTATTTAACCAATAAATATATAACAGTCAAACAAAATAACCTAATGTTTGTGTTAAGAAACAGTGATTAAATAAAATGACTTAAGTTTCTATCAAGATGCAAAAAATGGACAAAACAACCTTAAATTCTATCAAGATACATTAATCCATTCCAAAATAATGTATTTAAGACTAGTAGATTCTAGATTTTATTATTGTTTATTTATTGTTATATTATTCTCCCCTTTCCATTTATTCCCCATCATTAGATAAGAGAGAAAAATAAGAAAAAAAGAAAAATAGAGGATATAAGTCTAAGATTTAGATTAATTTGTTTCCTCCCTGATCATAACCAATAAAAACCTAGATGATAACACCTAGACCACGACCATAGCAAACACATCAAATAACCAAAACCATCCACCCCAACTAAAGTGACTGCAGCGACAGTCTTCATGCAATTGCTTCCTACTGAACTAGGGTGAAGAACGCCTGTTTGGGGCCTAAGAAAAAAAATGGTTATTTTTTTTTAAGCTAGCTCTATCGTTTGTGGGTCAGTTTCTGTGCTTTCTCTCCAATCTATGTGTTGTCCAGCCTCTGTGTGATCAATCACTCAGGCCTGCCCTTTTGAAACAAATTTGCATACATATTTTGGAGAACTCAGTAACTGAGATGGTCTGCAAGAGTGAATCACCTGGGCTAGTTCCTTTGTGAAGACATTTATGTCTCAGCTGATGAGAGTTTTTCCTTCGCCAGATCTCATTGCTATAAATTTTGTTGGTAACCACATTTTTTTCATTTCCTGTCAATACATAAGCAGAACTATCACATTCCCATGAAAAGAGTATTGCAGGTTTCCATTCTAATGACAACGGATCCTTAGAGTGTACTGGTTGACCTAGTTCCTCAGTTTTTTGATAATCCCAGCCTCTTTCAGCTACTATTGTTTCTCTTTCACCAATATTAAGAAAATTTAACAGAGCATTATTTAGTCTGTCACAGAGACTTCAACTTATATTTTTCAAAACTTGCTTACTTATTGTTCTTAAAAGCTTTAACCTTCCTTCTAGCACAGTGGCCAAAGGTAGGGAAGAAAGATAATTAATAGGACAAGGGGGTTGTGGACCTGTTTAGAAGTAGCTCTTAGGGGCCTTTGTGGTGATTCCAGTCTGCATTGTTAGGATAACTGCAGTTAATTCCAATAGCAAACACCAAACATGACTCAGTAGCAGTGACTCAATCCCATAGAAACCTCAGGGATCTGCCACATCAGCTCAAGTCAGCAGAAGTGGCAATATTCCATGGTGATATCATGAATTCATTGGTGTCTTTCTCTTTACAAAGTGAAGACCAGCAAAGATCAGAGAAGTGTTGTATGGCTAAGAAAGATTAGTAAAGTGCTGTGTGTGTAATTGAAGATCAGTGAAAACCAGCCAAATATTGCAAGGCATAGCAATACAAGGGTGCACTCTCACTCTCTATGTATTTATAATCTCTCTGAACATCACACACCTTCTCAAGCATCCACTCCAGCAAAACATTATATGCCCTCTCACGTGTCAGCTTCAATAAAACATCCTCTCACAAGACAGATTCTAGAAGAAAAACATCATGTGACACAACTGAATTTCCACAGAGGCCAGAAATTTCCACTTCATGCAGCCTTTATTTACTAGTTCATGAGGAGCGGGCATATTCTATTATTGATTCTAACTTCATTACATCTTTCTGGAAAAACAACTAAAATCCCCTAAAACATTCTTCCTAAAATTATTTGAATCAAATAAGGAATTGTATAAAATCATTAATTCATATAAACAGCATTTATTCATGAAAGATCATTTTCATGTTGATCTGCAGGAAGTTTGCTCAATAAGGTGGGCTGATGCCCAGGAGTCATTAGGCATATCAGCTGTAAGAAGTAATCCTGGGAGGAAATCTCTAAAGACCTTGGAATTCAGAGTTTACCCAACACTGCCATGAAAAAGAGTTGGCTATCTCCAGAAAAATCTACTTGCATGCCTTTAGCCTTTTCTAGATGGCTTCTGACATTTTTTGTTATGTTTGTTTTGTTTAATGGATTATTTTTGCATTTGAGTTTGTGTGTGTGTAAGAAAGAGAGAGAAGAGATAGAGGGGGAGAGAGACAGAGAGAGACACAGAGAGAGAGACAGAGAGAAAGAGACAGAGAGACAGAGAGATAGAGTGTGTTTGGGGGTGCTTGTGAGATGCATAATATGATTTAATCTCATATGAAAGCTAGACATACACACAGATGAAATAAGGTCTTTTAAGCAGTAAATTACTGTTTATCATTTTTATGTAATAAACTATCAGTAATTTAATTGCACAGACTTTTAACAGGACTCAGGCTGCACTGGTGATAACATGGTTCCTAGCAACCAACCCCAATGCGGAACAGGTTGGCAGCTTTGAATCACACACTGCCAATGGTGGCTGGCTGCCAGGATAACGAATGCATTCTCCAAGTCTCTTCTTGATCCCTTGATAATATTTTCCATTTTATAAAATCAATTATTGATAAAGTGGCAGTTCATCTAAACAAAATGAATGAATACAAAATGCATTTTCCTCGTGGTATTAACACTCTTCATTCCAACAGCATAAGTGGACATTATAAAACCCAAATTCAAACCAACAGAAGTACTTATACATTATTCAAATGTTCAATCTAGGATCCTGAGACCAGTACAACAAATGAATTCAAGTTCACATTCTTTCTGTACTACCAGGTAAAGAATAGTTAGTCCTACAATATAATTTGGAATATCCACATTTTAATTCTGATGTGAATTGCTTTCCTATATCATCGGGCATAACAAGTACACTGGTTCAACTTTGGTATTCAAAGCAGTCATCTGAAAATATTTTCTGACACTTTCAAGAGTCAGTATCTACACTAAGCATTGTTCCAAAGTTTTTGTTGCCATTTATTTTAATGATTACTGAGGCAAAGCCAACATCCTCATTTGTAATACAGAACTATGGTACTATTGTGCAGCCCTTAGGCAAAAAAGACAATTGGTTTCTTGCGCCTTTCTTACTCTGGAATTGAATAAATATGTATATTTTTAGTGCTTTTCAACAGATCGTCTCCTATTATGACCAATGTTCATATCATTCATTCGTCTGGCTTCCATGTTTCCTCAGATACTTCTCCATAGTCTTACTACATTCCTCTTTAAGTACACCATCCTTAAATATGACTCTAGACACCTAATTTGTAAATTTGGAGGGGTAAAATTTTGGAAGATCTCTGCATTGATAAAAAGTATCTGAGCAGCTTAATTGCTCCTCACAAAGCAACTTAAATGTATAAAATACTAAGATATGGAATATTATTTCTGTAGTTTACACTTAAGAAAAATGCATGCCACCATAATAAGTAATATTCAGTGATTGAACAGGAAAGCACTTATCTCACCAAAGGAGCTAAAACTTTTTCTCCCAGAGGTCAACTTGTGTAAAGCATGAAATTAAAAATAAGAAAATAAAATCATGAAGTTTAGGTAATTAGCAACATAACTAGTTATCCCATATAATGTGGTCATTCCTCAAGTCATATCTACAGAAGCCATGCTAATTCAGCAGTTTCTATTTGTATATTTATGTACATGCATGTACATCCATATACATAACCACATATAACGTTACACATATTTGAAGTAAAAGAAGGTATCAATGCTGTCAATGTTCATATCATATAGTGAGAAAGGGACATGAAAATATTGGAGGGAGGATATGGATGGAGAGATAAGATGTGAATGCATTTCAATTAAAACAATTTAGCTTTATAAAGAAAGCAAAAATGTTAATATTTGTTCATTAAAACTGAAACATATATATATATATATATATATATATATATATATGTAAAGCAAACATTTTGTTAGTTTGTGGTTACAAATTGTGCTCTTAATATAATATTTTTTATACTTAAAACCCATATTAAAGGAGTTAACACATGGAATTATCAAAAGATGTTATTAAGCATAGTCACTGCACACTAGGAATATAATACTCAAAGAAATGAGTATTGAAGTCAATTTCAATTTGTTTATATAGAAAAAATAATAGCTTACACAGGATGTCTTTTCCTGGCATTATCTTTTTATTAGTATTAAATAAATGTCAACATAGACATAAAATGATATTTAGGTTTTTGCACTTATAAATGTGGATTTAAAATGAAATGTTTAAAAGAAGAATTTTCCTAAGGAATAAAATTGCAATATGTATAAACATAATACTCATCTTTATATTTTTATAAACAGATTTGTTAACTGTTATTCACAACTGGAAGAACCTATGAATTCTGACATTAAAATAAACTAATTAGTAACTTTTCTTATAATAGAAACCGAAACTAGTTTCCATTTCAGTTTTTGAAGAGCAAAGGCCCTGTTGCCAAAGATAACACCTATACAACTCATTGAACATAGAGAAGTTGAATTGGTGGCTACAGAGTTTTATTCGAAGGTTCTAGTGTCTTTAATATAGGCTTTTACTCTGGGTGACACCAAAAGAGTAACATAAACACTATTCTAACCACAAATTCTTTGAACTATAATAATGGCCTTTATTCAAAATATGTCAGTGCAATGGTGGCCCAAAGTTTAAAGAAATAGACAAATCATATCTGCTTTGTCATAAGGCCTATTCCTCAAGATAGAATGCGTACCTGACCCTCTGGGTGGTCATGGTTTTTCCTACTCACCATTGGAGCAGTTCCTCCTGAAGCAGATGGGGATAAATATGGGAATATAGAGGCCCACACCTAGACAATATTTAGAGAGTGAAAGACCTTGGAACACTGAACCTTTAATGAGATGTCTCTATCAACTCCCTCCTCACAAGGCTCAGGTAACCCTACAGAGGCAGAGGCAGGAAGAGAATAAAAGGCAGAGGAGGAGGACAAGAAGAAACAAATTCCTCTAAATCAATATGCTCAAATCTCATATGAAGTCATAGAAACTGAAAATGCATGAATAGGCGTGCAGGAGTCTGTACAAGATCCTATGTGCATATAGTGTATCTTCCAGTTTAGTGCTTTTATGGGATCCCTGGGCAGGTGAATGAATAGGTCTCTGATATTTGTACCTCTGAGTGCACTTTTCCTTCTGTTCCCTTTTCTTGTCTCACTTCAGTGTGATAGTTTTGTTTATATTATATTTCATTGTATTTTATTATTATTATTTCTTAAAAGCCTGCTATTTTCCAAAGTGAGACAGGAAAAGAGTGGATCTAGAGAGGAAGAAAGTATGGAAAACCTTGGAGAAGTAGAGGGAAAAGAAAGAATAATCAGAAAAAAAAGAAAGAA
The DNA here is from genome assembly GCF_947179515.1 of Apodemus sylvaticus. Lineage (NCBI taxonomy): Eukaryota > Metazoa > Chordata > Mammalia > Rodentia > Muridae > Apodemus > Apodemus sylvaticus. The sequence goes on along the minus strand of NC_067473.1, from coordinate 43,624,197 downwards.
AGAATAATCAGGATATAAGTGAGAAAATAATCTATTTTAACAAAAGCAGAATATACTGTGACTTAGGACAACCAAAAGTCTGGGCTTCTCGCTCTAGCTTTGTGCTCCCTTCCTGCTCCCCCTCTTTCCCCATTGCTCCACCCCCCCTCTCTCCAAGTGCTCATGGCCAGCCTCTACTTCTCTGTTCTCTCTCTCTCTCTCTCTCTCTCTCTCTCTCTCTCTCTCTCTGCCGTTCTCTGTCTCTACTACCCTCTCAACTCCCCATGAATAGAGAATAACCTATATTATACTATAAAAAGACAAATAAGAGATAAATTATGTGTGCAATTAAATGAATAATATCAACATGAAAATAATTAATATTAAAAGCCTAAATTTGGTGATTTTTTTTAAACTAAGTTATAGACTGCAAATTTTCTTGAAAGTATTTTAGCATATTGTATCTAAATATCAGAATGTTGTAGATGGGTGAAATGCCACATTTATTTGCTCCTCTTTCTTTAGCAGCATTACAGTCATGGCTTGTTAGTGGCCAGAAAAAGAGTATTTCAAGAACCCAAATCAGTGTATACTATGTAGTGAGTTTATTTGTTTTCCAGTGAGCAAGTAACTAAATGTGTATATTCTATTTTGTGTAGTTATATAGTCATTTGTGTTTAGTCAGTATCTGCCTTTCCAGAAACATCAGTGCAGCTGACACATGAAACAGATGGAAACAAAAATGCAACTTTATTAATGATGAAGTTGATTACAGAATCTGCTTTTAGATTTGTAGACTAATGTGCCTTCTAGTCCTCTGCTATATAATTAGATAAATTTACTACTGGTCATGAACCCAGCTGACATCTGCAAACTACCCTAGAGCTATCAGTCCTAAATACAGCCACTTTGTGAACAAAGATATCTAAGGATATGGATAGAGAAAGCAGAGGCTAAGTCATCTATGCATCACAGTTTCTATCAAAACTGGAATGGATTAGTTCAAGTTGCATGACTTGGCAGAGAAAAAAACAAGCTATAGATGGTTAAATAAAACAAAACATATATAGCAACTTTTTTATACAACTGTGTGTGTTTAATGTGCTGGCCTTACGTTTTGAAAAAGTCCAAGGTGACTACAGAAAGACAATTCTATCTATAGGAAGGCAGCATTTCTCTCTATAAGGAATAAAGAGAGGGAGAGGGAGAGGGAGAAGAGGAGAGGGAGAGGAAAAAAGAGGAGAGGGAGAGAGAAAAAGACATGGAGAGAGAGAAAAAAGAGCAGAGTCAGAGAGACATACAGACAGAGAGACAGAGACTGAGACAGAGGCTTAGCAGAAACAGAGAGCAAGACTATGTTTCCTTAGAGGAAAATTCCCTAAAACATCACTGAGGTCCAGATAACGTAAGAAAAAATAATGTCAGCTGTCACAGCTCACTCTGACTGCATTGAAAACTGATAAATGTCATGTTTTCCTTTAGCAATTTCATATTCAGAATTAATTTTCTATTTCATTACTAAAAGTAAGAAGGAGATTTATGATAATCCTTTGTCATGTTAGAAAAAGTCCTGATTAATTGAATTGGGAAGGAAAACCAGATGTGTTGGTCTATAAATATAAAACACTGTAAATCAATACTCTACCAAATATGTTCTTGAAACTGATAGAATAAAGATGGTCAAAAATCTCACTAATAATTTGTATCAAAGTATACATTATAGTGTGAGATTATCAAAGGGACCTTAAGACAGATAAAGAATGATGAAATATAAACTGGTTGTTTATAACCAGTCCTTGGGTTTATAACTTAGGTAAAGGGTCTTCAGTCTTTTCCCTAGCTCTTCCACAGGGGTCCTTGATCTCCATCCAGTGTTTTTCTGTGGCTAACCATATCTGTCTCAGTCAGATGCTCAATAGAGCGTCTCAGAGGGCTGCTATGCTAGGCTCCTGTCTGCAAGCACAACATAGCATCATTAATAGAGTGAAGGATTGGAGCCTCCCCACAGGATGTTTCTCAAAATACACCCGTTACTGGTTCGCCATTCTTCAGTCTCTGCTCCTTATTTGTCTCTGTATTTCTTTTATACAGGACTGATATTGAGTCAAAGATTTGCAGATAGTTTTGTGTTCCATTCCTCCACTGCAGGTCCATTCTGACAACTTGGGGTAATCTCTTCAGGTTCTATACTGAACTATTGGTATTTTACTAAGGTCCTCGGCATTACTCCTGGGACCGTCCTTCATCACAGACCACTGGAATTTCCCCACATCCCCATCCCTGGCAGCTGCATATTTCAGTTCATTCTCCTGGTCCTATGAAACTAGTTCTCATCTCTCAACATTCCTGATCCTGCCCCCTATTTCCTTAGGCTTCTCCTCACCCACCTAGGTCTGCTGCTCCCACTGTCTTCTATAGCTTTTTTGATTCCCTTCCTAAGCAGGAATTATGCATCTTCACTTGGGCCTTCTGTCTTGTTTAACATCCTTGGGTCTGTGAGTATATCTTGAAAATTCTGAACATTTTGGTTATTATCCCCTCATTAGTGCGTACATGCCATGCATATTATTTTGGGACTGGGTTGCCTCACTCAGGATGATACTTTCCAGTTCCATCCATTTGCCTGTAAAATTCATGATGTCCTAGTTGTTCATAGATGAGTAGTATTCCATTGTGTAACTGTACACATTTTTTGTATCCATTCTTTGGTAGAGGGATAGCTTGGTTGCTTTAACTTCTAGGTATTATGAATAAAGCTGTTATGTACATATTGACTTGTATCCTTGGAGTATGGTGGAGTATTCTTTGAGTATATGCCCACGAGTGTTCATACTTGAGTCTTCAGGTAGAACTTTTTCCAGTGTTCTGAGAAACGATCACATTGATTTCCTAATTGGTTTCATAAGTTTGAAATCCAAAAAGCAATGGAGGACTGTTTCCCTTTCTCTATATACTCTCCAGCATGTGCTGTCACCTGAGTTCTTGATCTTAGCCATTCTATTTGGTATCAGGGTCATTTTGATTGGCATTTTCCTGATCATTAAGGATGTTGAACATTTCTTTAAGTGCTTCTTGTACATTCTAGATTCTTATTAAGAATTCTATGTTTAGTTCTGTACTTCATTTTTTATTGGATTATTTGTTTTTGGAGTCTAACTTTGTAAGTTCTTTGTATATTTTGGATATTAGCTCTCTGTCAGGTGTATGGTTAGTGAAGAAATTTTCGCAATCTATAGGGTGCCATTTTGTCCTATTGACATTGTCCTTTCTCTTACAGAATCTTTTCAGTTTCATGAAGTTCCATTTATTGATTGTTGATCTTAGTGTCTGAGACACTAGTGTTGTATTCTGGAAATTTTCTCTAATGCCAGGGTATATAAGGGCTATTTCCCCAGGAAGACCAATGGTATCAACTAATGTGGAGGAGCTTCCAGAGACTGAGCCTCCAGCTAAAGAGCATAAATGGGACCAACACATATGATGCAGAGAGCTGCACTGTCTGGACTCAGCAGCAGAGAATGCTCCTAATCCTACAGAGGATTGATACACCAGGACTGGCAGATAACAGATGGGGGACTGGAGGGGAGGTGACCTTTCAGAGGTGAAGTGGAGCCAACATTGGGGAGGAAACTCTCCCAGGAATGATTTGGAGGGGTGGCAATATTTGGGATGCAAATAACTAAAGAAATAAATAATAAAAACAATTACAACAATAACAACAAAAACTTGGTGAGAGAAATGTTATCAACCAATAATGTATCCCACATTACATAAAAGTGATTTCAGTGAAATTCCAGTGACTCTTTGGAGAACAGGTTTACAACAACAGATCTAGTTCTCATATGCTCTCTCTGTCCTTAACCTTAAATACCAAAGTTACCATAGTACATGCTATGAAAAAAATTCCACTTAAATACACAATATTATGCACTGCTCCAAAACGTCAGAGGTAAAACCATAACAGACACTTAGAAATTAGGTACAAATTAATTAAAATAACCTGAAAACACAGATTGGTTTTACATAAAACTGATTTTCAGAGGAAACCAGTGTTTTACTGCTTCTTTACTTTTTAGGAAAAAAAATTGAAACACTGATATCTGAATTATTGAGAATTTTCCCTCTAAATTCCAGTTTTTGCAAGGACCTGGAAAATTTCATCATCAGTAATGTACTTTTAAGTCCTTGATGAAATGCCTAAAAAATAAGTACTGTGTCATTATAAAGTAATTCCAAGTAGAGGAAAGCATTGAATGTGCCTTAATATTCTTTGGTAATGTGACTTTGCAGTACTTTCGCAAGCATCAATGCAGAGACACTTAGCATTATGTGATTAACTTAGCATGTTTTAAACATTTCTGGTTTTATAGAACAAGCAATACATCAGCATGTTTGCAGATGAGGCTGAGGAAGAATGATCTCCATCGCAGCCACAGAACTTTGAAGGTTGTCTAATACTACGCCGTTGTGCTAAGATGCCTTTTTCATTAAACTTCAACATATGAATCACTTTTAATCAGAGAAAATAAGCATGATAATCAAATGCAAAGCAGCACAGACTTGGAGTGAATTTGTTCTAATGAGAACTTTACTTCTGCTTATGTCAGATAATTTAGCTCTGAAAGCTATAACAGACTATTAAGGCAGAAAAAAAAAAGTCTAAGCAAATCCATAACAAATTCCTACAGGAAGCTAGAGGAAAAACCTACCCTGTAACCTTTACGTATTCTCATCCTTAAAAAGGTCACCTTTTCCCTAGAGTTACAAGCACTCTCAACAGCACATGCTTCATCAATTCTCAGTCTGTGTAGAGCCCTTCAATTAATATCCGGGATCATGGTCGAAACACTAACAAAAACTCACTTGATCTAGCTCTGTTCATTTGTTGAGCCTGCAAGGTTAAATAAGTCTAATTAAAGGTGGTGGTGAATTTTAAATGCCTTTTGCATACATTCTTCTATCTTTCAGATATTATTCAAGAGATCTGAACGCTAACACTCTCTCCAGGCTCATTTTTAACAGCATAATCCTTAGGAAGCACAAGAGAGGGAATCAGCTCCATAAAAAATGAGAATGAAAATGAAAATGGAAATGAGCAAGGCATATAATACCGTGAGAAAAGATGGTTTGTTTCCTTGAGTAGTAAAGATTAAACCTCTAGTTGCTTTTATCTGTTGAGGGTCACAGTTAACTCACATAGGTTTTTGCCTTTTAAAACATTAGAAAATATTTATAATATAATTTGTTCAATTATGATGATAGAAAAGAGAAAATCTAACACTAAAAGAAAGAATGAAACATAAAATAGAGAACCGATTTTGAAGAACCTTCATAAATTAAAATTGTCATATCATTAATTATTTGATTCTCACTCTAAAATAATATTATACATAGGCATCAAGTTTAAACAAAATTCTTGAATGTTTGGGTGGTCAGTGTGATAAAAATGAACAAAATTCAGCAATTGGTGATGTTTAGAAGCTAGAAGTGAGGTAATTTTAAAAGTCAAGGTATAGCTCCTTTTTTTATGCTATAGATTGCAGGATATGCAAAATTGTAATGAATTCCTGCCACTTTCAAGGAATGTTAGGCTATGAAGATAAGTATAATGTGGAACAAAGTATGGTACAATAGGTATCTTACCAGATATTAAGAATTTAGCCAATCTGTCACTATTTTAAAATGCATTGCTGAAGGTCAACTGTATGTTGGAGTGGTGATAACATAGAGTTCCTTGGATCCACACACATCAAGTCTTCTTAACCCTATCAATATGTCCTGTTTCAAGGATCTCTCAATGAGTATTCCAGAGGCAGGATAAATATACAATAAGTAGTGGACAGTCTTGATCAGTAGTGCTAAATTGAAGGAGATGGAAAGTGACTGTCCCACCAGAAAAGGCATAAAGTCTTGCAGAAACCATATATTGGATTGTTATCCTGAAAAACAGAACTCAAAGATAGTATACAAAGAGAAACAAACTCGATGTATTTTTAAATAGAACAGGAGTCACTCAAGATTTAGAAAATACAAATGGTAATCCTTATCCTATGAGGGAAGTGATAAAACTATTCTTGCACAGGCCAGGGGAGAATTCTTGAGACTAAAGCAGGCTGAGGGAACCCCATTCCAGAGCACAGGAATTTTAAGAGTGCCTACATCTGAGTCTTTCTATCAGAGATTAGAAGGCATATAGAAAATAATTATTGTAGGAAAGAAAGAGAAAATCATGGAGACAGTTCATCTAAGAAAATAATGAATGATGTCATAAATGAGTTTAAAGGTAAACAAGAAGAGCTAGTCAATTAGTTGGTATATGTGCTACATAGTTTTATGTAAATTTGATACAACCAAAGGTCATCTACAAGAAGGAAGCTTCAATTAAAAAAATGCCCATTTTACGTGATTGATCAAGAATGGCACAGCCCATTGTGGGATGTGCTATCTCTGGGATGCTATTTCTACTGTTATATAAGAAAGCAGGCTGCATAAGCCATGAAGAGCAACACAGTAAGCAGTACTTCTCCATGGCCTCAGTATTAGCTCTTGCCTCCAGCATCTTTCCTTGTTTGAGTTTATATCCTGACTTAGTTTCTTCAATAATAGACTGGAATGAAGTAGTTTAAGCCAAAAAAATACAACAACAACAACAACAACAACAAAACCCCAAAACAACAAAAACCCAAAAATCTTTCCTCCAAGTTTGCTTTGGTTATTGTGTTTAATTGCAAGAGTATGAATCCTAAGACAATTCCACATTGTTTATTAAGCTTGTAGTATTTCAAATTAAATAGAATGAGAGTAGTACCAAAATTTACATTAACTGGCCCCTAAATAAAGTTAACACTTACCATGTGGGCCTGCCAGTATGGCTGATGCTACTACAGTGAACTGGACTGGCTTCCATCAATTAGAAGTCAAGAAAACGCTGAAGGAGCAATACTGAAAGCAAGGATATTAGAATAATACAAATAGTGAAAGAAGTAAAACCATCCATATTTTCATATGATACTATATATTAGAGATTCAAAAAATATTAGATGTCTAGAAATAACAAATTTAGTCATGTAATAGAATATAGAATCAATATGCACAAATCAATAATTTTTTATGTTTGCAGCAAACACACAGAGATAGAGATTTTGTAAATATTTCTATTCACAGTTTCCCCAAAGAAAATGAAATTCTAAGAATAAAAGTAACAAAGGAGGTAAAGAACATTTACCATAAAATTGTTAAATCTCAGAACAGAGTGTAGAGATAAACAATAAAATATGAAACATATCCTATGCTTATGATTTTGTAAAATTAATATTGTGAGAATGATTTTTTTCGAAGCAAAAACAAGGAGAAATTTTACTCAGTCCAGCATCCTAGGGTTTCCCTGTACATAGGGAGAGAAGGACCATGTGTACCCCCGCCCACGCAGTGGGCCTTTGTGTAGTCCTCAAGGCAGCTGGCATTAGGCACACTATGGTTGGCAGAACAGCATTACCTTTAAACTAATTGGTTATAAGGGAATAAGATAGGTGGCCAATGGTCTCAGAATAACTCTAGTCCTCCCCTAGCTGCAGGGATCTCCCTGTAGTCTGAGGAATGCAATTTAGCCTCTACCTTTCTGGGAGGGGCTAGTGTTTCATGACCTTTTCAAAGTTTCTGAGCTGACCCTTTCATTCCTCCCTTTTTGTTATGCATGTTTCAATCCTGAAGCAATTGCTAGTATTCTGGTAGCTCATACTCCTGGTCTTTAGTATCTAGTTCTTTGTATCTCTGCTTTAAGATCATTAGCTGTACTGTACCTGTCTATTTCTTAATGAGAGTGACCAAGCAGTTCAAAAAGTCAGATGGAGGGGTATATGCGTGGAGGCAGGGGGTGGGAGGAGGGGGTGGGAGTCTTTGGGGACAGGGGAAATTGGAAAAGGTTTTACCATTGGCGATGAAAATGAAGATGATATTCAATAAAAGAAAAATGTTGGGGCCAAATGTCAACAATAGCAGGAGAACAATTAAGGGTCCTAATAGGGTGGATATGCAGGTGGTTAAACAAAGGGAGGAGTTAAACCAAGACTTTCTTCTCTCTCTTTTCTGCTTGTCTAGCCCTTTCCTCATCTTGGCCATTGACTCTTTAACAACCCTGTAATGGTCTACATAAAAGCAACACCACTCAGCTAAGCCCTCCTATTCTGCACTACTACTTCTGATAATGAAGTCAGTGATATTTGAAAGTGATTAATTGAAGTTTCTTTTCTCTATACATCTAAATCAAAGCCTAGCTTCAGACTGTCATATTTCTCCCCTTGTAAGACCAGAGTGGAAGTCATGGTGGCTGCTCCAGCCATCCCCAACCCTAACAGAAAGGAGACAGTGAGTGCTGTAACAGCTTCCAGACTCATCACTGGATCTATGTAAGGAAGCTTCGGGGACAGTTGCTGGAACCCTGATGGAAGGGACCCTTCCTGATGCTGCTAGCTACTCTCGCAGGCCTCAAGGTGGGCAGTACTGTGGCCTGGGTGCATTCTTCCCATGTAAAACCTGCAGATGCCCCACTCTCCAGAGACCCCTGCTGGACAGTACAAAAGATAGACAATCTTTTGAAGCTCAAGATCACTTGACCTTGATCATGACTGCCTGGTGGTACCTTTGGATTTTGGTTCCATTCCCCATCCAATGTGCCCATTCCAGGATGACATTTTTATTAAAATGTATTTGTAGTTGTAATGGAAACCTAATAAAAATCTTAATGTTATTACTTATGCATATATATCCTAAAGTACATATGAAATGATAAAGACCCAAACATGAGCAAATGTAGCTTTAGCCATCATGTATTTGACAAAAATGCCAAAAACATACATAGAGAAAATAAAGCATTCTTGAAAATGATACTGGGAAAACTAGATATCAACATTAGGAAAAATGAAAATAGAGCTATATCTATTTTCTTACACAATAATGTTCTCAAAATGAATCAAACAACCTAACTCTGAAACCTAAAACATTGAAGTGTGCATATGAAAATATAATTGTGCATATGAAAATATAATAGTACTCAACATAGTATAGGCATAGGGTGGAATATTCTGAAAGAATTCCATTTGGCCAAAAATTAGGGCCAACAAATGGCAGGTGCAGCTTCATAAAACTGAAACCCAGAACTAAAGAATCTAAAAAGAGACTCAGTGAAACTAATATAAGTTGTGAACCAAACGGATTTAACAGATATTTGTAGAACCTATTATCCAAAAGAAAAAGAATATAATTTCTTCTCATTACCTCACAGTACCTTCTCAAAAATTGGACACATAACAATCTCAAAACAGGCCTCAACAGATGCAAGAAGATTGAAATAATCCCATGCATTCTCTCAGATGACTACAAACTTAGGCTAGTCTCCAAAAACAATAAATACAGGTAGAAGATGATCAGCACTCTACTCAATAATAACTTGATCAAGGAAGAAAGAAAGAAAGAAATTAAAGACATTTTAGAATTTAAGGAAAATGGGGCCACAATATATGCAAACTTATGGGACACAATGCAAGCAGGGCTAAGGGGGAATCTCATAGCTCTGAAGGTCTCCAAAAAGAAACTGGAAAGAGAACATCTGAAAGCTCTAGAAAAATGGAAGCAAATACAGCCAAGATGAGGGGACAGGAGGATAATCAAAATCAGGGCTGAAATCAATCAAGTAGAAACAAAAATAAATATACAAAGAATCAACAAAACCATGAGCTGGTTCTTTGAGAAAATCAACAAAATAGATAAACCCTAACCCAGACTAACCAGAGGGAGCAGAGACAGTATCCAAATCAACAAAATCAGAAATGAAAGGGGAAACATAACAACAGAGACCAAGGAAATCCAAAAAATCATTAGATGCTAGTACAAAAGTCCATACTCTGTAAAAATGGAAAATATGGAAGAAGTGGACAATTTTTTAGATAGATACTAGGTACCAAAGATAAATCAGGATCAGATAAATGATCTAAACAGTCCCATAACCCCTAAAGAAATGCAAGCGGTCATTAATAGTTTCCCAAACAAATTAAGCCCAGGATCAGAAATAAGGCTATTAACTTTTTAACAAAAAACCCTATAAAAACACAAGTTTGTGTATGATCTATATCTCATATTTTGTGGGATGACAATGCTTCCTCCAAGAGCCAAAACCTCTTAGCAACAATCCCAATATTATATATGTGAACTCTTTGGAGTTGTTAATCAAGGATGTCTAAACGTCTTCCCATATTTATAGACTGTTGCTAATTCTTTTGTTTGTCTCTGAGAGGTAAAATGTAAGTTTTAATAAGGAAGATACCATGTACTTCACAATCAGGGCTAAACTAAGCAGAAGTTTCCATCAATGTTTCTAAAGTTAGGAAGCAATGAACATTCATACCAATCTAGGTCAACTATAAACCACAACAACAAGTACCCTGGCATCAAACCCTAAGGTGCAATAGTAAAATTCATACCTTAGTAGTAACCAAATACTCTCTAATTACACATATGACCGGCTTTATGATAGAGAAACCATGGCTGGTAGTAGTAAACTAGCCAAATACCCAGGGCTAATGAAGTCATGGTTCTTTAAGAACCCATTCTTGGGTGGCGGCAGCAGGGGGAGTGGCGGCGGTGGCAGCACCAGCAGCAGCAGCAGCAGCAGCAGCAGCAGCAGCAGCAGCAGCAGCAGCAGCAGCGGCTGGTCCAGAGGAAGGGCCATCAGCAGTAGAACCAAGCGGACAGGGTCCAGGCAGACCCGGCGCCCACGACCACTGGCCATCGCTGGCCAGCCAGGCTGCAAGCAGCGGCGGATTTACGGTGCCCTCCACCACACAGAAGCCACATCAGAACTCTGCCTCCCGCCAGTCAGTTACAAGGGCTCCATATTGGTTCTCGGTCGCCAGAGAAATCAGACTGAGGTACGCAAATATAACCCGAGACCAACATTGCGGGGGTCTAAGCCCGACGGGCATTGGCCTGCACCCAGGCCCTGGGCTGATCGGGGGTCCACCGGGGTGCCAACCCGGCCAGGAGGTTTTTTTCCTCCCGGGCCGGCGCGCGCACCACCACCATTTTGCCTAAGGGAAGCCAGGGAGACCTAGCAGGCAAAACCAAACCGGCTAACAGGCATAGCCCGAGGCAGACATACCAGGGGTCTCAGACGGTCAGGCCCTGGACTGCCCCCAGGTCCTGGGCTGCTCGGCAGGCCATCTGTGTGCTGACCCAGCCAGGAGCTTGTTTGCCTGGGCCAGCGCGCACCGCCTCCATTTTGCCTACGGGAAGCCAGAGAGACCTAGCAGGCAAAACCAAACCAGCTAACAGGCATAGCCCAAGGTGGACATAGCAGGGGTCTCAGACGGTCAGGCCCTGGACTGCCCCCAGGCCCAGGACTGCTCGGTGGGCCATCTGTGTGCTGACCCGACCAGGAGGTTGTTTATCGGGACCATTTGCACACCACCGCCATTTTGCCTATGGGAAGCCAGAGAGACCTAGCAGGCAAAACCAAACGGGCTAACAGGCATAGCCCGAGGCGGACATAGCAGGGGTCTCAGACGGTCAGGCCCTGAACTGCCCCCAGGTCCTGGGCTGCTCGGTGGGCCATCTGTGTGCCGACCCAGCCAGGAGCTTGTTTGCCCAGGCCGGCGCGCACCGCCGCCATTTTGCCTACGGGAAGCCAGAGAGACTAGCAGACAAAACCAAACCAGCTAACAGGCATAGCCCGAGGCGGACATAGCAGGGGTCTCAGACGGTCAGGCCCTGGACTGCCCCCAGGCCCAGGACTGCTCGGTGGGCCATCTGTGTGCCGACCCGGCCAGGAGGTTGTTTATCGGGACCATTTGCACACCACCGCCATTTTGCCTATGGGAAGCCAGAGAGACCTAGCAGGCAAAACCAAACCAGCTAACAGGCATAGCCCGAGGCGGACATAGCAGGGGTCTCAGACGGTCAGGCCCTGAACTGCCCCCAGGTCCTGGGCTGCTCGGTGGGCCATCTGTGTGCCGACCCAGCCAGGAGCTTGTTTGCCCAGGCCGGCGCGCACCGCCGCCATTTTGCCTATGGGAAGCCAGAGAGACTAGCAGACAAAACCAAACCAGCTAACAGGCATACCCCGAGGCGGACATAGCAGGGGTCTCAGACGGTCAGGCCTTGGACTGCCCCCAGGCCCTGGGCTGCTCGTTGGGCCATCTGTGTGCTGACCCAGCCAGGAGGTTGTTAGCCCAGCAGACTCTCCCAGCACTCTCAGGGAACTCGCGCATGCCACCATCCTAGCCACCTGACACACCCAATTAACACCCACAGCTGAGGGGACCTTTGAACCGACATTGGCCTGCCAGGCTTTTGCCTAGACTCAGGGCCTGAGCAGCTAGGCTAGCCTTGTGTACACCAACCCGGTTGGGAGTTCAGCTGCCCAGATCAGCCTGGGCAGCAGCACCACATCTCCAAGTCCTGCAAGTGGCTAGCTGGGTTTCCGGGCGGCCAGCTGGGAGAAGTTAGTGTGCTCCAGTGAATCCAGCGGGCCCCAGTGGGAGCCTTCGGATGCCTGCTTTGGGATCTGAACAGCCTGGGCAGCAGCACCCTGTCTACAAGCAGTGCAGGAGGTAAGCTGTGCACCAGAGGCCAACTGGGAAGGGGCAGCTTGCACTGGTGAGTCCAGCACTGACAAGACAAACTAACACCAGTGAGAACTAGATGGCAAAAGGCAAACGCAGGAACATCACTAACAGAAATCAAGGCAATATGGCAACATCTGAACCCAATTCTCCTCCACCAACATGTCCTGGATACCCCATCACACCAGTAAAACAAGATTTGGATTTAAAATCACTGGTCATGATGCTGGTACAGGAACACATGAAGGACATACTTAAAGAAATTCAGGAGAAAATGGATCAAAAGTTAGAAGCCCTTGCAAGGGAAACACAAAAATCATTGAAAGAAATCCAGGAGAATACAAAAGCCAACAAGGAGGAAATGCAAAAAACACTTAAAGAAATACAGGAGAACTTTGGTCAACAGGCTGAGGTCATGAAAGACGAAACACAAAAATCTCTTAAAGAAATACAGGAGAACTTTGGTCAACAGGCTGAGCTCATGAAAGAGGAAACACAAAAATCTCTTAAAGAATTACAGGAAAACACAAACATGCAAGTGAAGGAGCTAAGCAAAACCATCCAGGATCTAAAATCAGAAGTAGAAACAACTATGAAAACTCAAAGGGAGACAACTTTGGAGATAGAAAGCCTGGGGAAGAAATCAGGGGACAGAGATGCAAATATCAACAACAGAATACAAGAGATAGAAGAAAGAATCTCAGATGCTGAAGATTCCATAGAAACCATGGACTCAACAGTTAAAGAAAATGCAAAATGCAAAAAGCTTGTAACCCAAAATATCCAGGAAATCCAGGACACAATGAGAAGACCAAACCTAAGGATTATAGGCATAGATGAGAGTGAAGATTTACAACTTAAAGGGCCAGCAAATATCTTCAATAAAATTATGGAAGAAAACTTCCCTAACCTAAAGAGAGAGATGCCCATGAATATACAAGAAGCCTACAGAACTCCAAACAGACTGGACCAGAACAGAAATACTTCCCGTCACATAATAATCAAAACACCAAATGTTCTAAACAAAGAAAGAATACTAAAGGCAGTAAGAGAAAAAGGCCAAGTAACATATAAAGGAAGACCTATCAGAATCACAGCAGACTTTTCACCTGAGACTATGAAGGCTAAAAGGTCCTGGGCAGATCTCATGCAGACTCTAAGAGAACACAAATGCCAACCAAAACTACTATATCCAGCAAAACTCTCAATCACCATAGATGGAGAAACTAAGATATTTCATGACAAAACCAAGTTTACCCACTATCTATCCACAAACCCGGCCCTAAAAAGGATAATAGGAGGACAACACCAATACAAGGAGGGAAACTTCACCCTGGAAAAAGCAAGATAGTAACCTTTCCTCAAACCCAAAAGAAGTTAAGCAATCAAATTTAAAAAATAACGTCAAAAATGATAGGAAGTAACAATCACTATTCCTTAATATCTCTTAACATCAATGGACTCAATGCCCCAATAAAAAGACACAGACTAACTGACTGGATACGTAAACAGGACCCTACATTTTGCTGCTTACAGGAAACACACCTCAGGGTCAAAGACAAACACTACCTTAGAGTAAAAGGCTGGAAGACAATTTTACAAGCAAATGGTCTCAGGAAACAAGCTGGAGTAGCCATTTTAATATCAGATAAATTTGACTTTCAACCCAAAGTCATCAAAAGAGACCCTGAGGGACACTTCTTGCTGGTCAAAGGAAAAATACAAAAAGAAGAACTGTCAATCTTGAACATCTATGCCCCAAATGCAAGGGCACCCTCTTTTGTAAAAGAAACTTTATTAAAACTAAAAGCACACATTGCACCTAACACAATAATTGTGGGTGACTTCAACACTGCACTTTCCTCAATGGACCGATCAGGAAAACAGAAACTAAACAGGGACACAATGAAACTAATTGAAGCTTTGGACCAATTAGATTTAACAGATATATATAGAACATTCTATCCTAAAACAAAAGAATATACCTTTTTCTCAGCACCTCATGGTACCTTCTCCAAAATCGACCATATAATTGGTCACAAGACAGACCTCAACAAATATAAGAAGATAGAACTAATCCCATGCCTCCTATCTGATCACTATGGAGTAAAAGTGGTCTTCAATAGCAACAGAAACAACAGAAAACCCACATACACGTGGAAACTGAACAATACTCTACTCAATGATACCTTGGTCAAGGAAGAGATAAAGAAAGAAATTAAAGACTTTTTAGAACACAATGAAAATGAAAACACAACATACCCAAATCTATGGGAAACAATGAAAGCAGTGCTAAGAGGAAAACTCATAGCCCTGAGTGCCTCCAAAAAGAAAATGGAGAGAGCATACATTACCAGCTTAATGACACACCTGAAAGCCCTGGAACAAAAAGAAGCTATTTCGCCCAGGAGGAGTAGAAGACAGGAAATCATCAAACTCAGGGCCGAAATCAATCAAGTAGAAACAAAGAGAACCATACAAAAAATCAACAAAACCAGGAGCTGGTTCTTTGAGAAAATCAGCAAGATAGATAAACCCTTAGCCAGACTGACCAAAGGGCACAGAGAAAGTATCCAAATTAACAAACTTAGAAATGAAAAGGGAGATATAACAACAGAAACTGAGGAAATCCAAAAAATCATCAGATCCTACTACAAGAGCCTGTACTCAACACAACTGCAGAATCTGGAGGAAATGGACAATTTCCTTGACAGATACCAAATACCAAAATTAAATCAGGACCAACTAGACCATCTAAACAGTCCCATAATGCCTAAAGAAATAGAAGGAGTCATAGAAAGTCTTCCAACCAAAAAAAGCACAGGGCCAGATGGTTTCAGTGCAGAATTCTACCAGACCTTCAAAGAAGAGTTAACACCAATACTCTTCAAACTATTCCACAAAATAGAAACAGAAGGAACACTACCCAATTCCTTCTACGAAGCCACAATTACGCTGATACCAAAGCCACAAAAAAGATCCAACAAAGAAAGAGAACTTCAGACCAATTTCCCTTATGAACATCGATGCAAAAATACTCAATAAAATTCTTGCCAACCGAATCCAAGAACACATCAAAACGATCATCCACCATGATCAAGTAGGCTTTATCCCGGGAATGCAGGGTTGGTTCAATATACAGAAATCCATCAATACAATCCACTACATAAACAAACTCAAAGAACAAAACCACATGGTCATTTCATTGGATGCTGAAAAAGCATTTGACAAAATTCAGCATCCCTTCATGCTTAAAGTCTTGGAGAGAACAGGAATTCAAGGCCCATACCTAAACATAGTAAAAGCAATATACAGCAAACCGGTAGCCAGCATCAAACTAAATGGAGAGAAACTTGAAGCAATCCCACTGAAATCAGGGACCAGACAAGGCTGCCCCCTTTCTCCCTATCTTTTCAATATTGTACTTGAGGTACTAGCTCGGGCAATTCGACAACATAAGGAGGTCAAAGGGATACAAATTGGAAAGGAAGAAGTCAAACTATCATTATTTGCGGATGACATGATCGTCTACCTAAGTGACCCAAAGAACTCCACTAGAGAGCTCCTACAGCTGATAAACAACTTCAGCAAAGTGGCAGGTTATAAAATCAACTCAAGCAAATCAGTGGCCTTCCTATACTCAAAGGATAAGCAGGCTGAGAAAGAAATTAGGGAAATGACCCCCTTCACAATAGCCTCAAACAGTATAAAGTATCTTGGGGTGACGCTTACCAAACATGTGAAAGATCTGTATGACAAGAACTTCAAGACTCTGAAGAAGGAAATGGAAGAAGACCTCAAAAAATGGGAAAACCTCCCATGCTCATGGATCGGTAGAATCAATATAGTTAAAATGGCCATTCTGCCTAAAGCACTATACAGATTCAATGCAATACCCATCAAAATCCCAACTCAATTCTTCACAGAGTTAGAAAGAGCAATTATCAAATTCATCTGGAACAACAAAAAACCCAGGATAGCTAAAACTATTCTCAGCAACAAAAGAAAATCTGGGGGAATCAGTATCCCTGACCTCAAGCAATACTACAGAGCAATAGTGTTAAAAAATGCATGGTATTGGTACAGTGACAGACAGGAGGATCAATGGAACAGGATTGAAGATCCAGAAATGAACCCACACACCTATGGCCACTTGATCCTCGACAAAGAGGCTGAAAACATCCAATGGAAAAAAAGATAGCCTTTTCAACAAATGGTGCTGGTTCAACTGGAGGTCAGCATGCAGAAGAATGCGAATTGATCCATACTTGTCTCCTTGTACTAAGCTCAAATCCAAATGGATCAAGGACCTCCACATAAAGCCAGACACTCTGAAGCTAATAGAAAAGAAACCGGGGAAGACCCTTGAGGACATCGGTACAGGGAGAAAGTTTCTGAACAGAACACCAATAGCGTATGCTCTAAGAGCAAGAATTGACAAATGGGACCTCATAAAATTACAAAGTTTCTGTAAGGCAAAGGACACCATCAAGAGGACAAATCGGCAACCAACAAATTGGGAAAAGATCTTCACCAATCCTACATCAGATAGAGGGCTAATATCCAATATATATAAAGAACTCAAGAAGTTAGACTCCAGAAAACCAAACAACCCTATTAAAAATGGGGTACAGAGTTAAACAAAGAATTCTCACCTGAAGAACTTCGGATGGCGGAGAAGTATCTTAAAAAATGCTCAACTTCATTAGTCATTAGGGAAATGCAAATCAAAACAACCCTAAGATTTCATCTTACACCAGTCAGAATGGCTAAGATTAAAAATTCAGGAGACAGCAGGTGTTGGAGAGGGTGTGGATAAAGAGGAACACTCCTCCACTGTTGGTGGGTTTGCAAATTGGTACAACCACTCTGGAAAGCAGTCTGGCGATTCCCCCGAAAACTGGGCACCTCACTTCCAGAAGATCCTGCTATACCACTCCTGGGCATATACCCAGAAGACTCCCCACCATGTAATAAGGATACATGTTCTACTATGTTCATAGCAGCCCTATTTATAATTGCCAGATGCTGGAAAGAACCCAGGTATCCCTCAACAGAAGAGTGGATGCAAAAAATGTGGTATATCTACACAATGGAGTACTATTCAGCCATTAGAAACAATGAATTCATGAAATTCTTAGGCAAATGGATGGAGCTAGAGAATATCATACTAAGTGAGGTAACCCAGACTCAAAAGGTGAATCATGGTATGCACTCACTAATAAGTGGATATTAACCTAGAAAACTGGAATACCCAAAACATAATCCACACATCAAATGAGGTACAAGAAGAAAGGAGGAGTGGCCCCTGGTTCTGGAAAGACTCAGTGAAACAGTATTCAGCAAAACCAGAACGGGGAAGTGGGAGGGGGTGGATGGGAGGACAGGGGAAGAGAAGGGGGCTTACGAGACTTTCGGGGAGTGGGGGGGCTAGAAAAGGGGAAATCATTTGAAATGTAAATAAATTATATCGAATAAATAAAAAGAAAAAAAAAAGAACCCTTTCTTACCACTTTACTGAGTCAGCATAATCCCTAACTATATTCTAAATATTCAGCCTATACCCACAAATACATGTTGTCATCCCTTCATCAAGGAAAACATTCTTGGAAACAGACATAGACTGTTAGAGAAAAGCACAACCAATTAAAAGGCAGGGATGTAGAGTTCATTTCTAAGGGATACACCTTCAAAACAACTTTAGAACCTATATCTCAGGGATCATGGTGGAGGAGGTGGTGGAATGGCTTAAGAGCTAGAACATTAGGGAATTTACTGAGACATTGTGGCCCCTAGTATCTCCATATCTGAAGCTGGACCTGTTAAAAAATATTCAACGTGTCTGCCTACACAAGAGCTGAGAACAATAAACATGTTAAAAGTGAACAATGAAGACTCAATCCTACAAAAACAGCTAAGGCAATTGAGAAATGCTAAGAGTTGGAAATGTATAACATCTAGTTATGCAACAACAAATACTCACCCCTAAAAATAAACCTACTTAGAAGACTTTGATAGAGACTAAGAAAGTTATATTTAGCAATATATATTTATGTGTACATACATCAGTGCATGCATCAAAAATAATGAAGAGCATGCAGTTATTAAAGATACCAATCAGGAAATTGTGGCAGGGAAATAGGAAGAGGATGAAAGAAATGATGTAATTATATGATCTCACAAAGAAAAGAAAAGGAAAAAAATAATAACAAAATATTCCAGATCCTGGTCCACAAGTAATTCCAATAGAAGGGAGTCTGCAAGGTTGCCTCTTTTCTGGTGAATCTAGTTTGTGTTAAGTCGACAAAATTAAGAAGATCAGGATATAAAAGTTACAAGATATTTATAAAGCCAAACTAAAATATTTGTAGATCTAAATTTTTGGTAAATGTTATCAAAGAAGTTGTCATAAATAAAAATATATGATTTGTTATAAAAGAAAAACTACTTGAAAAAATGTCCAGAGCACATGAAACCTTCACAAAAATAATAATCTAAGCAATGAAACAAATTCTCAAAATATGATAAAAATAATTGATGCATACCTTTATTATGGCAGAACATCCAAACCATCTTTAAATTAAACAATCTTTCTAGATTCATCAATGCATATAATAAAAAATAAAAAATGTTTTAGGTTATGTGAAAATTTAATGTAACTTATTTTTTTAAAACAGAGGGAGGTTCAGATACCCCTTCTTTGAAAGCACACGGAATTACATCTGTTTGAATTGGGAAACAAGTTTGACTTCAAATCAATATCTTAAATTTCTACTGTATAAAACTTTATAAAGAAAACAAGCACAATTGAAAGCAACCAGTAGGAAAAATACATTAGAAAGAAAACCAATACTATTATTTAAAAAAATTACAAAAACTATTGAAGACAGCTAGAAGAGGTCAATATTACCAAAAGATGATAATTTCAGAGACAAAACATCTTGCTTATAGTCATCACAATTAATTTAAAGCAAAGATATCAAATGGGTGTGTTGAAGGATTCTATTTTCACTAAATTAATTAAATTCTAATAACAATTTTAAAATATAAATCGACAAATCTCTTGAAAGACATCTATTACCAAACTACAATGATGATAAATGGTTCATCAAAACATATTTAATGTCTGTGATGAATGAAAAGTATAGGTAATAATACTTCTATTCTTCCAAAGTAATAGGAGTACTAAGTATTGAAAATCTTCAATCAATTCAATGAACAGCTAGAATTGTGAATCTGATTCTTGAACTCCAGGAAACAGCCACCAGTAAAAGATGATTATTATAGTAGTGGTTCTTCCCTGAAATATTATCCACAAGACTGCATAAACAAGGCATGAACAAGAATGACACCAACGGATATGATAATATGCAATGAGCAGTGCTCACAAGCCTTCAAACCAAGACAAAGAACTATAGATAACTATGGAATACTGAGAACAGGAGATATTGTCTTTCCCCAGAGAAGAACATTCCACTTGGCTATCCAGTACCAAATGGTCAGCCCAGAAATCAAATACATAAAAGAATCATGATATGGAAAAAGTAGGTTGTGTTTACTTATTCAGCAATGTGTGTTTCCACTTGGAAACATTGTGTGTGTGTGTGTGTGTGTGTGTGTGTGTGTAGAATCATTAAAGCTAAAATATCCATGGTAGTTTTAAGTTTTTGTTTTCTAGTCCTGGAGAAGGAAAGTAGTACTTTATGTACTCGATAAGCATTAAAACCCCACCATTCATGATTCTGATCTTACTGTGTGGTTTACTAACATAATACAAGTATGCAGAGTGTATATGCTTCATGATGGACACTGTCATCTATACTTCCTAAAGTTTCTCTTTTAATAACACACAGACAACACACACACACACACACACACATGCACACACAGACACACAGACACACACCCAGACACAGGCACACACAGACACACATACACACACACACACACACACACACACAGAGAGAGAGAGAGAGAGAGAGAGAGAGAGAGAGAGAGAGAGAGAGAGAGAGAGGATAAAAATTAAAATGAGACCATGAACTTGATGAGAACAAGGAACGTGGAAGTGGTTAAAGGAAAACTACAGAGGGAATAATGATGATGTAAGTATATTATAATTTCACTTTTTAAAAAGTCTTTAATATCTTGTCTGAGGATGAGGTAAGAGAAGTGTCACAGCTTATATTTTATATGACAATTAAATGGACTGTGCTTATATTCATACCAGGTTAAAGTAAATACGCTGTAAGAACCACAAACTGTCTGCGCATAACACTACTTTGTATCTTACAAACCTTTATCACAGTATTAATTTTCTTATCTTAATTTTGTTCTGTTTGGCTGTGTGAGTTGTGATTACTAATATTTTATTTAAATAGAAACTTTAAGAAGTTTATATGACAGTGTCCGTCATGAAGCATATACACTCTCCATACTTGTATTATGTTAGTAAGCCACGCAATAAGATTAGAATCACAAACAGTGGGGTCTGTCCTCAATGGTAGAATGCTTATCGAGAACATACAGAGCTACTTTTCTTCTCCAGCACAAGAAAACAAAAAATTAAAACTACGATGGATATTTTAGCTTTATTCTCTAAAATGATTCTTACATTTCCAACTTTATTGACATAATACCTTTGTTTGTGATAGGAGGCCCCCAACACATATAAAGTAGAGGACTGATGGATCTGAATTTAGTCAGAGAAGATGCACCTAATTCTCATGACACTGTAGGCCCCAGAGAGTTTATAAGTCTTATGGAGACAGTGGTGTGGGAAGAGGTATGGGATGTGGAACAGTTGGAGCGTGAACCTAAAGGGGAATAAAATCTGAGTGTAAATAAATAAATATTTAAAAAGTATTTAATTATCAAAACTTATAACCTGGAGCATAATTTCAAAGATTATTTGAAGGCACAGGTGAAAACCTTAACTGGCGAGTGAGAAAAAGCCTAGGTGATTTTGCTTTTCTGCTTACCTCATGGATCCCTAGACTAAGAGCCAGGCATCAACAATTGTTAATCTCCGCAGGAATTTTAAATATAAGATGTTTTTTCAAACCTGATGTCTAAGCAGTAAACATTCTTTTTGAGGTTATAATTTAAGAATCTTCATAAACACAGGGCAAACAGGTTTTAAAAAATATTCATTGCAGAAAACATTTTTGTTTATTGGTAAGCAATGACAATAACCAGCAACCTACCTAAGTTTTTTTTTCATATTGAGAAGATAATCTTGCCATCCTTGTACAATAAACGTCTTTGCATTCCAAAAGGCTCTTTATGTATAAGGTTCTTGATGTAGATATAAGATGTGACTGTCTAGACTAGGGAAGAGTTTCCATCTACCTCGTTATGGTTTAACATCTCAGCTGGAGAATTAAATTAAAGTGAAAGAGATCAACAGGAGAGAACAATACAAATTTTTAGAATGGAGGTTTTATGTGACATGGGAGCCTTCATAAAGACATAAAGATCTAAAAGGTAATAGGAATTTAATGCATATATACCAAATTAGACAGAGAATAGCAAATTGTGAAAATGTAACTAAATCATGTGGAGAGGTTAAAAGAGGAGAATCATTTTAACAAAGTCTGTACAGGTTTCTGTCAGGCTCAACTTTTCTCTACAATGACAAGAACATAGCTTCTTTGTATGACAGCATATACATCAAATCAAAATTTAAGAAAATATGCTATGGTGCTCAGACTTATTGTCTTACAAATGTGATTTTTTTGGAATACTTTTATATTTAGATGAATTTATTTTAATAATCAATATGTCTAAATAGTATCTTTTGGATTAGCATATCCTTAATATCTTCAGTGTGAACAGATCCCACATCAGTTATCATTAAATCAGAAGCTATAGTAACAAGACAATTTTACAAAAAGAAATTAAAAGAATGATCCAGAAGGTAAAATATCAAAGTAAAAAGAGAATATAGGCTATGTAACATTCTTTTTATTGGGAAGATAGTTTATTGAGGAGTAGAAAACATGTATAGGGACCCTGATTACAAGGCTGAGTTTTCAATGACTGGAGAACCAACTCACTGTAATCCCATAGGTAGAAAGCTCCCTCAGTGCCATATCTCTTGGGACTGCACTAACTCTTTGGTTTAATCAACTGGGTATAGAGCAACCTTGGCTTCTGCCTGTCTCCTGACTAGAAGATTCCCCTCACAATGAGAATAAAGTACATCCATCTAGTTTGGTGTTCCCTAGCTGACAACTGTGAATTACTACTCTTGTCAATCTCCTCAGACTTGCTTCATTTCTTTCAGGGTGATTTTTTTTATACCCACCACATTTCTTTTGAGGTGACATATAATACAGTGCACAAATTTCCCAGACAGCTCTTTCTAGCCTATTCAGTGGTTCCAGGTTCTAAGGAGGAGGTTCATTATGAAACTATCCATTGAGGAAAGCCTTCTTTTTGGATATAGTATTTTCTGAGTGCTTCTCACTGAGGTGCTTCAGTGAGCAGTCCTAGTATTTGTTAGAGGTAGGAGTGACTGGGACAAGAGTAGAATTCTCTTTCATGGGCAGAAGAAAATGGCTGGTTGACTGGTTCATATTCTGGCTCTTATATCTACCTGCTGGCTAGCCTCTGCTAGCCATATGGATGCATGAAGCATGGTGTGAACACAAAGATTGATTGACCATTTCTTTGGGGGTAGTGAAAGAGATATAAGGAAGATCTTCAGAGGAGGGGAAAGTTCTCAGTTCCCAAGAGACAGACACAGATTTGTTCATATAGTTAAACTCTCTTGAGAAGCTCTTCTCTGTCGCCCTCCACACATACCTGCATTTTTTCACTTTTAAATCTTTTTTCATTCTATATATTCTTTATTTATATTTCAAATGATTTCCCCTTTCCAGGATACCCCCCTCCCCATAAGTTCCATAAGCCCTCTTCCCTCCCCCTGTTCCCCAATCAACCCCTTCGTGCTTCCCTGTCCTGGTATTCCCCTACACTGTTTCACTGAGAATTTCAAGGACCAGGGGCCTCTCCTTTCCTTCTTTTTGGGCATTATTTGATATGTGAATTGTTTCCTGGGTATTCCAAGTTTCTGGGCTAATATACGCTTATCAGTGAGTGCACACCATGTGTGTTCTTTTGTGACTGGGTCACCTCACTCAGGATGACATTCTCCAGTTCCACTCATTTGCCTAAGAATTTCATGAATTCATTGTTTTTAATAGCTGAGTAGTATTCCATAATGCAAATATACTACTTTTTCTGTATCTTTTCCTCTGTTGAGGGATATCTGGGTTCTTTCAAGCTTCGGGCTATTATAAATAGGGCTGCTATGAATATACTGGAGCATGTATCCTTGTTACATACCGGGGAATCCTCTGGGTATATGCCCAGAAGTGATATAGTTGGGTCTTCCGGTAGTATTTTGCCTCAGTTTTCTGAGGAACCGCCAGATTGATTTCCAGAGTGGCTGTACCAGCTTGTAACCACACCAGCAGTGGAGGAGTGTTCCTCTTTTTCCACATCCTCGCCAGCACCAGTTTTCTTCTGAGTTTTTTTTATCTTAGCCATTCTGACTAGTGTGGGGTGAAATCTCAGGGCTGTTTTGATTTGCATTTCCCTGACGACTAAATATATTGAACATTTCTTTAGTTGTTTCTCAGTCATTCGATATTCCTCAGGTGAAAATTCTTTGTTTAGGTCTGTACCCTAATTTTTAATAGAGTTATTTGGCTCTCTTGAGTCTATCTTCTTCAGTTCTTCTTATATCTTGGATATTAGTCCTCTGTTAGATGTAGAGTTGGTAAAGATCTTTTCCCAATTTGTTGGCTGTCGTTTTGTCCTTTTGACAGTGTCCTTTGCCTTGAAACAAAAAGAACAATACAAAGAGTCAAAATCCAAGAGCTAGTTCTTTGAGAAAATCAACAAGATTGATAAACCTTTAGCCAGACTAACCAGAAGGTAGAGAGACAGTATCCAAATTAACAAAATTAGAAATGAAAAGGGCGAAATAACAGCAGAAACTGAGGAAATTCAAAAAGTTATCAGATCCTACTACAAAAGCCTATACTCCACACAACTGGAAATTCTGGATCAAATGGACAATTTCCTAGACAGATACCAACTACCAAAGTTTAATCAGGATCAGACAGACCATCTAAATGGTCCCATAACCCCTAAAGAAATAGAAGTGGTCATTGAAATTCTTCCAACCAAAAAAAGCACAGGACCAGATGGTTTTAGTGCAGAATTCTATCAGACCTTCAAAGAAGACCTAACACCAATACTCTTCAAACTATTCCACAAAATAGAAACAGAAGGGAAACTCATTCTATTAATCCACAATTTCTCTGATACCAAAACCACACAAAGATCCAACAAGGAAAGAGAACTTTAGACCAATTTATCTTATGAATATCCATGCAAAAATACTCAATAAAATTGTTGCCAAGCAAATCCAAGAACACATCAAAAGAATCATTCACCATGATCAAGTAGGTTTCATCCCAGGGATGCAGGAATGGTTCCATGTATGGAAATCCATCAATGTAAACCGCTACATAAACAAACTCAAAGAAAGACACCACATGGTCATTTCATTAGATGCGGAAAAACATTTGAAAAAAAATTCAGCATCCTTTCATTTTAAAGGTCTTGGAAAGAACAGGAATTCAAGGTCCATACCTAAACATAATAAAAGCAATATACAGCAAACCAGTAGCCAACATCTCTAAATGGAGAGAAGCTTGAAGCAATCCCACTAAAATCAGGGACCAGTCAAGGTTGCCCTCTCTCTTCATTGCATTTTTTAATATTGTTTAAAGTTTTTTAAAGTCTGGTTTGCCAAAGCTAAGTCATTGCTGCCATGATTGAAGTGTATAGTAGAAGGATTCTTCATTCCAAGGAAGAGTAAACCCTCATGGCATGGGTTGGTGTAAACACCTAGATCACCATGATTTCATTCACCAACAACAAAAGCTCAGAACTGTAACTTTGAAAGGAGCTTAGTATGTGAGGCAAGTCTTTTGGAAAAGTGATTCAGAATATTTTGTGTCCCAAGGAAAATTTGCTTCCAAAGCTACCATTAGATGACTCCTTCAAA
The DNA here is from genome assembly GCF_947179515.1 of Apodemus sylvaticus. Taxonomy (NCBI): domain Eukaryota; kingdom Metazoa; phylum Chordata; class Mammalia; order Rodentia; family Muridae; genus Apodemus; species Apodemus sylvaticus. Next base: position 43,598,520 of record NC_067473.1, on the reverse strand, counting down.
AATGAAAGTATCCTGTTGCTATTAAATAAAATATCACCCCGAATAGCCACCTGTATTATAGGCCTAAGAAACTTATGAGGGGGAGACAGCTAGTAAGGCCCATAGTGTCAGTCAAGTTTTCTATTAGGCTTGAGTGTAGTGGCAGGGTTGATTTTTCATTCTGTTGTCTTGAATTAAGCCTTGGTAAACATGCTATAATCATAATAGATGCTTAAAAGACCCTAAAATTTGGTGGAAGATATCCATAGCCTTAATATAGTGAAAGTCCTACTTATGAGGTACAGTTACTAGTTTCCTTCAGCCTCCTCCAAAAAATATTATTAGAATTATTATAAAAATTATTGCACAGTAAAAGAGAGTTAGATTAAATCTTAGAGAAGGGGAACTTAAAAGAATGATTGGGTGGTCAAAGATAGTTACAAGGAGCTGAATTATATAACAATGATAGTGAATAATATGAAAGAACAATTAAAAAGAGGTCAATGTATGAATGAAAACTGTATCTGAAATGCTGGAAATTAATAAAAAAATCCAGTTATAAAATAAACTTTAAAAAAGTGGAAAGAGCCAGAAATCAAATAAATCACAAATAGGACAGAACCAAGACTTAGCTTCTTTTGCCCCTTAGGTCACTCTGCATGGATTTGCATATCCATAATATGCTTGTTTATCAGGTGTAGTATTTCAAGTGAAATACTTGCAGTATTCAAGTAGGATTTGGATATAGTAGTATTGAGGGTTCCCATTAGAAACTAATGCTTTGGCTTTCTCCACAACCTTGCAAGAGTTTGCTGTCACCTAAGTTCTCCTGGGCATATACCAAAAAGATGCTCTAGCATATAACAAGGACACCTGCTCCACTGTGGTCCTAGCAGCCTTATTTATAATAGCCAGAAGCTGGAAACAACCCAGATGACCCTCAGCAGAGGAATGAATGCAGAAAATGTGGTACATTTATACAGTACATTACCAATCAGCTATTTTTTTTAAATTAGGAATATTCTTTACTTACATTTCAAATGTTGTCTCCTTTCCTGGTTCCCCCTCCCCCAAAAATCCCATAAGCCATATCCCCTTCCCCAATCAACCCTCCCCTGCTTCCCTGTCCTGGTATTCTTCTATACTACATCATCAAGTCTTTCCAGGACCAAGGGCCTCTCCACCCTTTGGTGTCTAACAAGAACATCCTCTGCTGCCAATGTGTCTGGAGCTATGGGTAACTCCATGTGTACTCTTTGATTGATGGTTTTGTCCCTGGGATCTATGGGAGTACTGGGTGACTCATATTGTTGTTCCTCCTTTGGTGCTGCAAACCCCTTCAGCTCATTGGATCCTTTCTCAATTTACCCTCTTTGGGACCCTGTGCTCATTTCAATGCCTGGATGAGAGTGTCCCCCTCTGTATTTGTCATGCAATAGGAGAGTCTCCTTCAGCTAACTAAAAACAATGACTTCATGAAATTCACAGGCAAATGGATAGAACTAGAAAATATCATCCCGAGTGAGGTAACAGCCACAAAAGAACACAAGTGGTATGCACTCTCTGATATGTGGGTATTAGGCCAAAAGCTCAGAATACCCCATGATACAAAACACAGACTATTTGAAGCTCAAGAAGAAGGAAGACCAAAGTGTGCATGCTTCAGTCCCTCTTAAAAGGGAGAACAAAATAATCACTAGAGATAGATGAGTGAAGGGACCTGGGAGGGAGAGAGAAGGGGAGAAAAAGGTAGAGGGAGGATCAGGTGTGAGAGGAGGAGATGGGGAGGGAACTACAGAGGGACAGGTAATTGAAATGAAGTAGGTAGCAGTGGGCAATGTGGAACTGGGTGTAACCACTAGAAAGTCTCTGATTCCAGGAAAGCAAAAGGCCCCTAGGACCACAGAGGGATGATATTAGCTGAAATACCCAACAAAAGGGAGAGAGACTCTGTAAAGACTATATCCAGAGATTAGGCACAGCCCCTGGTTGAGAGATGGGGCCACCCACCCTTCTCAAACGTATTATTTAAGAAGTGCTCCTATCTAAAGGAAATGCAGGAACAAAGAGTGGAGCAAAGATGGAAGAAAAGTCCATCCAGAGAATGCCCCACCTAGGGTTTCATCCCATCTGCAGATACCAAACCCAAACACTATTGCTGATGCCAAGAAGCACTTTATGACAGGAGCATGGTATAACTATCCTGAGAGGCTCTGTCAGAGTCTGACCAGTACAAAATCAGATGCTCACAGTCCACCATTGAACTGAGCACAGAAACCCTAATGGAGGTGTTAGGGAAGGAATGAAGGATCTAAAGGAGTTTGAAAACTCATTGGAAGAACAACAAAATCAACCAATAGCCCCACCCCCAAATCTCCCAGAGACTAAACCACCTACCAAAGAGTACATATGAAGGGACCCATGACTCCAGCTGCATTTGTAGAAGAGGATTGCTTTATCAGGCACCAATGGGAAGGGAAGCCCTTGGTCCTGTGTAGACTTGATTCCCCAGCATAGAGGAATACTTGGGCAGTGAGTTGGGAGTTGGGGTAGGTAGGGAAGCACTCTCATAGAATCAGGGAGGAGGGGGGATGAGATAGGGGGATCACAGAGGAGAAACCCGGAAAGGGGATAATATTTGAAATGTAAATAAATGAAATAACCAATAAAAATTTTTTTTGGAGTCGGAACTCCCTCTTCCTAGTCAAAGCTAGATATTTGTCTGCAGTAGGATCTTAACTTGGAGAGCAACTTTAGCTCTTTGCTATTATCACAATGTAAACCTTGCCAATTAATAGTAACAGACTCTTTGATTTCAGTATCTATTGGAGAATCAATGGCCAAGAATAGTATGGAGTTAATTAAAAGCCTAATTAATAAAGTTAGGAATGTTGTAGGTTGTAGAAAATTTAATGTTAAGGATTAAGTATTCAATTAACCTTGAAAAGAAAAAAATATATCTAAGTGAGTTACATAGCTGGGAGGGAGAGGTCAGTACACTGTTAATGATCCACAGATTTTTAGAGATTGCTAAAGCTGTAGAGTGTTTTAATTAAGAAGTTAAAAAAAGTGATGAAGATGAGAGAAATGGAGGAAAAGACAGAGGGAACGGAGGCTAGAAATGTGGTTAGAGCATAGAAAGAATGATTTATAATAGTCTGAGTAAGGAAACATAAATCTCAGTCTTAACACCTAACCAATCAATGTACAAACAAAAGATTATGCAAGAGAACTCCCAGTGAAGATCTAATATCGATAGAGTAGCAGAAGCCAGAGTCCTCAAAACAGACCAATGATTCACTGCAATGAACAGTTCCAAATAAAGCTGTTTGGGGAAAAAAATGGTATGCAGTGTAACACACCCTGACACCCCACAGGTTCCACAGCAAGATTTATTTTATTTTATTTTATGTAATTTTCATTTTCTTTTGTATGGGGTTTGCAAGAGCAGAGGGCATGTATGCGAGGTTGGGGATATGAGTGGGATTGAAATGTATGGTGTAAAATTCACAAAGTATCAATAAGTAGTTTAGAAAAACACATCATAATCATATACACAAGAGAAAAACAGACGAAGAGAATGGAAGAAATAGAAAGAATACCTATGGAAGAAATAGCTGGCACAACTGGCCTGAGTTTAAAGATGAAGTTCAGAACTCTGTGCTTCTTTTGAAACATGTGCTGCTTGGGAAAGAGGGAAAAGTGAGAGCCCGAGTTATCAGAAGCCTAAACATGCTTGCGTTATGGCTTAAGGAAATGGTTTAAGTCATTTCCAGGTTCTTTCTTTATATAATTCTGCTTCTCTCTGGTCTTCCCTGGCCTTGTGGGTCCAACATATGTAAAGAGCAATGATGGTGATGATATTCACAGTTTTATTAGTTTTTTTTCCACAATTAAGCTTTTCTTATACAATATTGGCAAAAAATTCAAATATTCAGAAATGAGACAATACTGCATAGTGTGAAGTATAAGTCATTACAGAAAGACAAATTTATTAATTAGAAAAACTGATTCACAAAAGACACATAGACATATAGACAAACTGCATGTCAATATACATACTTTTCAAAAAGAAAGTAATGATTTAATAAAATATTGAGGTAGAATTATGTTTTTGTTAGTGACATGATTCTCCAAATTAAGAACTCAAATACCTCAAAAATGAAGAAATAATTCATTAAAAAAAACTGAGTAGAGCTTCTAAAGACATATTTTATTAAGAATGAAATACAGAGAGATGAAATTTTAAAAATAACTCCAAAGAGCCTCAGTAAACACAGACAAAAAGAATTGGGATACTGATCCTGGTTACAGTAATGGGTTTTCTTTTACTTGCATACATGTAAAACGCTTATCTAATATGCTAAATATTTTAATACTTTCTATGGGCAAATATGTTGAGTATATCTTAGCAAAACTAAAGAAAAACAAGGAAAAATTTGGGGAAAACATTTAAAGACTTGGTACAATACTATCTTCCAAGTAAATAATCCTATACATAATGAATCAGAAAATGTGAGTCTGACAAGATTTCTGAGCAGGCACTTCTATCTTGCCTGAAAATCAGCTTTAGCTATATTGCTTAGATCACAAAATAGGAGGCAAAAACTTGCAGCTGGTACTCTCTGACTTACAGACAAGTACAAAGCTATTATCACATGTTCAATCATGTGCATGCACACACATACATGAAGGCCAAGAAATATTTACATATTATTAAAATCATAAACATTGAAATTGTTGAAGAAAAAAATAATTTGCACATAATATACAACTCTGTTTTCTGTTGATATTATCTACCAAGTTCATTACTTGTTCCCCTGTATCAAAATGAAAGCTTTCAAAGTTTGAAAGCTTCTTTATTATACATACCAGCAGGCACAGATGTTTGTATGACTCTGGTAATAAGATAAATATTAGTAAATAACTTTTTTTCTGGAAGAAATTACAACATATGCCATGATGTGAGAAAACTAATTATTCCAGTATCAATTTACTTTAATGAGTCAACTCAAGGTTTGATTTGAAACTGTGTCTAATTTTATCTACATCATTGTAAAACATAAGGATGAAATTGCCTCTGAAATAAAAGAACTTAATAATTTTATGAATTTTCCTGAAGTAAAATGAATATCATAGCATAACTACTTCCCCACAGAAGTCTGGCTTTCTTTGAGAATGTGGGCAATTATATGTACTACACTATATTTGTACAAATAAGTAAACAGTTTTGGATATATTGACGAAGTGTGATTAGTCTGTCAGGGAACCCTTAGATATAAGAGCAAATCTGAGATTTAAGAGACTAACACAACCATTGTTTTCCTCACAATTTGAATCTAAAACAGGTACTTAATGTCAGAAAGCTGAAATGCATTTGTCTGAGGATGATCCTTAAAACCTCTTTTGCCATTATTATCTGTAACTCTCAAATACTACAACACAGTAATCATGAGAATAAACAAATATCAGATTAAAATAAGTTTTAGAAAATGACATTGTACACTAAAACTGTAAGACCATTTCCTGCAGAGAGTGAAACTATGTTCTGCAATACTTTGCAGAAAATAAAAGAAATTTATGGTAAGAATGCCAAATGCAGTGTGTTTGGTATACTCATATTCTACATGGTTGCAGTTGAGATATTCACTTGGATATGTAGAGTGAGCATCCATTAGAAGGGCATCTGAGAAAATAAAGGAACCATACAAAGGTTGATTCTCATAGGAAATGAATCTACTAAGTAGAGATCAATGCCAAATAAAATATAAATATAGGGCAGGCATGAATAAATAACTGTTGCTGATTTGAATTTCTGACTTGAAGGATATCAAGACAAAGGCAAGATGATCTCTACCTATCGTGACCTTTATCCCTTCCTGTTAATGTAAACCACCCTGCTAAATCTCAATTATATTGATCAGCAACACAGAATGCAGAGACATGTTCTTTACAGGGAAACATAGGTCTGTGAATGAGCATGTTCATGTGTGAAAATATGCTTGACATCATTAGATGAAATATAAATTAGAAACTCTCTTAGAGTAATAGCATGCTAACATCATGACATTACAGACAGGTGTTATTTTCCAATTAGTAGCTATTTCACAGTAGAGTATTGACTAGTGAGTATATTCATTTACTTTAGATTTAACACTGATTTTTACTTTTAAATATAAAACAGAATCAGTATTGCTTATATAAACTATAATCATATAAGAAAGAATAAAATAAAATTTATCAAATATAAAGTAACATAAAGTTAAGTTACTTTCTACCCTCTAATAAAAATGAAATTAGCAATATGTCATGAAGAAGAAGAAGGAGGAGGAGGAGGAGGAGGAGGAGGAGGAGGAGAAGAAGAAGAAAAGGAACAACAACAACAACAAAAACAACAATGAGAAGGAGGAGAACAAGAAGAACAAGAACAAGAAGAACAAGAAGTAGAAGAACAACAACAAAAACAAGAAGAACAGGAAGAACAAGGAGAACAGGAAACCTGTATTCCTGTCTTCTTGGTCAATTAAGAAATTGCTGTTACATAAAAATAGTCAAATAGGAGTTTTAACAATGCTTCAGAAAACTCATGAATTTTCTTATTCTATTCTTAGAAAGCAGTTATAAAATTTAAATGTCCTTCTTTATTGATTTCTCACAATAAAGATAAAAGAGACAAGTTTAAAGTCCTTCTATAAGTTCAGCATTTCCTAAGCAAATTAAAAAATGTATTCCTGTACTGAATGATGGATACCTTTGTGAATTTATTAAATTGGTAAGAGAATATTTTTATTCTCTCACTCAAACTCAAAATAACTGTTCTTTCTAGTAAGAAAATGCAGTAGCCCACTTCTACAGACATGGGTTTCTTAGCCAGACATTATCAGCAAACTACCAAAGACTTTGGGCACATTTAATTTCAGACTTTGGGCACATGTGATATCCTAACATGAAGAAAAGGTAACAAAATTGAAATTTGGTGTACTTGTTTTCAATTTGCCTGTATTTGAATAGATATTTTGCTAAATTCCCTGTAGAACACAAATCCTAATTTAGTAAATATATTTTAATAAAATGGTTTCAAGTAGTAACAAATCCTCATGGCATTCAGTGAGGTAGACAGGGAAGGCACATTGGAAAAGCAGGAAACCACACCTAAGTTCAGATTTTTTCATAATTTTTCATAATTTTTGTGGCAAAATTATGTTCTTCCTAGGGAACAAACTTTGCTTGTCTGTGGTCATATTCACACCAGGAGCCCAGGATATAGATGAATGGTGCTCAGCTCCTGAATCCTCAAATTTGGTTTTTCAATGCTACTTGATAAAATGATTTTAAGGGTAAAACTGAAAAATAAAATGTTAAAAAATGTCAAGTACCAGTACGTTTTACAAAAATAATTCAGTGCTTGTCTATAAGAATGCAAAGTGATGTGGACTGATTTGCTTGGGTACTTAGACCCATGGCATCAGTTAGATCTGACAATAAAACTGGACCTTGGCAAAAATAACACATGATGCCGTAGTTTCAAATAATACTTTTTCTATTTTAAATACATACACATAGAAAATAATGAAAATGAATATGAATTTAAAATGTGTATGTTCTAATAAATATTAAGCTGCAAAAATCAAACTGTGAGGAGAAACTTTAATTATCCTAATTTAAGTTAGGTAAATGAGAGTCTTGAGAATTAGGTTTTCTCCATAGCTGGATGAAGCATCTGTTGCTCTTTTAGAAATTAAGTTTCAAATGAAAACACTGGCACAAGGCACTTTTGGAGCTCTCGAAATTTTTTTGCTTCTTCTCACATTATGAGTGTTATCACTTTTTCATTTGGATCTGTAGATTGTATTAAAGTTGAAGAGATAAACGAGGAAATTGTTTGAGAAAGGGAAATTATATCAAATGAGAAAAATTGAAAAGATTTAGAGCCAGTAAGAAATGAAATAAAGAGACAGAGGGGAAAAAAAAATAAAAATGCCTTGACTTTCTACAAATATTTAAGGAGTGATTAAGTTTTCACGGATACATTTTCATTACTTTTGAAACAGAATAAACAGCAGAAAATACTTCTAAAACCATAAGCTGGCTAGAATTTAAGCAGGATATTTTTCACAGAAAAAAGCAATTAGCTAAAATATGATGTTGAATAAAAAACTATGCAATCATTGTTCATGTTAGTAAACCTCCCAGGATTTTAATGTAAATTATGTCTCATGTAAGTGTACATTTTTCTGTATTGCTTTATTCTACTGTTTGAAAGTACACAGTACAATAAACGTCATGCATTTTTATAACTTTTCTTGCAATCTGTATGGTGGAGAATGTACTTGGAGCCATTCGAATTCAATTTTTCACAATTTAAGTTTATGTGTTTCAAATTTTGATTAAACATTTCATATAAAATTATAGATACTTTTATCAACTCAATTTAAATGTCACTTAATTGTCTCATCAGGCATCTGTATAGCTGTAAATATTTGCACAACAAAATATCAGAAGATACATGTAACAGGATACTATTCTTAGGTAAGCTTATTTGATTCAATATGTTGCTTTTAGTAGTTCAAGATATTAGCTATTTTAAATAGGAACATATTGAAATAGGTGAGTGTTCTATTTATAGAATACATTTTTACTGAATGAAATATATACACTGTAAAACATGTTATGAACAGTTCGTATTTCTCCTAGATATCTTTAGATGTTAATATGACACAAAAGAGAGTTATGCAAGGTCCCAGCAGAGGAATCATCTACTTTAGATTGGCACATGGCCATATCTATGGGGTTATTTTCTTTATTATTAATTGATTCAGGAGACCCCAAACCTAATTTTGGAACTGCTATCCCTGGACAGATATGCCTCAGCTCTATATAAAACATAAAGCCATTTTAAGGCCAAGAGCCTATGGCTAGATTTATCATAGAACCAAAGAGAGAGCCTGCTAGCACTATTCTGCTAATAATATTTGTATTTTATGTTTAATGTGTATGTGTGTTTATCAATATGTTTATCAATATGTATACCTGTGTACTGCTATGTAAGTGTTACCCAGAGAGATAAAAAGATTCATCAAATACCCTGGAACTGGAGTTACAGATGGATTAAGACTATCATATTGATAGTAGGAATTGAACCTAGATCTTCTGTGAGATCAGATAATGGTCTTAACTGTTGAGTCATTTCTCCAGCACTTAACTGTACATAGTATTAAAACATTTCCTGATAACATCATTATTCTCATATATTAATTAATATCCCAAAAAATTTTATCAGACAGAATTCTATTTCCAATAAATGATAATTCCCTGATCTTAAAAAATGCTCAACTTCATTAGTCATTAGGGAAATGCAAATCAAAACAACCCTGAGATTTCACCTTACACCAGTCAGAATGGCTAAGATTAAAAATTCAGGAGACAGCAGGTGTTGGAGAGGGTGTGGAGAAAGAGGAACACTCCTCCACTGCTGGTTGGGTTGCAAATTGGTACAACCACTCTGGAAATCAGTCTGGCGGTTCCTCCAAAAACTGGGCACCTCACTTCCAGAAGATCCTGATATACCACTCCTGGCCATATACTCAGAGGATTCCCCAGCATGTAATAAGGATACATGCTCTACTATGTTCATAGCAGTCCTATTTATAATTGCAGAAGCTGGAAAGAACCCAGGTATCCCTCAACAGAAGAGTGGATGCAAAAAAATGTGGTATATATACACAATGGAGTACTATTCAGACATTAGAAACAATGAATTCATGAAATTCTTAGGCAAATGGATGGAGCTGGGGAACATCATAGTAAGTGAGGTAACCCAGACTCAAAAGATGAATCATGGCATGAACTCACTAATAAGTGGATATTAACCTAGAAAACTGGAATACCCAAAACATAATCCACACATCAAATGAGGCACAAGAAGAACGGAGGAGTGGCCCCTTGTTCTGGAAAGACTCAGTGAAGCAGTATAGGGCAAAACCAGAATGGGGAAGTGGGAAGGGGTGGGTGGGAGGACAGGGGGAGAGAAGGGGACTTACGGGACTTTCAGGGAGTGGGGGGCTAGAAAAGTGGAAACCATTGGAAATGTAAATAAAAAATATATTGAATAAAGTAAAAAGATATAGAGAATAAAAGACTACTGAATGCACAGCTCTAAATGGAACATCTACATCACACTCTGTAGACTGAGTGATCGTTGAGAAAGAGAGGCCTGGAAGACCATAATAACCAGAGGCTGTAGGGAGAAAAAGGGTATCTTATGAACACAATGGAGAAGCTACACATACAAATTTACAAATTCACTGTGGGCATGACATTAGGCAGAAGACCTTTACAATCTCAAAGTAGACAAGACCCTAGTATGGCGTGCAATGTTTTACATGAAGTCTTACCTCTAACCTATGAGTCATTGGCAATTTAAATGTGTTAGGAGTTATTTTTTTGTTTTAAAAAAATGTCTGTTTTGCTTTGTTTTTTTAAAAGACCATTTGCACCTGATAAGTCAACTTTATACCCAGAAAGGGAGTTCACTAAACAGTATACAGATAGTATAGATTTGACTTGATGAGGATACAAGGTTATGTGGGTGGATAGGGAAGAGCCTGAATCTAGGAGCTGAAGTGAGGGCTAGGTCTGATGAGAACAAACAGTGAAAAAAATCTCAAACAAATAAAAATTTAAATTAAAAGGCAGCTTCATGTGAGCCTGAGAGCAAACCAGTAAGCAGTTTTCCACCATGACTCTACCTCAGTTCCTATTTCCAGTTCTTTTTTCTGTTCTTGCCCTAATTTCTCTCATTGAGTGCTTATTATATCTGCAAGTCAAAGACAAATAAACCCTTTCCTCATGAGGGTTTTCTAGAGTAGCAGAACCCATAGAAATCATTTGTATCTGTCATATATTTAGCTAGTTTCCTATCATCTACCTATATCAGTCTTTTTTTCATCTATCTATCATCTACAGCCTATATATTTGCTTATATCATTTATTAGAATGATTTACATGCTGAGTTCCAGATAATATAGCAATGGATAGATATGAAGGGAACGTCTATGCAGTAGTTGATTTGTCTATGAGACTGGATGCATTCGCTATTCATCACTGAATGCTAAGATTCGAAGGAAGTAGGCTCTAATGCCTATGAAGAAATAGACTTGCTAATAAGCTGAGAGCAAAATGGTAAAAAGCAAACACATCTACATATATGCTTCAGTCAGAAGGTGTGGCCCTGAAAAGATGAGTTTTTCAAGCTCAATGATCTGAATTAAAGTGTATCTTCTCACCAAAAGACCAGGATTAATGCTTATATCTTCATAGCTCAAATGATCTTCATTAAAGGTGTAACTATTATGGTATAAAAGTCAGGACATTTTTAACTCCTTAAAAGTAAGACAAAATTGTTATACTTTAAATATAACTTTTTAATTATTTTAAAATAGTATGACTATGCACATGAAAGTTTGAGAGTAACAATGGTTCTTACTACTTCAAATTAAGTAATAATCCTGAACAAGTATGCTCTCTATTTTTGATTTTAGTTAATTCCATATGTGGTCAAATTGACAATGAAGAGGACCCATGCTCACCAAATATGTTTTAGTAAAATGTTTTATAACAGTAACATAGAAGCCAAGTAGAACAATAATATTTCCATGACATTACCTCCTAATGCCCTTCACTACCACAAAAATAAAGATTCTGAAGTTCCCATTCTAATATGGGTTAGTAAATTGATATGTTGTAATTAGCTTCATATCATCTAAGACTTAAATCTGTGGACTATTTTTATAGACTTCAATATGTTATATTTCAGTATTCCAATTGAAATAATTTTTGAATACTTCATTTATTTGTTATCCAGCGAGATTGTTTTGAATTATAAAATACTTATTGTTTATAAAATAATTTAAAATTTCATTTTAAGAATAATAATTTTGACACATTTATTCAAGGAAGAATAAAATGTCCTGATTTTTGCATCATAATATTTATCACCTATAAAATTAATCATGAAAGCACCTACTGAGTTCTATCACATGAACAAAATATGTAATAATTAGAAAATATTTATGGTGGATTTCATGTTTGATACCTATTAGCAACAGATTTTTGAAAATGAAGACAATTCTCAAAGAAGCCATATTAAGACACATAATTTATGATTGATTTTAATGGGCTGAACATGTGCTAAGAGATTCCCTTGGGTTTCACATCAGTGAAAGGACGAAGGACAAAGCAGCGTCAAATGACATAGCTTGAGACACTCATCACACCTACTCTAACTGCCTTCTCCTCCATTTTCAGGCAGCTATGACTTCTCAGTAATTTGGACTGAGCTGAAATGTTAGGATTTTTAAGATTTTTCTATAATCAGCAAAGGTAAGTATGATTTTGAACTAAGTGGATGATATTTGAAGAACCCTGTGAAGGTAGACAGAGGCAGAAAGATAGGAATGCACAGGCCTTGCAAAAGCAACCAGGTGACATAGCATTTTCAGTTTATTTCTGGATACAAAATGGTTTGAAATTTTTAAAAAAGCACAACATATTTTATATCTTTTAAGATACTTTTTTTTCATATAATACATTCTGATCACAGTTTTGCTTCTCCCATTTCCTCTCACCTCTTCGCCCATACAAACCTTCTTGTCTTTGTTTAGAAAACAAATAGATAAATTACAATACCCAAAAAACAAGTAAGAATTATACAAAAAGAATACACTAGAAAAACATACACCAACAAAATCTATAAAAATCACTAAGTTGGAAACCATAATAGCTAAGCATAAAATCAATAAGATTTAAAAAGATCCCCAAACTAAACCATATGAGCTGAAAATTCTACAGGAACACTGCTAAGTTCACTTTTCGTTATCATCTACTGCTGGGCGTGGACCTACTCTTAAGTGTGGCTAATATAGCCAATGATACTACATTGGAGAAAACTAATTTCCTTTACAAATACTTGTCAATTGGAAATACCATGTTGATTAGGGATGGAAGCCTTTGTTTAATTTCCTCTCTAAGCAGTGGGACCCCCATCTTCCTTAATCCTGTGTTGTGCATGTTTCCACATTCTCTATGAGTTCATATGTGCATCGGTCCTGCTGTGCCGGAAGAAAGTGTTTCTTTGGTTTCTTGCTTCCCCACTAGTTCTTACAATCAGCTTTCCTTGTTTTCAGGGCTCCCTGAGTCCTGAGAGGTGGGCATTGATAAAGGCTTCCCATTAGAACTCAGTGTTTCAAATGAATTCACTATCAGCACATTGTTTAATTGTGGATATCTTTATTGGGTCTCAACTCCTACAGGAAGTGGCTTTACTGATGATGGTTGACTGTGACTCTGGTCTATGAGTATCATAGCAGAGTATCTGAGTAGCAGAATGCCATTGGTGCCTTTTTATTGCTACATTTCTTTAGCAGAATAGCATTATTTAGTTTTTCCCTAGATCCATGAACTATTTAGTCTTAAATTCTTGGCAAACTAATCAGTACCAGGTATGGATTCACTCTCATGTGATGGGATATAAATACAATCAGAGAGGGATGGGTTATTCCCAGAATTTTATTGCCCTAGCACTTCATGTGGGCAGCTCAGTTATAGATCATATGGTTTGCAGCTGGGTTGGCATTTATATTTCCTCTTTGATAGCATGCACAGAACAGTAATGGTTACCTTTCTCTTTTGGCAGCACACAGAGTGTGGTCTGGTACTATGAACATTATCCAACAGGGGTGAAATTTCTAGTTAGGCACTGATTCAGCTTCTTCATGTGATCAACATTCCAAATGTAGCAGATTAGAGAACTGAGTTCAGGCCTGAGTTTCAATTTTTCTGAGCATAGTCCTTTCTGAAATAATATTAACTCTACTTTCAAAATTACAAACCCTTCATATATGTAGTAAAAAAAATCATTTTTGTGATTCATTATATTAATGTTTCTGGATTTACATATACCATACTAACAGAAATTATGAAGAATATCTTAAGAGTAATTATACATTTCTAACTTAAATAATTTGCATGAAAGTTAACACCATCATCAGAGTATTTTCTAAATATGTTAGCAGTTCTTGGAAAATGCAAGTTAGAGTGAGTACATGTATTTCTCATCCAGGTTGAAATACATTAAAACAATTTGCTTAATTTAACACTGATAAAGTAATCAAATGTAAAATTAAACAAAACATAAAACAGAATTAAAATTCCAAATCAATGCCATTTTGTAGCTGAATTTACTAACTAGAATAATTATAATGAGACATTACTAAAGCATATTACCAAAGTAACGTGCATGGCTTACAGATTCTATGCTACCTAATACCTGATAGCATGGCTAGGATTAAGATAACTCAAGAAATATTATTCATTCATTTGGTTAGTCTCTAAATTCTAAGATAACAATTAAAATTCATGTAACATTAAACTGATATATCTGATATCTCAGTATGTTTCTTTTAAAAATTAAAGCATTTTACATGGTCAATTAAAAGGCTCCAGGGAGTAGGGAGATCTGGTGGAGTAGGATAGGAGGTAGAGACATCATCTTGCAGACAGGGGAGGGAGGAGGTATGGAATATGGAACAGTCAGATGGTAGACCATGAGGGCGATAAAGTCTGGACTGTAAAAAAGATTTTAATAAAGGTGTACATACTAAAGATAAAGTCATTAATACACTTGCAAAAAATTTAAGAAGAATCTGAACATAGTATTAAGAAATAGAAGTGTGTACATGTTGATTTTATAATTGTGAATGAATATTTTGAGTATGTCTTTCTTACCATACAGGAATATCTTTGGGTACTAGATTATCTAGTAAATGCTATGCATGTACCAATATGCACAACACTATAGATATACTAATGCATAGTGATATAAAACATGAAACTTTAAGCAACTAAGAATCTATGTGAGTATATGGCCTTTCTGTGATAAAATATTTAAAACTGTATAATATAAACTGAAATACCGAATAAGCTGTGTGTAATACACATAAGACAGGATAATAAATGTGAAGCTACATACTACTCTAAATATTTTTCACTTTCCTATCATGCTACACTGGATATTGGACCTAACTTAGTTGACAGAACAGTAGTAATGTTCTTTTTAATATTATTTATTAAAAAGGAAGTAAAAACATTTTATGATAAAATTAAAGATTTACATGGAAAATATTTCAGATAAACATGTTAAAATTGACAATTTTAATGGAAAATTAAAGAGTAAAGTGGTAGACCTGCAAAACATTGCTAAATTAAGTGAAATATGGGATAAAAATCATTGTATGTTAGAATTGAAGATTTATGTGGAAAATATTTGATAAAATTATAGAAAAATGTAGAAAAACATGTTAGAATTGAAGATTATCTTGGAAAAGTTTATATGGATATAATAATGGTAGGTATAAAAGTATTCCTAAACTGATTGAAAGAGGAATTATAAACATTTTCTGGTAAACTTGAAGATTTACATGGAAATTATTTCTGATAAAATTGAAAAATTTAGAAAAACATGTTAAAATTAAAGATTATCATGGAAATTTAAATTTGGTTAAATTTGATAAAACCAAATTTACTCAATATCTTTCCACAAATCCAGCCCTACAAAGGATAATTAATGGAAAATGCCAACACAAGGAGGGAAAGTACACCCTACAAATCACAAGAAAGTAATTTTCTTCCAACAAATCCCAAAGAAGATACCCACAGAAACATAAAAATAGCATCAAAAATAACAGGAAGCAACAATCACAATTCCTTAATATCTCTTAACAACAATGGACTCAACTCCCCAATAAAAAGACATAGACTAACAAAATATTTCTCATGTAAATCTTCAATTTTATCAGAAAATGTTTGTAATTCCCCTTTTAAAAAATTTAGTAATGTTTTTTATTTCTACCATTTTATCTGCATCATTTTTCATGATAATCTTCAATTTTGATACATCTCTATATATACTTCCTCTATTTTATGACGAATGTTTTCAATGTAGATCTTTGATTCTATCACAAATGTTTCTAATGACACCTTCAATTAAATTAGAAAGAATTTTTATATCTACCATTTTATATGTAAAATTTTCCATGAAATCGTCAATTTTAACGTGATTGTCTATATATTTCATGAATTTTACCAGAAATATTTTCCGTATAAATCTTCAATTTTTTCTGAAAATATTTATAATTCCACCTTCAATCAACTTAGTAGTTGTGTTCTTATATATCAGTCATGCCATTAAAATGTGACTTATGCTTTGGTATCTCCTACATAACTCTTTCTAAAATAATCACATCCAAAACTTTTTTTTATTTTGTTTTGATTTTTTTGTTTTTTGGATTTTTTTTTTTTTTTTCCGAGACAGAGTTTCTCTGTATAGCCCTGGCTGTCCTGGAATTCACTCTGTAGACCAGGCTGGCCTCGAACTCAGAAATCTGCCTGCCTCTGCCTCTGCCTCCCAGAGTGCTGGGATTACAGGCGTGTGCCACCACTGTCCAGCTTACAAAAATTTGACTCATCAGCTACACTACAGCAGCTAGTATCCTGACATCAGAGACCTGAAACAGGGGAGGTCAGTTTAAAAACACATCAAGCTTTTACTGTTCCTATTTTACAGCACAATAAAGAGGATTGCAGGACAAAAAAACACAATTGCAACCCCCCTCAAAAACATAGAAAGGACATTCAGTCCAACCTTCATCTCAGTGATGGAATGCCTGGTACATTATTGTAAGAGGCAGTCATCCATCTCTGGTTAAATGAGTCCCATGGTATCAAGGATGTTGTGGTTCCTTTATGGGGACATATTACTCTCAGAAGGTCCTTTATCATTTGGCTTAAAATTATGCCTGGACACTCTGCTTCTAGTTCTAAACTTAAAACAAACAAACAAAAAAAAACAACAAAAAAAAAAAAACCAAAAAAAACCCCCCAAAAAAAAACCACATGATACTTCAAATTGACTTCCAAATGAAAGGGCTTTTGATACTTTGAAATACAATAATGACTTTAATCTTCTCTTCCTTGCCCGACCAGTTTTCTAAACTTGTCATAAACTCTTCATCACCTTAGGGAGTTTCTCAATAGTATCATCTTACTTATCTCCTATTTATTGCCTTTACTGAACTGTCTTTTACCATCTGCACAATTTTAACAATGATAAACATAATTTATTCTCTCTATATGTGTGGTGAACTCACACATTTCAGTAAATGGTCACTGAATTTCAACAGTGCTCACACATTATACCCTCTTATTCAAGGCCTTTGCATCTATTGCATCTAGAAAAATAAATATTTAACATCCTTAGTCATTAGGGAAGTGCAGGTCAAAAGACTCTGAAATTCCATCTTATACCTTTCCTATTAGCTAAGATTAACACAATGGTAACAGTTCATTTTGGTGAAGACATGGAAAAGGAGGACATTAAACTATTGCTCAACTATATTTGCAGCAGCTTCATTTATAATAACCAAAAGCTGCTAACAATCTGGATGTCACTCAGCCAAAGAAAGGATAAAATAAATATGGTACATTTACACAATGGAGTATTGTTCAGCTGTTAAAAATAATTGCATCATTAGATTTGCAGAAAAATGGATGGAGCTAGAAGAAAATCATCCAAAGTGAGGTAGCCAAGACCCACAAAGACTAACATGCTCCTTTATGGTCTGATGTATCCTCACTTATATATAAGTGGATAGATATCAGTTGTAAAACAAAGTTAATCATGGTACAATCTGCAAACCTTGATAGGCTAAATTACAAAGAGGGCTTAAGTAGGGAAGCAGGGTTCTTCTTGAAAAGGGGAATTAGAATAGATTTTCTGGATTGACTGGGGATGAATTTGGACGGAAACTAGAGAGATCAGGTGAGTTGAGGATGAGGAAGAGACTATTAGGAGAGACAAATGGAGTGGGTGCTTTTTAGGAGTGAGATAGAAACTTAATGCAATGGAAACTCCATAGAATCTACAAAGGTGATACAAGTGAAGACTCCTAGTAGTATGTGACATTGAGGCTGAGCCACCCATCCTCTATAACCAGGGAAGGCCTCAATTGGATGAATTGGCATGCTAACCCAGTCAGAAAACCTCAAACCTACAGTACATTGTCATGCCTAGGATGGACTGGGACCATAGCCTAGAATAATCATTATCAGAAAGACCAGAGAAAAATCATGCAGCAACTGATGGAAGCAGATGCAGAGTCCCACACGGAAATCACAGATTGCACTAGGGTAGTCATGCATAGGAGGGGGAGGAAGGCTTGGGGAAATCAAAGATAACGAAAGGACAGGGCCCACTTAATCAGCTGGGCTCAAAAGGGCTAGAAGATCTCCAGGAGCCCAGAAGAGTCGGCCGTAGCTCCTCTGCATATATAGTATGATTGTACAGCTTGGTATTATTGTGAAATCCCTAGTAGTGAGAGTAGAGATTATTGCTGATCCCTTTCCTTGCTTTTGTGACCTGTTGCCTCATCCCAGATTGCCTTGCCCAGCCCTGATGTGATCATATATGCCATATTTGGTGGATATCACTGGATGGCCTGCTATTTTTCTGAGTGGGTTTGATCCTTGTGTTTGTGGGCAGTGGAGGTGGAGGAGAGAGACAAAAAGAGGGGAGGGGCAGGAAACTGTAATTGGGATGTAACATATGAGAGAAGAATTAAAATGAAGTGTTTTCTAAACATTTGTTCTTACACTTGCAGGTGAATGATACACCAGTCTAAAATCTGAAACATTTCTTTTCAGAAGCATCTCTGTAGCTGCAAACACAGAAAATACTCTCGTTGCTTAGTTGGATATCTTTAGTACTATGAATTCTTGAGACTATATACAATGCATTTTTTTTTCAGATGCAAAATCTGTTGTTCAACTCTGTATTGCCCAAAAGAAGAACATAGGGAAATCCCTGAGCAGGTGGCTGGCTAGATTGGGTGGAAATGTGATTCACCAGGCTGAGAGAACTGTCTGAAAAAATAAAAGGAAGAGAGATATTTGTGGGGTGCATGAACTTTATGTCAGTGCATGTATGTGTGGGTACACACATGAGTACCTTCCACATTTACATGTCTGAGCATACGCAAGATACACATAAACAGGAAAATGTTTTGAAACTTCCTTTCTTCATCAGATGTAAATGTGGAAGATACTCATGTGTGCACACACACACATACATGCAGAGACATAAAGTTGAATGATTGGTTGACATATTATCTATAAATTAAAGTGAACAATTCATGAATGTGTCCTCCAAGTAATCTTTACACTGTATACCATAATTATGTTACAGGTCAAAAGGGAGAAAGCATTTACATTAAAACCCCTCAGTTGGTGTATATTCTAAAAACTAAATGTTATTTTTATTCACAGTACATTTTACTAAATTCACATCCATTTTATCTTTTATATGACACTTGTGACTTTTTCTTATTTGATATTTTTCTGCATTATATATATATATATATTCATAAATCATGCGTATTTGTTATTTGGACTAACAAAATCTATGTAATATTGTCGAGCATTTGCAGTTTCCAGATCTCAATCTGGCTAATGAACATTTATATGTATCTATAAAGGTGACACATAGATAAATTTCATTGTAACTCAAGAAGAAAATACATTTCTGGGCTATGATTTATACTTATAATCAGCATTAGTTGTTCTAGTCAATTTTTAAAAATGACAATAGCAATCCACTCACTGGTCTATAGTTGATGACAATGCAACCTTTTTCACAAAACTACTTTATCTTAACAAGCCTCCAGAAATGATTATGATTATTGATTTAGAACATTCTCATGCGCGTTCAATCTACCTCTAATGGAGAGCTTCTGTTCCTTCCTTCTTTCCGTTCATTTGACAACTTCTTGAAACTGTCTTTGACTTATTTTCACTCCTCTAGGTTATTTTTATCCTGGCTCCTTTCTAATGATTATGAAGGAGAAGACAGACAGATGTGAGTTCTCCATGCACTTCCCTTTGCTGCCAGCATGGCAGGGAGGCTGGAGTATCTTTGTGGCAGGCACAGTAGGCATCACCTCAGGCAAGAGACTCATTGCACAGTTCGTTATGCTTCCGTGCATTCTGAGTAACTCTCTCTGGGGATGAACTTCCATTTAGCCAGTGTTCTGGGTCACAGTCACATTTAGTTATCTGCCATAACATAAAACTCGGTGTACCCAGATCTAAGTAAGCACACACTCTTTAGGCATAGAGTGTACAATTTCACTTCTCGGAGCTTTGATTTCCTCCCCTGTAAAATAAATATCCAATAATCTTTTGCAGGCATCTGGGTAAAGATAATATATCTGGAGCACCTGAGTGGTCATTCAGTGCTCCGTATTTAGTAAGTAAATAATGACTTCTATTGTTGCTACATGATTTTTGTCTCCGAATTCTCTTTGACATCCTGTCTTAAAGTTTCCACAGATAATTGAATCTTCCTATTTTCTCATAAAAATTTATGGGATTTTCTTAATTGTAGGATCCATGGTGAACAGTATGTGCATTTGTGTATGTGTATGTGTGTGTGTTTGTGTGTGTGTATATGTGTGTGTGTTAGTGCATATATTTTTCCATAGTATTTCTGAGAAATGCATCACACCATTAATCAGAATATTATGGATTACTTGTAAGTTATTTTTGTGGCAATGATATCAGTAATCTCTAAATGATTAGGATTTTTTTCTCTGTGCTCTGATACGGTAGTAATCATTAAGGTGGCATGAACTTATGACATTTCCAATACTGTGACACAAGCAAAGGGTGATGTATGGGAGTTTTTAACAAGCTAAGTTCTTTCCAAAGATCTTATTGCAGTATTTGGCAAAGCTCAAAAGAATTTTGGATATATACAATAATGATCCCTAATTAGTTGCTTTTACTCCAAAGTAAAAGTATGCTGTAAAATTCATTCTAAATTAATGAGGCCTCAGAAGCTTTACAGAAATACTCTGATGTCAAAGGAAAAAAAAAAAAACTACTCCTTGAAGAATATCTTATATCAAAGACTGGAAGGAAGGCCTTGGATTGAGATAATTGATTCCATAAATAAAAGGAAATGATATTTACCATTAATCTTAACAGAGAATTTTCTACTTCATGTCAGACACGAGGTGCTTCATGCTGTAGCACCTTGTGATCCCTTTCTTTCAGCTTCTTGACAGGCTAAGCACAGAGCTAGGTAACTTGTATCAATAGTCTCCAATCATTGGACCTGTGAGGTAAAACACGCACATTTTCACACCATTATATACTTGTTGTTTGTTATAGAAAATATGAAAAAGATCCAAGTTTTATCATAATCTCTACACTCAGTAAGAAACTCAGTTAATTTTTGTACTTAATAAGCTTTGTGGCACTCTCCTCAGTAACAGTAGTGGTGGAAAAAAGAAAGCTGCAGTAAGGGTCCCAACTACTTCTCATCATGAGTCATGATGGTTAAACATGAGCATAAATATTTGATATCTGAATATTTGTTTTCAACTATGCTCAAGCATGAATTCAAAACATAATTTGTACATTTAAAATACACTTGAAATGTAAATAAAGTCTGGAAATATCTCAATTTTGTAAACAAAATAATTTACCATACTAAAAGCATTAGTGATAAAATCATTAATACCATTATTAGATATCTATGTCTTTCTTTACGAGAATTTGCTGAACATTCAGAATTTATTTTGAAAAGTTTCACTTTACATTACCATGTAGAAAGTTGAATATGAATATATAAATTTAGTTTAAATTTACATGTATATTTCAAAAACAACAGCTTTAAACAAATGTCCATATAAAATAGTTTATAAGAATATTTACAAGGGACAAGTACCAGGATCTTTGTAATGTTATTTTGCCACTTCTATTTATGAATCAGGGACAGAACTTCCCTGAGTTCTAAGGGTCTCACACATTAATACTGGTTTATAGTTGTTCCCTAATATGATTTATAATCATGAATCTTGGGATTCTGTGATAAGTAGCTGGGAACTAGAGATCAAACTAACCAATAAACACGGAGATCATAGAGGATATCGAAAGGGCATGACAGCCCAAATGGAGCAGCCCTAAGAGGCCAGTGATAGAAGAGGAACAGATGAGGAGACAAAAACCTTCAGAACATTCCCAGGGGTGCGGATTGGCTTCCTGGACAGCTAGGGTCACTTAAAACAAATGAACAAGTAAATGAAAAACAAAACTGTCTCAAAATTAAAAAGTACAGACAGGTCTGGAAATAGAGTTCAGTAGTAGAGAACTTATCAAGTATTTGAGAGTCTTTGATTCAGACCTCTATACTGTAAAATAATTTAGCAAAGCAAAAGCAGGAAGTGGTTTTAAGACCTAATTCCTAATTATCCCCCAATATGATTTATGATCAAGAATCATAGAATTCTGTAATAAGTGAATCAGTTCTAGACAATAACCAATATGCACTGAGATCTTAGAGTATAGCCAAACTAAAACTTTCAGGGTGATGGGCATAAATCTTAAGTATTCAAGATACAAGAGCATCTCATAGCCAGCAGCTTTTTTTTTATTCAATATATTTTTATTTACATTTCAAATGATTTCCCCTTTTCTAGACCCCCACTCCCTGAAAGTCCCATCAGCCCCCTTCCCTCCCCCTGTTTGCCCACCCACCCCTTCCCACTTCCCTGTTCTGGTTTTGCCGAATACTGCTTCACTGAGCCTTTCCAGAACAAGGGGCCACTCCTCCGTTCTTCTTGTACCTCATTTGATGTGTGGATTATGTTTTTGGTATTCCAGTTTTCTAGGTGAATCATGGTATGCCAGCAGCTTTTAGTAGTCATCAGCCTTTGTTAGCAGACAGCCATTATTAGCCAAACATTTCCAGCAAAAGAATACAAATTAAATAGATAAAGGACACTAAATAAAGACCAAATTAGAGATCAGATAGCCATGAGTCTCGTTGACATTTATATACAAATGAATAAATAAATACTAATGAAAGACAATTCTCAATTGCAAATTAACGCCACATAAATAGATATTATTCATGGGTAAGTTACTTTTGGATCTTCCTTTGTAACCCAAAGGAAGATTTTTTTTTTGAGAGGAAAGTATGTTAGATGCATCCCAGTAAAAGATTTTTGAAATCAGTGGACAAGAGGCAAAAATCTTCATGCCCGACAAAATTAAGCCTATGGTCCAAATGAGTGCCAAAACAAAATCGTAGTAAACGTAACATAGCATCTTCTGTAGGAAAAGATGAAAAAGAAAAGGTAAAAACTACATAAATAAGAATATAGGGTGTAGGCAAACTACATAAAATTACCTCAACTAAGTTATAAAAAACATACTTCTGTGAATTCTTTATAATTGAACATTATATGTGGAAACACAAGGACTCTATTTTATCTTTTGTATTTTTCTTCTTGTCTAAAGCTATTTAAAATATAGTGCCTATATTTTTGCCTATATTTTTAAAATTAGACTGAGAACATTCATGATAGAATTTAGTCCTCGAGGATGGAATTGATGCAAGACAAAGACAGAAGGAGAATCTTAATATTTCATGTTTGAGATTTTTTTAATTATATGTTTGGGAGTATACACATGCCAATAGAGGCTATCATAGGGCATAAAAAATCCTAAAGCTTTTGAGCAAATATCCACTTATCAGCAATTGCATACCGTGTATGTTCTTTTGTGACTGGGTTACTTTACTCGGGATGATATATTCTAGTTCCGTCCATTTGCCTAAAAATTTCATGAATTCATTTTTTTAATAGCTGTGTAGTACTCCATTATGTAAATGTACCACATTTTCTGTATCCATTCCTCTGTTGAGACACATCAATAATATGTATGAACCAGTAGCCCAGATCTTCCAGGGACCAAACTACCAACCAAAGAGTACACATGGAGGGACCCATGGCTCCAGCAACATATGTAGCAGAGGATGGCTTTTTCATACATCAATGAGAGGAGAGGCCAATGATCCTGTGAAGCACTGATGCCCCAGTGTAGGGGAATGCCAGGACTTGGAAGCAGGATCAGGTGGGTTAGTGAGCAGGGAGAAGGGGGAATGGCATAAGGGATTTTTTTGGAGGAGTAATGAAGAAAGTGGATAGCATTTGAAATGTAAATAAAGCAAATAGCTAATAAAATTACATAAAAATTTTCAGAAAAAAGTAAAAGAAAAGAAATGCTAAAGCTAGAGTTATAGGTAGCTGTGAGCTGCCCTATATATTTGCTTGGAATCTAATGTCTTTCTTTAAAATCAGTACTTTTCTTAACCTCTGAGTCATCTTTCTACATTGCCATGGAGAATTTAGTTGCTTTCAATACCTAATCAAATGGTAATAATTGGTAATTTTTAATACTGTTACCTTTATTTTGACCAGAACAGGACCCAGACAGAAATGCACAAGGCTGTATCCTTTTCACTTAGCAGTCACCTCTCCTTTTGTGCCCAGGGTGACTATGAGCCATGGATGTTTGTCACTGGGGAATGTTGAGTACTGATAATGTTTCAGAGCTCATAAGATCGCTACAAAGTTTCTTCTATAAAAATTATGATTTGAAAATAATCTTTCCTTATATAGTGAAGGTAGATACAGATATTTACACCCTACCAAAGGACAAAAGCTGCTGACTCCTGTGGTTGAATTAGGGAAAAACTGGAAGAAGCTGAGGAGGAGGGTGACCCTGTAGGAGGATCAGCAGTCTCAAGTAACCTGGACTCCAGAGATCTCTGACTTTGGACCCACCAACCAGACAGCATACACCAGAAGATTTGAGGCCCGAAATACACATACAGAGGAGGACTAGGTTTAGTCAGAGAAGATGCACCTAACCCTCAAGAGACTTGAGGTCCCAGGGAGTTTAGAGTTCTGGTTGGGTGGGGAGTGAGGGGTGGGGACATCCTAGTGGAGACCGGAGGAAAGGGAAAAGTATAAGATGTGGAACAGACAAGGAGGGGGAAAATAAATTCTGGAGGGTTAATGAAACGATTGAATAAAATTGAAAACTGAAAAAAAGATAAGAAAATGTCCCATACACATGCCTACAGGCCAATCTAGTCTAGTCAATGTCTTATAAAGATGTTTTAACAGAGTATTCTACAGTTTGTCAATTTGATTATATAATAAATTAATATAATGTAATAAAATAAAATACACACACATATATTTCTCATACTTTCTTGAGATTATAATTACCTATTTACTTAAGTTTTTTCCTTCTTCTTCCTCCTTCCTAACTCATATACCCCTTTTTGCAATTTTTCAAATTTATGGCCTCTTTTTCCATTTGTAACTTACAAATATAATCTAAACACAGAAATCAAACTTTTAAATTCTGTATTAAAATAAAGACAAGAAAATCATTCTTTAAAAGTAATCTGTTTTGATATGGTGAAGTTTTAGCATTGGCTGTTTAGTAATTGGGGAAAAGGGCACTTCTAATATTTGTGACACATTTCTACAAAGTCTAATGTTTTCTTTCTCTTGAGAGGACCTACAGATAAGTACTTGAACAGTCAGAGGCTAATGGTCAAGTCTGAGTTTACTGGGAGCCCCGAGGTTCGATGGATCTATCTTCTCACTACTCAGTGTGTTCAAGGATTAAGTTAAATGACCTATGAATGATAATGGCACAAATTCCCACCAGCAACTCAGTTATTTCAAATTTCTAGTCACCGGGAACATGGGTTTTCCCACTTCAGATCCCACTTTGAATCTCAACTACCAGCTATTTCTCTAAGTGTTTCTCTTTCCATCCTTTACCCTCAGAGAAGCATAAACAAACTGGAATGAGTTTTCTCATCTCCAGATGGTTGATAAGCACCAGGTGAGAAACTGAGTGTGCCAACTGGTGCATGCTGCTCAAGAGTCGCCTAACAGTGGCCCGGAAGAAGGACATAAAAACATTTGTGTACTTTACATAATGTACATAGTCCTTTCCCCTGTTAGAAAATACATTTCTGTCCTTTCAGTTTTCATATTTGAATCCCCATTAAACTAGAAATACTACTAAGTTAAAAGCAAAACAAAGCAAATACATATTTAAGGTTAGAAAACAATTAATATGATGGGATACTTACTTTTTGACTCATTGAATTAGTATCTTAGTAAACTAGCACCATCTCCTTAGCCCTTTAAAACCTTTCTTTATCAATGTCATTTGCAAAAAGCAAATCCCAAGTCACTTCTGTATATGGGTTTTTCTTTTCTTTATTGAAAAAATAAGTAAAAATATTTTATGATAAAACTGAAGATTTACATGGAAAATATCTCTGATGAAATCGAAAAATAAAAAGAAAAGCATGTTAAAATTGATAATTTTCACAGAAAATTAAAGAGTAAAATGATAGACATAAAACATTGCTAGATTAATTGGAAAAGGAAATAGAAACATTTTATCATAGAATTGAAGATTTACGTGGAAAATATTTTTGATAATATTGTAGAAAAATATAGAATAACATGTGAAAATTGAAGATTATCATGGAAAATTACTGATAAAATGGTAGGCATAAAATATTTCGAACTTTTTTCAGCTTTATTTTTTAATTTTCTGTATTATTTGTTTACATTCCAAATGATTTCCCCTTTCCCAGTTCTCCCCTCGCCATATGTCCCATAAGCCTTCTTCTCTCTACCCATTCTCCAATTACCTCCCTACTTTTTCTGTCCTGGTACTCCCCTACAATGCTAGATCAAGCCTTTCCAGGATCCAGACCCTCTCCTTACTTCTTCATGGGAGTCATTTGTTATGCTAATTGTACCTTGAGTATTCAGAGCTTCTGGACTAATTAACATCCACTTATCAGAGATTGCATTCCATGTGTATTCTTTTGTGATTGGGTTACCTCACTTAGGATGATATTTTCCAGTTCCAACTATTTGCCTAAAAATTTCAAGAATTCACTTTTTTAATTGCTGAGCAGTATTCCATTGTGTAAATATACCACTTTCTGTATCCATTCCTCCATTGAATGACAACTGGGTTCTTTCCAGCTTCTGGCTATTATAAATAAGGCTGCTATGAACATAATGGAACATGTGTCCTTACTGCATGCCGGGGAATCCTCTGGGTATATGCCCAGGAGAGGTATAGCAGGGTCCTTCAGAAGTGTCATGTCTATTTTTCTGAGAAACTGCCAGACTGATTTTCATAGTGGTTGTACCATCTTACAATCCCACCAGCAGTGGGGGAGTGTTACCTTGAGGATATGGGCACATGGGAAAAGTTCCTGAACAGAACACCAATAGCTTATGCTCTAAGATCAAGAATTGACAAATGGGACCTCATAAAATTACATAGTTTCTGTAAGGCAAAGGACACTGTCAAAAGGACAAAATGGCAACCAACAAATTGGGAAAAGATCTTCACCAACCCTATATTCCATAGATGGCTAATATCCAATATATACAAAGAACTCAAGAAGTTAGACCCCAGGGAGCCAAATAACCCTATTAAAAAATGGAGTACAGAGCTAAACAAAGAATTTTCACCTGAAGAAATTCAGATGGCTGAGAAGCACCTTAAGAAATGCTCAACATCATTAGTCATTAGGGAAATGCAAATCAAAACAACCCTGAGATTTCAACTCATACCAGTCAGAATGCCTAAGGTTAAAAACTCAGGATACAGCAAGTGTTGGCAAGGATGTGGAGAAAATAGTTCGAACTTGATTGAAAGTGTAATTAGAAACATTTCTGATAAAATTGAAGATTTACATGGAAAGTATTTCTGAAATAATTGAAGAAATATATAGGAATACATGTTAAAATTGAAGATTATCATGGAAAATTATACACATAAAATGGTAGACATAAAAGTATTTCTAAGTTGATTGAAAGTGGAATTATAAACATTTTCTGATAAAACTTAAGATTTACATGGAAATATCTCTGATAAAATTGAATAAATACATAGAAAAATGTTAAAATTTGAAGATTATCGTGAAAATTATACAGATAAAATGGTGGTCATAAAAACATTTCAAAGTTGATTGAAAGTGGAATTGTAAACTTTTTCTGATAAAATTGAAGATTTACATGGAAAATACCTCTGATAAAATTGAGGATTTACATGGAAAATATTTCTGATAATATTGAAGAAATATATAGAAAATATGTTAAAATTGAAGATTATCATGAAACATAATACAAAATAGTATGTCATATGTCATAAATGCTCATGTAATTCAAAATGGTTTGAGATTGATAGTATATATTGTCTCTATACTCCAAGGACAAAGTGATATGATCTGTAAAAGATCTCATAAATCTTTTAAAATCTAAAGTTGTCCTCTTTTGTGGAATCTCTACAAATAAAAATCCTGGTTTCTAGCCAGTCAGAGATGCAAGATTTACTCAGGCAGAGTTTCTGACTCATTCATCCATTACTCCCCACTGCCTGATCCTTAGCTTCTCTTCTGGGACCCTCTGGGGGCCGGGGCTGGCACTTTGCACTCCAATGAACTGCTTCATATGAACATGGGTTGCCAAGCGCATACACCCCAGAAAGGGACAATCACAAAGTGATAAAGAGGGTGTTACCTTGTTTGGGATCAATTCTAAAAAAAAAAAAAAAAAAAAAAAATTCCCAGGAAATCTTAATTTCTTGTTATTCAAGAAAGATTTAAAGCAAGACAAACAAACAATAAAAACATCCACTCTATGCCACAGCTGTGTTTCACAACCAAAGAGGAAACTGGATGCAGACCCAAAGCGGAAAGAAAGTCTAAGCTCTTGTTCCGCCCCCCCCCCTTGCCAGTACCTATAAGGCAGACTGTAAGACATCACAAGCCCATTGTGCCAGAAAAAGAGCAATGCCCATGAGGGCTCTTGGGAGAAAAATTATTCTAATTTTTTCTGCAACAAGAAAATAGCAAGAATGTTCTATTCCCAGAATATTATATATCTATTTCTAGGGTGTGACCTGTCAAAGGGACAAGTATTCGTTCAAAACTTTTTAGCATAGAAAAAAAAAGTCTCTTAGAATGTCTGACCTGAGACACAAGATATGAGGGCTTTGGGAGTAGGAGGAACATTCAGACCAAAAAATGAGTCCATACTTCTACATATGAGTCTAAAAGTCAATTTAATTCTTGTTTTTACATTGTAGCTTAACAGTCATTTATAGTTAAAAATGTTATTATTGAGCAAAACCTCTATGGAAGATAACTTATTAAAATTCAGTTCAGAAAACACTACTTCATTAAATACATAAAATATTTCCATACCTTGCCTATAAAACAATTTTGTTGTTTAACATATAATCAACTAAATTTTACTTAATTGATCAGTTTTGATGAATTTTTCACTCCTACCCTAAATCTGATTATAAAAGTAAATAACCTTCTGGTACTAAATCTGAAATTATATTTGAGTTTTCCAGCTGTTTATTCAATTATTCAGTTATTCCATTTAACATCTTAATTCTTCTGCAAAAAGTTTTGAAGTCATTATGAATTCTAAAGCTCTACTTGGCAACAGAGTCAACGAAATGTCAAGGCCATATTTATTTATATCTCTTCTTCATTTTGTCCTAGGCAAAGGCATCTTAAAGTAAGTTCCTGTACGTTGCACACTTCATTTATTTACACTGTCTTCATTTTTCACTTGAAAAATATAATTTTATGACAAGTGGTTATCCACAATAACTAAGAGGGTATCTATCTGGGGAGAGATACCAGCCTGGAACTGGAAATCTAGACCCAAACCATATTGATTCAAAGTCAACAAAAAGACATGTCAAGTCTCTATCAGTAAAATTATATTATTATCCATGGACAATCAGATGTGTCAGTGTGGAAAGTGAGAAGACATATACCACT
This sequence comes from Apodemus sylvaticus, assembly GCF_947179515.1. NCBI lineage: Eukaryota > Metazoa > Chordata > Mammalia > Rodentia > Muridae > Apodemus > Apodemus sylvaticus. Next base: position 43,568,720 of record NC_067473.1, on the reverse strand, counting down.
TTTAGAACAGGAATATTTATCAGCTACATAGGAATGCAGTTGTACCACTAACAACAGAATAGATTAATAAATATGGCAGATGTTCACAAGAGAATATTATGTATGCATAAAGAAAATATAAATTTCCTTTGTAGGTAAATTAGTGGAATGAGAGATCAACTTTACAAAGACACAAACTACAAACATGTATTGGCATGTAATCCAAAGAGGAAAGCACAGCGTGAAAACATGGTAGGTAGGTGTTATGGTACATGCCTATAATCCCAGCAACTGAAAGACTGAGGCAGAAAGATTGTATTACACTGTGACCAGTCTGCACTACACAGTAAATTCTACATTATTTTATACTAGACTATGAGACACTAAAATAAAACGAGGAATTGTCTTTTGAACAAGTCAATATTATATTATGTAAATCTTGAAGCCTTTTATTACATTATACAAATATTCATGTTTATCTCTAAAATACATTAAATACTCATTAGAGCACCAAAGACTATCTTGCACTTCAATATAGAGACCACGTAAGTTCATGTGAGTCATAAAATGCAAAACTATAAAACATTTTGTCAGATAAACCTTAAATTCAACAGATGGAAAAAAACATTGATAAATTCTGCTAGATTTATGGAGTTTCTTATTAAAATTTAAATTTAAGGAGTATTTTTGTTGCAAAATTGTTAAAGTTATTGGCCTCACAAGAATATATTGATTCTTCATATAAAACACCAAGTTATAAAAAATCACACAATTTAAAGTATGATTATATAGGAAAAATTTAATTAGTAGCAAATCAGTGTCTTGTAGCTTGACTTAGGATTAAAGGGCCTAAATTCTGATATACTGATCAATTTTTTAGACTTATGTGTTCAGAAAGGTTCTATTGCAAATGAGATATAAAGACTTTTTAACAACGTATAAGAGGAATTGAAGTGAATATTATTTACGTTTCTCTATGCATAAAACTTTGATGAGGATTTTCTTATACCTGCAGATTGTGCTTGGTAGCGTGCTTTTTAAATAAAATATTAATTCTTCAGTCCATAAACCTCAATTTGGGGGATGTCTTACCCACTTGTATCTTCTCCAAATTCTTTCTTCAATGTCTTAAATTTTTATTATACCAACCATTTACTTATTTAGGCACAGTTATTCCAAAGTGCTTTATTGATTCATTTTAGGTTATTTCCCTGAATATTCTCTCTCTCTCTCTCTCTCTCTCTCTCTCTCTCTCTCTCTCTCTCTGTTTCATATATATATATATATATATATATATATATATATGCATATATGCATATATCCATATATATAGATTTTTTGCATGTTGATTTAGTTTCCTGATACTTAGCTGAATGCACTTATCAGATGTCCAAGTGTCTTGGTATGATGTTCAAAGTTTCTTATTACAAATTTGTGTTGTGGTGCACCTGGAGGCTGGCTAGGAGGAAGCAGCTTGCTCTGGTGAGTCTGGCTCTGGAGAGTGGAGGATCCAGTCCTGAGGCCACTGGAAGGAGCCTTCTGGTCTCCACTTTGGGATCAGGAACAGCCTGGGCCTTGGCGCCCCAACTCCAGGCTGTGCAAGAGGCCAGCTGTGCACCCAGAGGCTGTCTGGGAGGAGGCAGCATGCTCTGGTGAGTCCGGCCCTGCAGAGGGGTGGATCCAGACCTGAAGCCTCTGGAGGGAGCCTTCCAGTCTCCACCTCTGGATCTGGTACAGCCTGGGCCACAGCACCCTGTCTCCAGGCAGTGCACTGACAACAAGTCCAACTAACATCAGTGAGAACTAGATGGCAAAAGGCAAATGTAGGAACATTACTAACAGAAATCAAGGCAATATGGCAGCATCTGAACCCGATTCTCCACTAACAGCATGTTCTGGATACCGCAACACACCAGAAAAAGATTTGGATTTATTTATGTTTTTGTTGTTGTTGTTTATATTCTTTTATTTGTAAATCAAATGGTAGAAGGCAAAAAGAACACATTAATTATTTTTTTAATATTTTTATTTTCTATATTCGTTGTTTACATTCCTAATGATTTCCCCTTTCCCAGATCCCCCTCCCCATATGTCCAATAAACCTTCTTCTCTCCATCCCTTCTCAAATCACCTCCCTCCTTTTTCTCTGTCCTTATTCTCCCTTCCCATCCTAGATCAATCCTTTTCAGGATCAGGACCCTCTCCATACTTCTTCATGGGAGTCATTTGTTATGCAATTTGTGCCTTGGGTATTCAGAGCTTATGGACTAATTAATATCCACTTATCAGAGATTGCATTCCATGTGTATTCTTTTGTGATTGGGTTACCTCATTTAGGAAGATATTTTCCAGATCAAACCATTTGCCTAAAAATTTTGTGAATTCATTGTTTCTAATGGCTGAGTAGTATTCCATTGTGTAAATATACCACATTTTCTGTATCCATTCCTCCTTTGAGGGGCATCTGGGTTCTTTCCAGCTTCTGGCTATTATAAATAAGGCTGCTATGAACATAATAGAGCATGTGTCTTTTTTGCATGCCGGGGAATCCTTTGGGTATATGCCCAGGAGAGGTATAGCAGGGTCCTCTGGAAGTCTCATGTCCAGTTTTCTGAGGAACCTCCAGACTGATTTCCACAGTGGTTGTACCATCTTACAGCCCCACCAGCAGTGGAGGAGTGTTCCTCTTTCTCCACATCCTCGCCAACACCTGCTGTCTCCTGAGTTTTTGACCTTAGCCATTCTGACTGGTGTGAGGTGAAATCTCAGGGTTGTTTTGATCTGCATTTCCCTAATGACTAATGATGTTGAGCATTTCTTAAGGTGCCTCTCGGCCACCCAAATTTCTTCAGGTGAAAATTCTTTGTTTAGATCTGTACCCCATTTTTAATAGGGTTATTTGGTTCCCTGGGGTCTAACTTCTTGAGTTCTTCGTATATATTGGATATTAGCCCTCTATCAGATGTGGGGTTGGTGAATATCCTTTCCCAATTTGATGGTTGCCATTTTGTCCTTTTAACAGTGTCCTTTGCCTTACAGAAACTTTGTAATTTTATGAGGTCCCATTGTCAATTCTTGATCTTAGAGCATAAGCTATTGGTGATCTGTTCAGGAAATTTCCCCTCCGGATCAATTCGCATTCTTCTTCATGCTGACCTCCAGTTGAACCAGCACCATTTGTTCAAAAGGCTATCTTTTTTCCACTGGATGTTTTCTGCTCTTTTGTCGAAGATCAAGTCACCATAGGTGTGTGGATTCATTTCTGGATCTTCAATTCTATTGCATTGGTCCACTTGCCTGTAGCTGTGCCAATACCATGCAGTTTTTAACACTATTGCTCTATAGCTTTAGGTCTGGGATACTGATTCCTGCAGAAGTTCTTTTACTGTTGAGAATAGTTTTAGCTATCCTGAGTTTTTTGTTATTCCAAATGAATTTGAGAATTGCTTTTTCTAACTCTGTGAAGAACTGAGTTGGGATTTTGATGGGGATTGGTTGAATCTGGAGATTGCTTTTGGCAAGATGGTCATTTTAACTATATTAATCCTGCCAATCCACGAGCATGGCAGATTTTTCCATTTTCTGAGGTCTTCTTTGATTTCCTTCTTAAGAGACCTGAAGTTCTTGTCCTATAGATCTCTCACTTGTTTGGTTAGAGTCACACCATGATACTTTATATTATTTGTGGCTATTGTGAAAGGTGTCATTTCCCTAACTTCTTTCTCAGCCTTCTTATCTTTTGAGTATAGGAAGGCAACTGATTTTCTTCAGTTGATTTCATACCCCACCATTTTGCTGACGTTGTTTATCAGCTGTAGGAGATATCTGGTGGAGGTTTTCGGGTCACTTAAATAGATTATCATGTCGTCTGCACATAGTGAAAATTTGAATTCTTTCTTTCCAAATTGTATCCCCTTGACCTCCTTATGTTGTCTAATTGCTCTAGCTAGAACTTCAAGTACTATATTGAAAAGATATGGAGAGAGAGAACAACCTTGACTAGTCCCTGATTTTAGTGGGATTGCTTCAAGTTTCTCTCCATTTAGTTTGATGTTGTCTACCAGTTTGCTATAGTATTGCTTTTACTATGTTTAGGTATGGGCCTTTAATTCCTGTTCTTTCCAAGACTTTTAGCATGAAAGGATGCTGAATTTTGTCAAATGCTTTTTCAGCATCTAATGAAATGATAATTAGTTTTTTTCTTTGAATTTGTTTATGTAGTGGATTGCATTGGTGGATTTCCTTATATTGAACCATCCTTGTCTCCGTGGGATGAAGCCTACTTAATCATCGTGAATGATCATTTTGATGTGTTCTTGGATTCTGTTGGCAAGAATTGTATTAAGTATTTTTGCACAGATATTCATAAAGGAAATTGGTCTGAAGTTCTCTTTCTTTGTTGGATCTTTGTGTGGTTTTTGTATCAGTGTAATTGTGGCTTCATAGAACGAGTTGGGTAATGTTCCTTCTGTTTCTATTTTGTGGATTAGTTTGAATAGTATTGATGTTAGGTCTTCTATGAAGATCTGATAAAATTCTGCATTGAAGCCATCTGGTCCTGTGCTTTTTTTGGTTGGAAGACTTTCTATGACCACTTTTATGTTGTTAGGGGTTAGGGGACTGTTCAGATGATCTATTTGATCCTGATTTAATTTTGGTGTCTGATATCTGTCTAGGAAACTGTCAATTTCCTCCAGATTCTCCAGTTGTGTTGAGTATAGGCTTTTGTAGTGGGATCTAATGATTTTTTAATTTCCTCAGTTTCTGTTGTTACATCTCCCTTTTCATTTCTAATTTTGTTAATCTGGATACTGTCTATGAGCCCTTCGGTTAGTCTGGCTAAGGATTTACCTATCTTGTTGATTTTCTCAAAAAACCAGCTCCTGGTTTTGTTGGTTCTTTATACGGTTCTCTTAGTTTCTACTTGATTGATTTCAGCTCTGTGTTTGACGATTTCCTGCATTCTACTACTCCTGGGTGAAATAACTTCTTTTTGTTCCAGGGCTTTCAGGTGTGTCCTTAAGCTGCCAGTGCATGCTCTCTCAACTTTATTTTTGGAAGCACTCAGGGCTATGAGTTTTCCTCTTAGCACTGCTTTCATTGTGTTCCATAGATTTGGGTATATTGTGTCTTCATTTTCATTAAATTCTAAAACGTCTTTGATTTCATTCTTTATTTCTTCCTTGACCAAGGTATCATTGAGTAGAATATTGTTCAGTTTCCATGTTTCTGTTGTTTTTGTTGCTATTAAAGACCACTTTTACTCCATAGTGATCTGATAGGAGGCATGGGATTATTTCGATCTTTTTATATTTGTTGAGGTCTGTCTTGTGACAAATTATATGATCGATTTTGGAGTGGGTATCATGAGGTGCTGAGAAAAAGGTATATTCATTTGCTTTAGGATAAAATGTTCTATATATATCTGTTAAATCTAATTGGTCCAAAGCTTCAATTTGTTTCACTGTGTTCCTGTTCAGTTTCTGTTTTCCTGATCGGTCCATTGAGTAAAGTGCAGTTTTGAAGTCACCCACAATTATTGTGTTAGGTGCAATGTGTGCTTTGAGCTTTTTTTTTCTTCTTGGTGTATTTTTCCTTTGACCAGCAAGAAGTGTCCCTCAGAGTCTCCTTTGATAACTTTGGGTTGAAAGTCAATTTTATCTGATATTAAAATGGCTACTCCAGCTTGTTTCCTGAGACCATTTGCTTGTAAAATTGTCTTCCAGCCTTTTACTCTAAGGTAGTGTTTGTCTTTGACCCTGAGGTGTGTTTCCTGTTTGCATCAAAATGTAGGGTCCTGTTTACATAACCAGTCTGTTAGTCTATGTCTTTTTATTGGGGCATTGAGCCCATTGATGTTAAGAAATATTAAAGAATAGTGATTATTACTTTCTGTCTTTATTTTGATGTTATTTTTAAATTTGATTGGTTATCTTTGTTTGAGTTTGATGAAAGAAGGTTACTATCTTGCTTTTTCCAGGGTGAAGTTTCCCTTCTTGTATTGGTGTTTTCCTCCTATTATCCTTTGTAGGGCTGGGTTTGTAGATAGATATTGGGTAAACTTGGTTTTATCATGGAATATCTTAGTTTCTCCATCTATGGTGATTGAGAGTTTTGCTGGGTATAGTAGTTTTGGCTGACATTTGTGTTCTCTTAGAGTCTGCATGAGATCAGCCCAGGATTTTCTAGCTTTCATAGTCTCTGGTTAGAAGTCTGGTGTTATTCTGATAGGTCTTCCTTTATATGTTACTTGGCCTTTTTCTCTTACTGCCTTTAATATTCTTTCTTTGTTTAGTACATTTGGCATTTTGATTATGAAGTGATGGAAGGTATTTCTGTTCTTGTCCAGTCTGTTTGGAGTTCTGTAGGCATCTTGTATATTGGCAGGATTAATACAGTTAAAATTGCCATCTTGCCAAAAGCGATCTACAGATTCAATGTAATCCCCATCAAAATCCCAACTCAGCTCTTCACAGAGTTAGAAAAAGCAATTCTCAATTTCATCTGGAATAACAAGAAACCCAGGATAGCTAAAACTATTCTCAACAACAAAAGAAATTCTGGGGGAATCAGAATCCCTGACTTCAAGCAATACTACAGAGCTATAGTGTTAAAAACTGCATGGTATTGGCACAGTGACAGACAAGTGGACCAATAGAATAGAATTGAAGATCCAGAAATGAATCCACACACCTATGGTCAATTGATTTTCGACAAAGGAGCCAAAAACATCCAGTGGAAAAAAGATAGACTTTTCAACAAATGGTGCTGGATCAATTGGAGGTCAGCATGCAGAAGAATGCGAATTGATCCATTCTTATCTCCATGTACTAAACTTCACTCCAAGTGGATCAAGGACCTCCACATAAAACCAGACACACTGAAACTAATAGAAAATATACTGGGGAAAGCCCTTGAGGACATGGGCATATGTTAAAAGTTCCTGAACAGAACACCAACAGCTTATGCTCTAAGATCAAGAATTGACAAATGGGACCTCATAAAATTACAAAGTTTCTGTAAGGCAAAGGACACTGTTAAAAGGACAAAATAGCAACCATCAAATTGGGAAAAGATATTCACCAACCCCACATCTGATAGAGGGCTAATATCCAATATATACAAAGAACTCAAGAAGTTAGACCCCAGGGAACCAAATAACCCTATTAAAAAATGTGGTACAGATCTAAACAAAGAATTTTCACCTGAGGAAATTTGGATGGCCGAGAGGCACCTTAAGAAGTGCTCAACATCATTAGTCATTAGGGAAATGCAGATCAAAACAACCCTGAGATTTCCCCTTATACCAGTCAAAATGACTAAGGTCAAAAACTCAGGAGACAGCATGTGTTGGCGAGGATGTGGAGAAAGAGGAACACTCCTCCACTGCTGGTGGGGCTGTAAGATGGTACAACCACTGTGGAAATCAGTCTGGAGGTTCCTCAGAAAATTGGACATGAGACTTCCAGAGGACCCTGCTATACCTCTCCTGGGCATATACCCAAAGGATTCCCCGGCATGCAATAAGGACACATGCTTCATTATGTTCATAGTAGCCTTATTTATAATAGCCAGAAGCTGGAAAGAACCCAGATGCCCCTCAAAGGAGGAATGGATACAGAAAATGTGGTATATTTACACAATGGAATACTACTCAGCAATTAGAAACAATGAATTCACAAAATTTTTAGGCAAATGGTTTGATCTGGAAAATATCATCCTAAGTGAGGTAACCCAATCACAAAAGAATACACATGGAATGCAATCTCTGATAAGTGGATATTAATTAGCCTATAAGCTCTGAATACCCAAGGCACAATTAACATAACAAATGACTCCCATGAAGATGTAAGGAGAGGGTCCTGATCCTGGAAAAGCTTGATAGAGCATTGGAGGAGAATATAAGGACAGAGAAAAGGGAGGGAGGTGATTGGAGAATGGGTGGAGAGAAGAATGTTTATGGGACATATGGGGAGGGGGAGATCTGGGAAAGGGGAAATCATTTGGAATGTAAATAAAGAATATAGAAAATAAAAATATAAAAAAAAATAATAATAATAATAAGAAGAAGAATAAAAAAATGGACATTAGAAAAAAACATTAGAAAACATTAGAAAGAAATGTTTTTTTTTTCTAAAAAAAAAAAAACAAATTTGTGTTGTTTGCACATAAGGATAGTTTGGCCTTCTTTCCTGTTTGTATTGCCATCAGTTGTCCCTTTGCTCTAGGTGAACTTCAAGAACTGTTCTGAAAATGTATGGAAGGTGTATACCGTTGTCTCTTCTTGATTATAGTAGAACTTCATTGAGTATTCTTTTCATTTAAAATATTAACTTCTGGATTATTGTAAATTGTCTTTATTATGTTAAGATATGCCTCATTACTACTGTCCTCTGGTTAACTTTTATTTATTTTTGTAATGAAATTACCTTTTCCCTATATTATATTCTGATTACAAACTTCCTTTCCCTAAATTCTGTGCTTTCCTCACCCACTCAGATCCATACATTTCATTTCTCTTTCTCAAATGCAAAGGTCATAAATGAAAAATGAAGAAGAAGTAGAAGAAGAACAACAACAACAAGAAGAACATGAAAATGAAGAACAACAAGAACAAGAAGACCAAGAACAAGAAAAACAAAAAGAGAAAATATATGTCAAAAGTGGAGATAAAAAAGTAACTAAAAAATAATATAAAACATAACAAACATGCAGAAGAAAAGGAGCAAAAGGAAAAGCTCTAGGAGATCTTTCTCTCTTGTCTTCTTGCACTCTTCGCTTTCCCCCTCCCTTCCCCATTCCCTTTTCCCCTCTCTCTCCACCATGACCAGCCTCTATTTCTCTACTCTCTCCCTCTCTATGCCTTTCTCTGACTCTACTACAATCTTATTTCCCCACCCCATGCCCTGAATAAACTCTATTCTATACTAAAAGCAAAAGCTCAAGTAGCACATATAGATTCAGTACCACATGCTCACACAGAGAACACTGATAACACTTGAGCTAAGAACAACGATTAAATAATGGGACCACATGAACCTTAAAAGCTGCATTGCAATGGTGAACAACACTCTAACAAAGCAGAAGCTAAAGGAGAAGAAAAGGCTTCTGTCAATCACACATCTATTGTCTAACTATGTCTTCTGAGATTGAAATATTCCATCTTGCTTGAAAGCTCTTTAAACAGGATGGTAGAGGCAAATCTTTGGTGGAGCTCTGTAACCCCACAGAAAGTGAAGAAACAGAGGGGTTGAAGACACTAGGAGAAAATGGCCACTTGATCAACTAAACAGGGCTCATATAGGGCTTACAGAAATGGATATGACAACCACTCAGCCGTCATGGGTCTATGCTGGATCCTCTGCAGGCTTGCTATTGTTGTTTAGCTTGTGAGTTTTGTGGGACTCAAAACAGTGGAAGTGATTCACCTTTCATATGGGACCTGTTTCAAATACCAGTATACCTCATCCATACTTGATATGAGGTTTTGTTGCTCATTGTTTGCAGCTTGCTATGCAATATTTGGCCTTGAATAAATCTGAGCAGAATAATTCAGGGGAGGAGAAATGTAGGGAGACTCAGTGGAAGAGCTCCAACATATGGAAATGTAATGGCTCATAACTGAGGGTTACAAGGAGCTAATTAAATAACCACCTCCAATACATGCTTTGTATCCAGCTTTAGAGGAAGTAACTGATAAATATGGATGGAAGCTTTCCATGATATATTATACTTTTCTTATGTTCCATTTTAGTATCTTCTTATTAGGGAACTTCTGGGATCAGCTGACATTTGTTGAGAACAGATGACAATGACAACCACAACAGACTTTCAAAGTGCTTCAAGGTTCTCTTGTAACCCCTCTATTTGTTATGAGATTGTAGATCCAAAGTTTCTTTGTCAAGCCCATCCTCTGGAAAAATGTTTTGCAATTTGGATGACATAATACTAATGTCTATGTGTTTGTAAATTTTAAAAGCCATTGGAGAGACAACCAGGTACAAAGTTATTCTAAATATCTTGGAACCCTACTGGGGCTCGGTTAATAAAAAGAAAAAATCCAGATGATACCCTACATGGGTGAAAAGAAAAAAACTTCAGAGGTTGTAAATTTTTGAATGAAACCCCAACCAGTGGTAGAAGTGAGCTATCTTCCTTTGAGTTTTCAGCCATGGAAACCTTTAAGACCATAAAAAATATAAAATCTATTGTTACTATTGTTGGTTATATAACAAGAGTAAAAGATAATTACATATTGTTGAAAAAATAAATGTGAATGCTTTGACTGTAGAGAAAAATAAAACTTGTATCTCCCATCCTTCTTGATGGCTTTTGAAGTGTCAGATGTAAGGAATGTAAAGAACTGTCACTAATGTATTTGCTTCATTATGAGTCTTGTATGCCAAACTACCAACCACCTGACAGGATGTCCCTGCATGTACAGTAAAGACAGCAGCCTTATTTATAATAGCCAGAAGCTGGAAAGAACCCAGATGCCCCTCAAAGGAGGAATGGATACAGAAAATGTGGTATATTTACACAATGGAATACTACTCAGCAATTAGAAACAGTGAATTCACAAAATTTTTAGGCAAATGGTTTGATCTAGAAATTATCATCCTAAGTGAGGTAACCCAATCACAAAAGAATACACATGGAATGCAATCTCTGACAAGTGGCTATTAATTAGCCCAGAAGCTCTGAATACTGAAGGCACAGATCGCATAACAAATGACTCCCATGAAGAAGTATGGGGAGGGTCCTGATCTTGGAAAGGATTGATCTAGTGTTGGAGGGGAATATAAGGACAGAGAAAAAGGAGGGAGGTGATTGGAGAATGGGTGGAGAGAAGAAGGTTTATGAGACATATGGGGAGGGGGCATCTGGGAAAGGGGAAATTATTTGGAATGTAAACAAAGAATATAGAAAATAAAAATATTAAAAAAAGCAAAGAAAAATATTAAAAATGAAAAAAAGATTCAGCTATCATGGGCAAAACTAATAGTTCTTCAATTCAATTTTGAATTGTACTCTCTACAAGTATAAATTCATATCTGGGAAAATTCTACATCTGGAGAGGTAAAGCCGTGATAGATCAAACTACAGATGCCACAAAAGTTTAACATAAAGAGTCAATGAGTTTTATGGGTCTACCTACCTACAGGAATATTGGTGAGGGAATCCTTACAGGAACATATATGACTCAAAGATAGCTGCACCACCTAAGCCAACTTGTATATGGTTAATAGGTTTCCAAATAGGAAATCTTTAGCTTAATAGAAGTATGAATACAGATGCAGAGACACACAGCTAAACAGTAATTGGAACTCAGAAAATCTTGTAGAAGAGAGGGTGGAAGGACTGAAGGAGACAGAGAGGTCATGGACACCAAAAGAAAACCTACTGAATGAACTAACCTGGGCACAAAGTTACTCAGAGAGAACTAAACCACCAATCAGAGAACATGCATGGTATGCAGGCTCTCTACACTTAGGTAACAAACTCACAGCCTGGACTTCATGTGTTTCTATTAACATCAGAAGCCTGGGCTGTCTCTGACTTTGATGCTGGTCTTTGGATCCCTTTCTTAACTGAGTTGCCTTTTCTAAGCCTCAGTAAAAGACAATATGCCTAGTCATTCCAGAACGTGATATGTCAATGTGGGTTGAGATGCATAGCAGCCCTCTCCTGATGTTGAAGTCTGTGTTTGTTTTCCATCAATTGCTAGGTGAAGTCTTTCAGAAGACAGCTATGCTAGGCTCCTGTAGGCGAACATAATACAGTATTATTAATAGTGTCAGGGAAGGTCTCTCTGTCATAGCATGGGTCTTAAGTTGGTTCCCAACTAGACTCTTCAATCTTAAGTGTAGTAGAGAAGACACAAAAAGCAAGCATAGTAAGAACTCTAAATAGAGTTTTAAAAGATCTCAAAGAAAGGGCTAATCATGGTAGAGGAAGGACTCACTTAAAAGTTGGTGAAAGATTGCCATAAAAGATGCCTAAAATATAATTTAGGAAGGTTGCCCTTGGGATGATCACAAGGTGACAGACAGTATTTTTCTTCATCTTTTAGGCATATGAATGGTTATTTTTTTTCTAGATGTGTTTAGGAGCATGATTTTTCTTCTGCTACCTCAGATATCAGCTGTGAGGGGCAGACTCTACTCAGAACACAAGTGGAGTATGTTAATCCTGTTGTGAGCAGCTGATTCTTCACGAGCAGCTTGACAAATGACCTAATGTAATCGACAGCACCATTTCAAGCATATAGATGACATTTTTCAAAAAAGTTGTAATACATGAGCTATGAGCACTGGTCATAGGCACACAGAGTTCAAAGCCCGGTCAGCATTAAATACTGGCAGAATAATAAAAGGAGTGATAAAATTTTCAATAAAGTTTCTTCTAAAAGTAAAGGAGAATTACTGTATATATTGCAAAATTCCTATGCAAATGATATTTTCCAAAATATTTAAAGGTATGTATTTTTAAAAAATGACATTTAACATTTTAGTTTAAGTAGATCATAATGTAAATCAAAGATAATGCCAGCCTTTGCCTTTGAAAGAATGATAAGTGAGTAACTGTATGTTTCAGTTCCTTTCTTCCAGTGAGTGGCCATTCAGCCTTAGTCATGCAAGCTATTTGCTTAGAGATGATTTTTCTAGAATGTGGTTTGCAACCCATCTTGAAAAGATGTAAATCACATTTAACTCGACAAGCTGAAGAAGTTTAGTATGTAGAAAATATTTACTCCCTTTTTGGTTGCAATTACTTGGAGAAAACTTTGCATCATGTAAATACAAATATTTTGGACAATTTTCGTATTAAGAAACTATGCGTCCATAATTTATTATTCATACAGGTTATCAAAATCTTGTGAGTGGAGTATGTAAAAGGTTTTCACAATGTATTTATACTTTGAGATGTATTAAGAAAAGTTAAAATTGTATCAATTGTTTCTCATATAAAACACAGTGACCAAGTTCCACCAAACCTAATTCAGTGTGCCCCCTAAGAATGACATTAGGGTCTGGAAGTTATTATATTTTGGAAACCTTATTCTAGAATCCATCAGTTGTATAATCTTTGTACAATTTTTGAAATCCTTCCCTTTTGTTCTATTCATCCTGTAAATTAAATTTCCTCTGGAAAAAATCTCTTATTATCATTAGAAATCAAAATGAAGCCTCTTATTTGGAACTATTTTAATAACTGGTTTTCATCCTGAAAGACATAAGCATTATTCATATTTTGATTTAATATCATGCAGTAATCACCATAGTTTAAATAGAAAGTCATCTGTGTCTTCATTCTTTTTTTTCCTCTGTGTTTTCATTCTTAATAGCTTATTTAAATATGTGGTATTTTCGGTGAGTGGGGGAGCCAGAAAAGGGGAAATCATTTGAAATGTAAATAAAAAATATATCAAATTTAAAAAAAAAGAAAATAGAATGGGATTGGAGTTATCATGAGGAAGAGAGATGTATGGAGGCAGAGGCTAATAGGAGAACACAGGTGGAATTGTAGAGTGTTTGTGGGGTAGTATAGAAACCTCTTGCAGTAGAAAATAAAAATAAAAAATTTTAAAAATTTGAAAATAAAAACATTTTAAAAATTGCCAAATATATAAAATGATCCTAAGTTATTTATTCTCTCCAGTATATCTATATTTTATATAGATTTGTGGTTGTAATTTTTTGAAAAAAAATGTATTCTTTACAATGTGGCAATAAATGACTTGATATACCATATGAGAATTCTTGTTCCTTCTGCTCACGTATTTATTATATACTCTAAATAGTGTCTAGGTTTCCCTCCATAGTGACCTTTCAGTTTTAAAACTTTTCTGAGCCAAAGCCTGTCAATGAGGCTGCATAGTAGCTTTGTTCACAATGAACAAAAAATTTAAACGATTCAGGGTTTTGTTCAATAAATATGAGTCAATTGTGCTGAATTCATACCATGGAAAATTATTCAGCATTATGAAGTGCTGAGCTGCAAGACACAGAAAATCATAAGTGCTTACAGTATGAAAGGCCCTAAATTAAAAGGGCCTTTCTGACCATCAATACAGTATTTTATAATCTGACATTATTTCAAACACGTGACATTTTGGAAGAGATAAAGCTAAAGTCACAATAAAGAGATTCATGGTTGCCAAGGCTACAGAGAACATTTATAGAAAGTGTGATATTGCAAGTGACATCATCATAAAAATGGGTACACAATACCATGAAATTATCTAACCAGTAAGTCATAATTTTATAAAAAAATCATTTACAATTAAATAGAATTATATAATCTAATAGGACTGCTATGATCTCATCCTGTTGTGGATTATTTTTTAATTCACTAGAGAGATTAGACGTTAAAGTAACATAACTATAACTGTAAAAATGAGTAGAAACTTAAAAACTAAAGAAAATTTAGTAAAACAAAACTACTCCACTCCACATGTTAAAATGTCAGTATTGGAAGACTGTTTCTCACTAGTTGCGTCTTAAAACATAAAGCATTTATTAGCACATAATTTAAACCCAACACTCATCTGAGACCCAGATTTATCTTATAACTATAAGTGTTGAATCATATAAAGTAAAACACCATCAAGCTACATAATACACATGTACATACATACATACAAAAATCCATATATACAATATACAAAATCGTATAATGAATTCTCAAATTTCAAAAGAGAATAAATGGTTGTGTAACACAGAATGATTAGACCAAACAAGGATAAAAATAATCAGAAGAAACATACACACACTCACACACACACACACACACACACACACACACACACACACACACACACTCCATTTCTACAGTCCTGCAGCCCTATTTCCAGCATTCAGAATTCGGGATTTGTGAATAAATCATCTAGATTTTAATTGACTTGTATATCTCCAAATCCAGCTTTGCTACGTTAATGACTCACTATTGCTTCTGATAACTCAACTCCACAGTTGCATCTTCAAACAGATGACTCTCATTGTCCTAGAATTTCCCATATTTTGGGTGTCCCTATATCAAATTTGTGTGTTCAGATTTTATCTTTGTATAGTAGCCTCTAGTTTTCTTCTTGCAAAAATATAAATTCTGTCACGTACAACCAGGCACATCAGTGGCTTACTACAATTGTGGTGCTAGACTGGATGATACCTCCCAATTATGCTATTTCTTGCCCAGAAAACTCAATACCACATGGATTATGCTGCAAAATAGCATTGCTACCTTGGGATAAAGAATAGAGTCTTGGACATACAGTAGGCTCTTTGTGCTTTCCAATCTGTCACAGCACACTATCTGTTCTAAGCCATTGTTTCAAACAGTACCTCCTTCAATGGCATTCTTTGTTTTTTCTGCATATAATTATTTTTTATTAGACGTTTGCTTTATTTACATTTCAAATGTTATTTCTTTACTCATTACCCCTCTGAAAACTTCCCATTCCATCCTCTCTTCCCCAGCTCATAAACACCCCCTCCTTACCAACTGCCCCTCCCACTTTTCTGTCCTGGCATTCCCCTACACTGGGGCATCGATCCTTCACAGGACCAATGGCCTCTCCTCTCATTGAGGTCTGAAAAGGCCATTCTCTGCTACATACATAGCAGGAGGCAAGGGTCCCTCCATGTATACTCTTTGGATTTTGGTTTAGTCCCTGGGAGCTCTGGGGATACTGGTTGGCACATATTACTGTTCCTCCTATGGTGCTGCAAACCTCTTCAGATACCTGGGTCCTTTCTCTAGCTCTTCTGCTGGAGACCCTATGCTCAGTCTATTGATTGGCTGTGAGCCATGGATATTTTGATCCACCTTCTTAGATAGACCAAAGTATCCATACTTTGGTCTCCCTTCTTCTTGATCTTCATGTGGTCTGTGAACCGTATCTTGGATTTTTCAAGCTTTTGGGCTAATATCCACTTATCAGTGAATGCATACCATGTGTGTTCTTTTGTGATTGGGTTACCTTACTCAGGATGACATTTTCTAGTTTCAGCCATTTGCCTAAGAATTTCATGAGTTCACTGCTTTTAATAGCAGAGCAGTATTCCATTGTATAAATGTACCACATTTTCAGTATTCATTCCTCTGTTGAGGGACATCTGAGTTCTTTCCACATTCTAGCTATAATAAATAAGGCTGCTATGAACATAGTGTAGCATGTTTCCTTATTATTACATGTTGGAGAATCTTCTGGGTATATGCTCAGGAGTGGTATAGCTGGGTCCTCAGGAAATACTATGTACAATTTTCTGAGGAACAGCCAGACTGATTTCCAGAGTGATTTTACCAACTTGAAATCCCACCAGCAGTGGAGAAGTGTTCCTCTTTCTCCACATACACTCCAGCATATAATGTCCCCTGTGTATTGATCTTTGCCATTCTGACTGGTGTGAGGTGGAATCTCAGGGTTGTTTTGATTTGCATTTTCCTGATGAGTAAGGCTGCTGAACATTTCTTTAGGTGTTTCTCGGCCATCAGGCATTCCTCAGTTGAGAATTCTTTGTTTATCTCTGTTCCCCATTTTTAATAGTGTTGTTTGGTTCCCTGGAATCTAACTTCTTGAGTTCTTTGAATATATTGGATATTAGCTATCTATCAGATGTAGAATTGGTAAAGATCTTTTCCTAATCTGTTGATTGCTGTTTTATCCTATTGAGCTTTGCAATTTTGAGATCCCTTTTGTCAATTCTTGATCTTAGAGCATAAACTATTGGAGTTCTGTTCAGGAAAATTTTCCCTGTGCCCAGGTACACCAGGCTCTTCCCACTTTTTCTTCTATCTGATTCAGTGTATCTGGTTATATGTTGAAGTCCTTGACCCACTTGGACTTGAACTTTGTTGAGGGAGATAAGAATGGATCAACTTGCATTCTTCTACATGTTGACTGCAACCATTTTTTTTTTTTTGAAAATGCTGTCCTTTTCCTCTGGATGGTTTTAGCTCCTTTGTCAAAGATCAAGTGACCATAAGTGTGTGGGCTAGTTTCTGGGTCTTCAATTCTATCCCATTGATCTACCTGCCTGTCACTGCACTAATACCATTCAGTTTTTATGAATATTGCTCTGTAGTATAGCTTGAGATCAGGGATGGTGATTCTGCCAGAAGTTCTTTTATTGTTAAGAATGGTTTTTGCTACACTGGGTGTTTTGTTATTCCAGATAAGTTTGGAAATTGCTCTTTCTAACTCTATGAAGAATCGAGTTGGAATTTTGATGGGGATTGCATTGAATCTATAGATTGCTTTAGGGAAGATGGAGAGTTTTTACTGTATTAACCCACCCAATGCATGAATGTGGGAGATCTTTCCATCGTCTGAGATCTTCTTCAATTTCTTTCTTCACAGACTCAAAGTTCTTGTCGTACAGATCTTTCACTTGCTTGGTCAAAGTCACACCATGGCATTTTATATTATTTATGACTATCATGAAGGGTGTCATTTCCGCAATTTCTTTCTCAGCCTTTTTACCCTTTGAGTATAGGAAATCCACTGATTTGTTTGAGTTAATTTTATAGCCAGGCATTTTGCTGAAGTTGTTTATCAGCTGGAGGACTTCTCTAGTTTAGACTCCCTTCTTTCAAATTTGTTACCATTTTTACAAGATGGAATGTTTGCTAAGTGAGCTATTATTGTATTTGTTCCAAAAGAGTTAACTTCAATATATAAATATTTATATGCATATGTGTGCAGATATTACTTCCATATATATGCATGTGGATGACACGAGAAAGCATCAAATCCATTTTAAGCTATGGTTACAGATCTTTGGAAGGCATAGGACAAAGGTGCTGGGAACTAAATTGAGATCCTTTGAAAGAACAGAGTAATCCCATTGGCATTAATCTCTTCAACTCTTTTACATGTTGTTCTTATTACAGTGAACATGGATGCATTCAGTAAGCAGTAAAGATATCATCATCTAGGTGCTATTATGTCTAGATATTCCCTACACCAGATGTATTAGTTCATTAATCTCCATTTATCCCACTGGCATTATTTGCTAGAATATCACACAATTGCACTATTACTATTGAAGTGATGCGATGCTATGTGGTCAATAATTCTGTTATTGAGTACCTGAAATGCATAATCACTTTATAATTATGAAAACGATATCAGATAAATTCCACTACAGAAAAATTATACAAAGGAGCTAAGCAGCTTTCTATAGTAATCAGTAGTTAGAAGCAAGGAAAGACTATAGAATTTCTCTAGATAAGAGACACTGTGGAGGCCTATTGAATTAATAATCTGTAGGCTTCCTAAACAACTTAAGTAATTCAAACAATTACAAATGATTGAATTACATTTAAATAAATTTGCATTAAGCAGATATTTTTTGGAAAACTACACATGAAATCAGAGAGGGACTTCCTAAGGAAAGCAGTGGCTTGGCAGGAGTAGAAGGAGAATAAAAAGGTAAGATTTCTGTCATCAACATACACAGGAAATGGTTCATTTTATCCACATATTAAAGGGGTATATAAAAAGACTCTTACTATCAGAGAGATAGAAAGTCTTCAGAGAGATTTTAACTTTCATCTATGATGTGGAAGCTATCTATTCTCAGGTCCTCTCAACAACTTATCTGGCTAAATAAAACATGAACAATTACAGAAGGATTTGGCACATAAATTTTGGTGGGACAAATATCACAAAGACTCATTCCTAGATGAAGAACTACAATCAATTAATAACTTTTAAGAGTGGAAGAATTACTCCTCACCAGTAATGAGACGCTGACTCTTTATTCAATATAAAAAGTCATTCTCTAGAAAAATATACTTGCAGGCAAGACTAAACTAGTTTAACAAGGTGTATTTATATATTTATTTGTTTGTGGGTAGGAATAATAATAATTGTAGTCTTTCTTATTGTCAATTCTGTCTCTGAACTGAAATGGTCAAGGAAGAAGTCATGAATTTTGGAAGGAAAGGAGAGAAGCAAAGAAGTAGGAGAAAATAGAAATATTAAACAATATATCTATATTTTCATAAAATAAAATGTAAAAGCCAGAAAAGAGGTGATTAAAAAAAGTTTGCTTGATTTACAGTGGAACTGCTATATAATACTAGGGAAACTGAGTATCCGTCCTAGTGTCTTAATCTCTGTAACTAAAAACATTTTAAAAATTCATTATTAATAAGCACAAGGGAACAATAGGCAGAAATTGGAGAATCCTGTGGAAGAGGGGGAGAAAGCCAGAAGGGTCAAGTACACCATAAGATAATAATCAACAAAATCAATTAACAGGGGCTCACAGGAGTTCACACAGATGTAATTGACAATTAGGGAGCTTGCATTGATCTGATGAAGGTCCCTTACATGTATATTATGATTATTCACCAATCAGTAAGAGTAGAATAAGGGCTGTCTTTTACTCTTTTCACTATTTTTCAACCTCTTTTTCTTCCTACTGGTTGTCTTGCTCAGTCTTAACATGGGGGAATATATCTAGTCTTATTGCAACTTGATATATCATGTTAGGTTGGTAAATCTGGAAAAAATGTAGGAGTAGTGGACATGAGAGAGAAGGGAGGGTAGGTAGGGGACTAGGAAAAGAGGAGGGATAGGAAACTGCAGTCATTATATAATGTATGAGAGAATAATTATTTGGAAAAAAACAAAGACAATTTATTGAAAGACATATTTCAGGGTAGGCTAGTTGTAATTCTCTCAGTTATGTGGATCTGGGGAGGACACTGAAGAGAAGGAAGAAAACCCATCAGGACAGTCAGCCACATGTCAGAGATGGGAGATTTAGAAAAAGAGTAAGGAAAATGAAAGTGCTAGAGAATTTAAAACACAGTTAAGTTCTGGGAAGCATCTGAAGAAAAAAAGTAGGTGGGCATAGTTATGTCCATCTGAGTCCAGACTCAGGAAGAGAAGTAGACCAGCTTAACATCATAGATGCTATGAGGGTCTGACCTATGAAGATGTAAGTTTGGGAAGAAAAATTATATTGTTTTAAGACTGATAGATTCTTTTTCTTAGTGACCTACAATAAAAGGAATTACATACTGATAGGCAAGCTTTTAAAGACAATCATAAATTCAAACACTTCAACCTTCTCAGACTCCTGAGATACAATGAAGTTGCCACTGATTATTGGTTTGAGAACATTGACTATGGAACAAAGTACTAAAACTTACACTGTCTTCTTATTTATCTAAGTATTAAGAATAGATTTCATCTACCATTCTCATTCTGAAATAATAATTAAATTCAGTTGGTTATAAAATTAATTTTGGAATGCTTAATTTGGGGACTGTACCCTAAAGATAATGAATTGCAATTAGAAGACTTATTTGGAAGAAAATTGAAATGAATCAATATGATTAAAATCTAATTGCAACTATATCAAAAACTACAATACTTTTACTCATTTATATTAACATAATCAATTTTGAAAATGTAACAGACTCAATCATTTATTTAAGATGGTGTTTCCACACATTAATGGAATTTAATTCAAGCAAAGCCAATCTTGATTAAGAATAGAAAAGTATCTTAAAATTTCCCATAAGAGTCTGTTTCTGAATGAATTACAATATTATTGAATATTAACTGATAAATCAGTTACAAAATAAGAAAGGAGACTATAAATTGCTTTTTTTAAAGATTTGAAATCTTCTCAAAGACAGGAAGATTTTAGAGTTTTTTGTTTATTGGTTCATTTTTTGTTGTTTTTTGTTTGGTTTTGTAAAAAAGAAATCTAAATTTTCTACATTTAATAAAATGATTGTTGCAGGGTCTAAGTCTTCTTATTAAAAAACCATTTTCTTGTAATTTCTGCAGTAACAACTTTCCATGAAAATTATGTAGGCTAAGTTTTAGGTAATATTTCCAAAAGAAAAGTAAAGCAATATTTTTCACAGGGATATTTTTTAATCATCTTATGCTCAAGTAAACTTTACAAAGGTTATTAGTGAAAGGATACATGTTTGAGGATAAAGAAGTTCTATATTCCTCCAACTTGCTGTAAGTTCCATTCTTGAAGTCCTGGAACCACTTCCTAGGTACTATTTTCTTCCCCTGTACTTAAACTGAGATATCAGTTTGGACTTCCCTACTATTAAAAATTTTAATTAAGCCGGGTGTGGTGGCACATGCCTGTAATTCCAGCACTTGGGAGGCAGAGGCAGGCGGATTTCTGAGTTCGAGGCCAGATTAATCTACAGGGTGAGTTCCAGGACAGCCAGGGGCTACACAGAGAAACCCTGTCTCAAAAAACCAAAAAATAAAATAAAATAAATAAATAAATAAATAAATAAATAAATAAATAAATAATAAATAAATAAAATAAAATAAAAACGAAGAAGAAATTTAATTAAGAGAAGTTAGTTTCATCAACATTGTAAAAACAGTCCCTTGCTTATTAACTCTAATTTTTAATGAATAAGTTACTTTTTATCCATTCTGTACCTGCTTCAGAGTCTAAAATAATAAATGAATTTCACTTCACAAAAGCCATTTGGACATCTATTGATCTTAGAACATCTGAATAAATCACCAGTTTGAACCATTCCCTGGGGCCATATGTAGCAATGGATGGCCTTCTCTTCCATCAATGGAAGAGGGGCTCTTGGTCCTGTGAAGGCTCAATGCCCCAGAGTTAGGGAATGACAAGGTGGTGAGGTGGGAGTGGGTGGGGGAACATTTTCATAGATGCATGGGAGGGGGAATGGTATAGGGGGTTTGCTAAGTGGAGACTGGCAACGAAGATAACATTTGAAATGTAAATAAATGAAATATCCAATAAAAATATATTACTCCAAATCCCACACGGGCTCCTGCATCCCATTTGATTCTGTCTTTATTTTACTGTTTTCTTGGACTTTAGTCAAAAAGAAATGTGAGATCGGCTGTGCATGATTTTATAAAGGGAACTGCTTGTGAAAAGAAACTAAAACAGAGTTCAATGAATTCTGACCATTAGGGAAAATAAGAGATTGAAGGAGACAACACATACTTCATAAATTCATCAGGACAAATTTGAACACCAGCAAAATTCTTTTATCCATGAGGAAAGCTGCTTTAGTTAACCTATTACACTTAAGTATCTGATTTACAGTAACTTGCAAGAAACACACAAATAGAAAAAAATGAAGTAACGGGTTTAGGTCACATCAATTCAGACTTGTGCTTGTGTAATTAGAGATTTGAATGGCGCATTTTCAAGACTGAGATAGCTTGTCTATTGAACCATACAGATCTATCCACATAGGTCAGAGAAGCATGGTGGGCTTCTCCACTAAGAAGAAAATGAAAGTCGACTTTATCTGATATTAGAATGGCTACTCCAGCTTGTTTCTTGGGACAATTTGCTTGGAAAAAATTGTTTTCAGCCCTTTACTCTGAGGTAGTGTTTGTCTTTACACTGAGGTTTGTTTACTGTAGGCAGCAAAATGCTGGGTCCTGTTTGCATATCCAATCTGTTAGTCTCTGTCTTTTTACTGGGGAATTGATTCTATTGATATTAAGAGATGCTAAGGAACAGTGATTGTGGTCTCCTTTTTTTGTTATTTTTATGTTTCTGTGATTATCTTCCTTTGGGTTACTTGAAAGAAGATTACTTTCCTGCTTTTTCTAGGATGTAGTTTCCCTTCTTGTGTTAGCATTTTCCAGATACTATCCTTTATAGGGATGGATTTATAGAATGATATTGTGTAAATTTGGTTTGTTCCCAGAATATCTTGGCTTCTCCATCTATGGTAGTTGAGAGTTTTGCTGGGAATTGTAGTCTGGGCTGACATTTATGTTCTCTTAGGGTCTGTATGAAATCTACCCAGGATCTTCTAGCTTTCATAGTCTCTGGTGAGAAGTCTGGTGAAATTCTGATAGGTCTGCCTTTATATGTTACTTGACCTTTTCCCCCTGCTGCTTTTAATATTCTTTCTTTGTTTTGTGCATTTGGTGTTGGGACTATTATGAAAAAGGAGGAATTTCTTTTCTGGTCCAATCAATTTGGAATTCTGTAGACTTCTTGTATGTTCATGGGTATCTCTTTCTTTAGGTTAGGGAAGTTTTCTTCTGTAATTTTGTTGAGGATATTTACTAGCACTTTAGGTTGAGAATCTTCACTCTCTTCTATACTTATTATCCTTAGGTTTGGTCTTCTCACTGTCCTGGATTTCCTGGATGTTTTGGGTTAAAAATGTTAGTATTTTTTTATTTTCTTTGATTGTTGGGTCAAAGTTTTCTTTATTATCTTCTCCACCTGAAATTCTCTCGTATTCTGTTTGTGAAGCTTACATCTAAGATTCAGGATCTCTTTCCAAGGATTTCTATCTCTAGGGTTGTCTCCCTCTGTGATTTTTTTTTTTTATTTCTATTTGCATTTTTTGATCCTGGATGGTTTTTTTTTTCAGTTCCTTCACCTGTTTGGTTGTGTTTTTCTGTTATTCTTTTAGGTATTTTTGTGTTTCCTCTTTGAGGGCTTCTACCTGTTTACCAGTGTCCTCTAGTATTTCTTTAGGGGAGTTATGTATGTCCTTCTTAAAGTCCTCTATCATCATCAAGAGATGTGATTTTACCAGGGAGAACTGGGTTCTGATGATGCCAAGTAACCTTGGTTTTTATGTTCTTGCTTTGCCTTTTTCCATCTGGTTATCCTTAGTGTTCACTGGTCTTGCTCTTTCTGACTATGGCATGTTCCTCCTGAAAGCCTCTGTATCAGTACTTCTGGAAGCCTGATATGGCTTTCTTCTGAGAAGCTCTACCAGAGCCTGACAAATACAAAGGCTGAAGCTTGCAGTCAACCATTGGACTGATGTTGGGGGTCCCCAAAGGAGGAGTTAATGAAGGGACTAAAGGAGCTGAGGGGGTTTCCAGAAGCAGCAGTGTCAACAGGCCAGACCCCCGGAGCCTCCAGAGACTATACCATGAACCAAAGTTCACACATGGAGCAACCCATAGCTCCGCCCGCATATGTGGCAGAGGATGGCCTTGCTGGACATCCGTGGGAGGAGAGGCCCTTAAGCCTGAGGGCGTTTGATGCCCCAGTGTATGGGGAATGCCAGGTCAGGAGGACATGAGTAGGTGGGTGGGTATGTATGTGGGGCAGCATCCTCATAGAGGCAGGGGAGGGGGGTAAGATAGGTGGTTTCAGAAGGAGAATCCTGGAAAGGGAAAAAGTTTGAAATATAAATAAAGAAAATATCTAATCAATAAAATAAATAATGTAATTACCAGTGGGATAAGAGCAGAAAATGAAAAGAGGAAGAGCACTGAGAGTAACTGTGTCGGCCACCACTGCTGTTTGTTTCCATAATTCAAATACACATCCTGTCTCTGGTTCAGTATCTATTGACAGATTCAGACAGTATTTGATAAAACATTAGCTAAGTCACTGTACACATTTATGAGATAATTTATATATTCAGCCTCCATTTCTTAATACACTTGAATTTTATACTTTATTTTTAGTACCTTATTGTCTCACAACACACACACACACACACACACACACACACACATCTTATCATTCTTAATCACTCTTATTGTTTATTCAGCTTCCTCATTCCCTACTTTGATTTTTAAGTTCCTTATATTTCATAAGAATACTAGTAAGTCAATTATAAAAATTATACATTCCATCTTGAATTCATTATTCTGCTGTGACTATGAGTTCTCAGCTACCTTTTGTGTATTAGTTATTATCTCTCTTACATCTAGCACAAAAACTTAGTTACCAGTCTTGAACCATCATATTTACACAATATATCCAAGAAAGCACATAAAGATACACATACACACACACACACACACATGAACATGCATATGCACAAAAACATGTACAAGGTGATATAGGAGATAAATAAATATCTGTGTACTTTATATTCACTCACAATAGGAATTCTACATTCTGTGTGAATGTAACATTCTGGAAGCTAATACATAATCTTATTTTTTATTAGATATATCCATTAGTTACATTTCAAGTGATTTCCCCTTTCCTGGTTCTCCCCTCCCCAAAAGTCCCATAAGCCCTCTTCCCTGCACCTGTTCCCCAATCAACTCCCTCCCACTCCCCTGTACTGGTATTCCCCTACACTGCTGCATTATAAAGCTTGGTTTCTAGATGAACGTTCAGTTCCTATAGTCAGCTTCGCACTGTCTAGAACATTTTCTTCAGTATCGATGGACAAGTTCACATTTTTCTACCAATTACTGTAGTCATAAAATTTCTTCATGAACTATAATTTTTGCCCTTTTGTCATAATTTAGAATTATACAAGTCAGTTGATAATATTTTGTAATCAGTTATTTTAAATATTATGTTTTATAAAAAGTAATGCTATTAATGTTGACATTTCTTTAAAAGCAGTTAACTATAAACACTTGTGAAGAGTAACTTTATTGATCCAACTACCCCTTTACAATACCCTTATGATACAGTAGACAAGTCATATTTATTACCAAATTATTGTAATCTGTGAAAACAATTACTTGTCCTTTAGTCTAAAATTCCATCCCTCAGTGAAATCTTTCAGGAAAATGAAATAGTTCTGATTTTTTTCCTTTTTTTATTGGAAAGTTTCTTTATTTACATTATAAATGTTATCTCCTTTCCAGGTCCTCTCCCCCCAAACCCCCTATTCCAACCACCCTCCCCCCTATTTCTATAGAGTGTTCCCCAACCTATTCTTACTTCCCAGTCATGGCATTTCTCTACAGTGGGGCATCAAAGCCTTCACAGGACCAAAGGCCTCTCCTCCTATTGATACCCAACAAGGCCATCCTCTGCTACATAAGTGACTGGAGCTATGGGTAGTGTTTGGTTGGTGGTTTAATCCCTAGGAACGCTTTAGTCCTTTCTCTAAGTCCTCATTTGGGGACACTGTGCTTAGTCCAATGGTTGGCTGTGAGCATCTGCCTCTGTATTTGTCAGGCTCTGGCAGAGTCTTTCTGGAGACAGCTATATCAGGCTGCTGTCAGCTAGGAAGAATTCTCTTCATTTTTTCTTCCATGCTCTACTGAATTACTCAGTAACTCCTTCACACCATAACAATCAAGAAGAAAACTGGAAGCTAGGCTCATCCATGAAACATAAATTTACAGTAATTACTCACAGTTTTCACTGAAAAGGGAGATTTTATCCTGAAATAATCTTCTCTTTCAAATAGTTATCACTATAAAAATGAATTGAAACTCCATATTCCTAGCTGCATTATGGCTCATGACACCCTTGCCACTTTTATTCTCCTGATGATTTCACGTGACTCCTCATGATTGATAAGTGTTTGAATATAGATGGGGTAAGTATTTGTATCATAAAAAGTTTTCTTACACACTATCTACACATGTTGCTCATTATGGAGAAAATTCTTTTTGTAAATAAATTTGTTGTATCTATTAACTTACTTGTTTACAAATACTTAATATTTCTTGTAATAGTCTGCAAGCAACAGATGGAACAATTTCTTATTAACTTTCCTCAGTCTTTGTCCATTCTACCAAAAATTCAATTATCTCCTTTCAACATGCTTAGGCTAATTAAAAGTACTTACATTAAAGAATTCTATAGTAGATACATTTTTAAAAACATCCCATATTTGTATTCTATTAATTGCTGTATTCTATTATTTGTTTCTGTAAATTGCATCATTTTAGAGTATACCATTTTGTATGTGAATGTATGTTTATATATGCATGATTGTGTGTTTGTGTGTACATTGTACACACATGCTTGTACACTCAGAATTTAACTTTGAACATTATATACCATAGTATCCTTAAATTGAGACGATTTACATTACCAAAACTCTCTAGTATAATTCCAAAATAAAGTAAGTGGTTTTAGAAAAGATTTTGTAAGTACATTTTCAATACAAAAACTAATAACATAGAACTTAACCTTAAAGTTTTATATTCTCTGCAATTACCTTTTGAATGACTTCTGTAGCTTTGGCAATATGAAGTTGGTATTATAGAAACAAATATTACCAAATAAGAATATTTTTGTTCTTATAAGCATATACTGTAACAATGGGAAAAAATCAAGTGCATTAATTAGTAAAGTGGGATTGTTACATAAGACTACATATGTAAATGACTCTTCTGAACAGAGAACAATCTGTTAGTAATTAGTTCAATAAGACGCATCAGCACACACTTAATAGGAAATGCATTAGCATAGTTGTCCATTACTCACATGTTCCACTAGTCAAAAAGATGAAATTTTACATTGGGATAAGATGGAGCTGTCAGAGACAATAAGATAAAGGTAGGTACAGCCACATAGTACTTTTGCAAATGTTTGTGGGCTCACTTAGAAAGCAATGGAAATTAAGGACACATGAAATTAAATTCATACTTCATTTCAATTGTACCATATAATTCTTACTGTAATACTCATATTTAGCTATGTATGTGCTGTAATGACATATATGAATGATTAAGCATGGAAATGACAGATGAGATTCAGAGATGAAAATAAACTCTAATCTCAAGGAGTAGTAGCTTAAAATACAAGACTAGAACACTGAAAGATATTTCCCATGGGTGGACAAATTCTTATAAATCAAACAGCATGAGATTTTCAAATTGCAGGAAACAGAATGAACTGATTATATGATAAGACAGCTTGCTAAAAATTAATAGAAGTAACTGGGGAAATTTTAATCAGTAAATTGAATATAACACTATTATAGATTTCTGCAAAAATCATGTAATTTGCTACTCTTCAGTGTTAAGAGAAATGTAGGAAATCAGAAACCTTATAAAGTAATTTATCATGGTCTGATACAGCCTCCTCAATACTTTCAAGTTCCATGTATATCTCTCCCTACAAACTAATTATCTAACTATAATCTTCTTGGAGATAACCAGATTCTTTTTATTTATCTCTAAGTGAACCTGATGTAATTTGGATGTTCACTTTAGTCCAAGTATACGAGTCCAAGCAATACACAATAGGCTGGCTCTTCCAGAATCACTGTGGAAAGAGAGTTTCCCAGAGAGTGGGGCTCATGACAACTATAAGCTCAAGAGTATGGCTTGATCCTTTAGGCTCATCTATATAATATATTCAAGAGAATGTTACCTTTTCACAAGGTATGATTTTGACATTACCCTACTTAAAACAGATCCCCAGCAGGATACATTGTAAGATGTGTATTTATTTGAAAAGATTCATGATCCAGCTGCTCTAAACAAGTCAGGGACCTGAGTTCCCCAAGGACACCCAAATGGGAGGATCAAATGGACGACCATTGAATCAAGAAAAAGCATTTAAGAAGTCATGTAAGGCTATGTTATTTGGTCAATTACACTGAAGAATATTATGCACAATAGTCAGAAAAGTTATCTCTTTCTGAATAAGAAATCTTAGCTTGTCTGTTTTATTCCAGTGTATGCATTATCACATAAATCTAAAAGAGTTGATGTCTTTACAGAGTTTAGTATGTTTGATAAGCTCAGAGACTTTTCTAGATTTTCTCATTTTAACTTCTATCAACAACATTTATTGTAGTTTTGACTGATAAGTGATAAATATGTATGTATGTATACACACTTTATAACATGTGCATTCCTTTTATCAACCCATAATATATTGAGTCTTATAACACCAATGTAAGAGATTCTATGTAAAAAAGAGAACTCAGTATAAAGTCTATCCAAGCAACTATTAAACCTCTCTGAAACTAGAGGTTAACCCTTGAGTTATAATAATTTGTTCTTGTAAAATAAATTAATTGAAAACTATGGAAGTAGTTGTTTCAAATAAATTACATAGCTTATATTATCCTACACTAATGGCATATTATTTACTCAATGGATTCCAAAGGAAAATAGTATTATAAATTACTTAATGTATTTTATCATGCACAAATCATATCATTATCAACAATTTATTAAAATTTCACAAGTTTTTTCCTTTATTGGCATATTCAGTTAAATGTATATTATATAAGCAGTCACTGTGATGTAATAATAACTGTTGAGTACAGAGCAATTAATTTTAAGGATAAATTTTTTAAAGTCAATGAAATGATTCCTAATGATTCCTAATGAAATTCTGTTGTACTCTTAGAATGAAGCTAAAATAATTGAGGTTTCATGTATCAACTAATCAGAGAAGAGGCAGAAACCCACAGCCAACCATTAGGTAGAGCTTGGGAAATCCTGCAAACAAAGGGCAGGAACGATGTAGCTACTAAAGGTGTTATAGACATAAAAAGAACATTATTCACATAATCAACCAGTAAGGGCTCATGAGGGCTTGTGGAGACTGAAGCAACAATCAGAGACATGTGGCCTATGTTCTTTGCATGTTATGATTGTTTAGATTGAGTTCTCATTGGACTCCTAACTGTAGGAGCAGGGGCTGTCTTTGACTTTTTTTGCCTGATTTTGGGAACCTTATCCTTCTTGTTGCTTTGTCCAGCATCGGTATGAGGGTATATTCCTGATCTTATTATGACTTGTTATGCCACATCTGATTGATATTCCTTTGAGACCTGCTTTTTTTCTGAAGAGAAAGTGAAAAAGAGTGGATCTCACTGAAAATGGAGGTGGGAGAGAGGAACCAGGAGAAGAGGAGGCAGAGAACACTGTAGTTGGAATTTAACATGAGAGAAGAATAAATATATAAAATGGTAACACACAGTTTGCCTACAGAACCAATTTCAGTGTGTGTGTGCGTGTGTGTGTGTGTGTGTGTGTGTGTGTGTGTATGAATGATTTATTTATAAAACTATGCCAGGCACTAAGTCAGCCTGTCTCCCTCTGTTCCCTATTCAAAAACAATGCTCAGAAGAATGTTTTATGAGTACTTTCTTCATAAGTGATCTGTATTACTTGCCGTACTGACTGAACTTTGACAGGGATCCTCTGACCATCAGAAAGCCCCATTTCAAAATGTTTATATAAAACCCTTCAGAGCAATATAATAAACTTTGCTGGTAAAATTACCTTAAATCTACAAGTTGCATGAAATAGGCAATTCATACATAGATGTGGGTGACACACATAGGCAACCACAAAAATTATATCAGGATGTTTTGAAATATCGAGGGATAGTCTCCATGTTTGGCAGTATGTGGAAGAATCACCTGTCAATAAAAGTCAGATGGCCAATAAGCTGAGGCAGGGAGAAAGGGAACTCTGGGAAAGAGTCAAGCAAGGAAGAATTCCCTACTTTGGAGGATTCTGATTATAGAACAAGTACGAAGTATAAAATTGAGGAGGCACAACTAGCCATGTGGCAGATAGAAAAGTATAAACTGGTTAACATAAGTTAATATAAGTTATGGGATAGTGAGAACAGGTATAACTTATGGTCTAAGCTTTAATAAATACTTAAAATTTTAATAGACAATAAGCTGCTGAGTCATTATTTGGGAAATGAGGCAAGGGTGGAAAAGTCTACACTTACAGGAATATTTGAAATGACTACCAGATTCTAAATACAATATCCTTTCACATATAAGAGGTATTCCTATCTTCTTCCAATTAGTATCTATCTAAATAATTAGACTCCAATATATTATAAATCCAAATGAATCTCACGTAACATCTGAGACCATAGCTATCCTACAATGCCCACAATGACCAAGTGGATTAGACTAAACGTGTGTGTGTGTGTGTGTGTGTGTACTGTAGGTGTAATTTATTGCAATAGAAACTTAATAACTTGCCCAAGATATAACATTAGCAATTTTTATCGATAGTGAAAGCTGAGTAATTTTGACTGAATATCATATGTCATAATATTCAATTTAGAAAGTATTGTGAGAGTGTCAAGACAGAGCAGAGAGTTAGGTCATTAAAAGTTGGAAAACTCTTTAAATTATTTCAGTGTTGGACATGTACTTAATGTTTTCAAGCAGGGAAATATATGAATGCTCACCTATCACTATCAATAATTATTTTCCTAATTAAAATCTAAGCTCTTAGAAATAATATGATAAGCAGAGTGAATTCAAAGCTAGTGAAAGATTGGCAGCCCTTGCTGTAAAACTTCTGTGCTACTGCACTATCATGTATTGATGATAAAAAACACACTGCACACTGTTTTTGGAGATTGTTTCATGCCCTGAAGGTCATCATGACCATTTTAATTTCAGTTACCTTCTACTTTCTACAATAATAATAGCTACCCTGCAATTTTTCCAGAGCATGTAATTGCAGGAATAGAACAAATCTGGGATAATACTACTAATCTTTTACTGGAGAAGCACATTAATAAATTACAGAAAACAAACAAACAAACAAACAAACCCAAAAGAAACATCACTTCATGAACTAAAATACAGCCTGATTTGACCACCTCAAAGGAGAAACAAATGAAAATGTCTGGCATCCACATTTACAATCCTTTTCTGTAACCCAATTTTCATTTCATTACTTAGGTCTGCTTTTTATTATTCCATGCTAACACCAGGAAACTTTCATGTACTGAGCTACATTTCAGGTTTCTCCTAGCTAAGTGATTAGAGGTCCTCTGTCATTTTTCCTGAGAAAGCAGATTCTTAACCCAAATTAGTATAACGTTTTTGAATGCTGTAAGTTTTTCCACTTGTTAGGATTTTTGGAATATATGAAATTTGAGGAGGATACCTGACTTTGAGAAACTCAAACTTTTATACATACTTTTCTATGCAGACAAAATGATGAATGGAAAAAGGGCAATATAATAAGACCAATGAGATCAATGTCCAAATACACTTTAGAGAAAAATCATCTCTAAGAGCATTACAGATTCGAGAAGTAATATTGGAAGTGATCAAGACTTGATTCTTAGGGAAGACTATTTTTATGCGGAAATAGGAAAAAAATAGTGCAATGTGTGCAAATAGCAAAGGCATGTTTGAAACTCTTCAGAGCATGATGGTGCGTTATGGAATTTTAGATAAGCATGTTCAAAATACTACTGAATTACTAAAAGTAGAGTAGGACTACTTGGAAGCAAGGATTCCAGTTTAAAAAGGATCTTGAAGGATACAAATGCTAATAGCAGGTTCTTAAATGAGGAATTCACACTTTTGTAGAAAAGTCATTGGTATTACTTTATAGATTTCTTTTCAAATAATTTTTATGTAATTAAAATTGAATCTTGGCTTTTATTAAGTTATAATTATGAGAAATACTCCCAAAAGAAAAGTGAAAATTTCCTTTAATTATCCTTTTGACATATCTATATCAAGGATATATGAATAAAATATATGCAATTACATGATATTAATAGTACATAATCATATAAAAGGTTAAAGTTCAATAATTATTTCATGAGATACATGATAGCACTCTTCTTAACATCATAGATGATTTGTAGCATTACTAATGTAAATGTTAGGAAGAATTTATAAAGAATTAGAAAGAATATTCTTAAGAGAAATTATTTTTACTTCATAAGAAATGTATAAACAATACATTCAAGATAGAATCTTCTGAAATGTATTTGGACATTAATGCCAGTGTCTCTAATAATGATATTTTAAATTTTGAGATTATTTTATTAAGATAAAAACTTTTTATATAAAGGGTACATTGCTCTTTAGCTTAATAATAATTTTATTTTTTCTCACAAAACTATGCTGATACACTGCCTTTCATTATTTTAACCACATAAACTCCAATCATTCCCCTCATTCAGTTGAGTGAATTAAATCTTTTTTATAGGCAGCAAACATATTCTGATACATAAGTACAAGTTTCAAAGGAACATCATTTGCACTGGTTAGTTCCTGCAGTATGATTGTAGGCTTCCTAGAATATTTGTTTTAGATATGATTGCTATTGTTGTGATGAAACACCATGACAAATGATGTATGGGAGGAAAAGAGTTACTCAGCTTGCACTTCCATATTGCAGTTCTTCATCAAAGCAAGTCAGGAAAGGAACTCAAGCAGACCAGGGATCTGAGGCTTTGAAGAAACAATGGAAGAATGCTGTCTACTGACTAACTTTTCATTGGATTCTGAGCCTGCATTTTTATAGAACATAGAAGAACCAGCCCAGGGACAACCAAACCCACAATGGGCTGGGACCTCTCCCATGGATAATTAAGAAAAATGTTCTATAGACTTGCCTCCAACCTGATCATGTACAGTCATTTTTCTTTACTGAGGTTCCCCCCTCCCAGATGATATTATCTTGTACCAATTTGACAGCATCTGTAAATTAGAGGTTTTAAATAACAAACACACCAACTCATTGTTCTACGTCTTCTGGATGAGTCTGATGTAAACTGCAAGAACATTATATATGTATATGTATATGTGTATGTGTATGTGTATATGTATATGTATATATGTATATGATGTATATGTATATGTATATGTATGTATATATATAGTATAGCTACAGTAGTAATAATTTATTTTATAGTCCTTCATGCTTTTGAACATTTATTACAAATAGTAGCCAAGCATAATCTTGTATTTTCCTATAAAAATACAGTTTATTTGCTGCACAAAATTCACTCTTTCATTAAACTCAAATTCACACAGCATGCATTTATCCTTATAATTATATGAGAGTAATATAGTTCATGAAGAGAAAAAAAAATTTTAAAGTTAGCTGAATACTTATACTATTTTAAATAAAACAAAATATTTAATATTATATTTACTACACTTGAAATATATTGTGGTATATTTTCTATGATAATGAGTACAATGTGCTAAATCTATCTTATATTTACCTTTTATTAGGAATTATAGTATTTATT
The DNA here is from genome assembly GCF_947179515.1 of Apodemus sylvaticus. NCBI lineage: Eukaryota > Metazoa > Chordata > Mammalia > Rodentia > Muridae > Apodemus > Apodemus sylvaticus. Next base: position 43,535,046 of record NC_067473.1, on the reverse strand, counting down.
AAGTGTTACCTCTGAGAATCCATTTTTAAAGTGTGTTGGTTGTCCTGATATGTTACCTAATTGGAAGATACAGTATCATGTTTTGGTTTATTTGAACATTGCATACTCAAAACTCTAGGCAATTAGAAAACCCATTATCATAAATGTTAAATATTTTATTGTAGTGTCTTTATTGAAAGCCCTTGTTTTCTATGTCACTAAAGTATTTAGCATATTTGCTTTTAAATTCATAAGATACATACTAATATGCTCATGGTGAATTCATAAGAAATTGCATCAAATTTTCTAGCTTTTCTTATCAACAGGTTTTTACAATGTCATAACGCTTTATTATATTTTTATGGTTAATATGCTATGAGTGTTTTAAATTCATTTTCTTCTTCATATACACTCAATTCAAGTGTTTCTTTTTCTAACAAGCTCTCCCAGACATACCAATACATGGATCCAAATAATTCATTACCTTGAAGAGAAAAAACAACTTCTGTGTTTGTATTTTCTACTTCTCTCTTGGTTGTGAGAAGTGAGTGACCAGAGATTAAAGACTTAGTAGGGTAGTTTTGTGTTTCATTGTTTTAGAATATATGTCAGGCATAGAACAAATTCCAGATGTGTCTAATCTAATGAGATCTTTTCTTGTTAACTCCTAACTTGATATAGTATGAGAGAGTGAAAAATGTAGGATACAAATCTTTAAAGTTCTGTGACTAATGACATCTAATGACATTATATATATATAATTGTATGTATATTATATACATATATATTATATAGTACACATATATTATATGCAATTATAAATGTACTATATATTATTTTGTATATAGATGTACTATATACTAACACACACATATATGTATATATATATATATATATAGGTACTAAATACTAATAACATTAAGTGAATGAAGTGTCAAAGTGCCACTATTTCACACTATCTCCACAAGATTGTGGCGATGAATATTGAGCTGAAGAATCAACATGTAACATAGCAAACAAGATGTACTCTGCCAATGTCTCAGAGATATTAGAAGAATCTATGTTCATCTTGGACACCCCATCATCTTTGATTTGTGTTTCCCTGAAGACCAAGGATGTTGGACAACTCTTTAAGGTCTTCCTAGACATTTGGATTTCCTCTTTTGAAAATTTTCTGTTTAAATGTGTATCCCACTTAATAAGGTTATTTGTTTTCCTGTTATCTAGACTTTAAGTTCTTTACTTTTTTAGATGTTAGCCCTTTATCATAAGTGTAATTGGCAAAATAATAATAACAACATCAGCAACAACAATGATGACAATAATAAAAAAGAAAACACACAAAACAAAATGAAAACAAAAGCAAAATTGACTTCTCTCCCGTTCTTCAGGATGCTGCTTTTTTTTTTTTCAATGACAGTGTCCTTTGCTATGCAGAAGCCTACAGAATCATGAAATCCCATTAATTATATGTTGATCTTAGTACTGACACTAAAAATGTTTTGCTCAGGAAGTCTGCCTGTGTCAATAAATTAAAAGTTATTCTTCCACAGTTTTTCTTCAATCAGGTTCAGTGTGTCTGGTTTTATGTTGAGGATCCTTTTGGAGTTATGCTTTGATTAGCTATGAGAAGATAAATTTGTCTTGTTTCTGAGTTTATTGGCATGCCTATGAGTTTCTTTCAATTTCAGTTGATGTTATCTATGGGATTTCTATATATACTTTTATTTTGTAAAGGTATGCTATTGCAGGCATAATCTTTCCAGGACTCTTATTACCATGAGGGAGTGCTGGATTCTTTTAAATGCTTATTCTGCATGTAATGAAATGATCATGCCTGTATCTGCCCTTCTGGTAATGCTGGAATGTTCTGTGAGACATCACAATGAATGTACTTCCAGCCCTCGCCACAATGAGGCTGTGTGCTGGAATGGGATCCTTGGCTACCACTGCTTCTGTGTGCCTGGATACCAAGACAGCCATTGTGACTTGGAAGTGGATGAGTATGTTTCTTATCCCTGCATGAATGAAGAATATGCCTGAGTTAGATAGGAAGAAGCAGGCATGTCTGTCTGCAAGAGTACTCTGGTGGTATTTATGAGTTGGAAATTGATGAATGTAGATCCCAGCCATGTCTATATGGTACCCCACATGTCAGGATGCTCTTGAGGCTTCCTTCTATGACCATGGACCAGGAGTCCTTAAAGACCACTGTGAACACAACTTTTATGAATTTGCAAGTCAGCCATATCTCCACAGTGGTCTATGTGAGGATGGAGGAAACAACTACCACTGTGTCTGGATGGGTAGTAGATTCACAGAGATACACTGAGACTTTGATGCCCTTAGATTTTCAAAGACTTCTCATAATAATACAACATTCAAAGACACAGTTGTGAGCTATATTTTTCATTGCTGACATGGAAACATGGGTACCCTGTGTGAGACAGACATAAGTGAATGATGTATCAATCCCTGCCAATTCTGGGGCAAGCTAATGGGCTGAGCTGTTATCAGAGGATCAATAGGGACACATTTCAGGCTTATCTTCCTCCTTCAAATACCTTTGAGCCAGAGCCTATGTTTACATCTGTAAGTCTGGATTCACAGACAAGAGCCAGGCATAACTGTTCTCTGGGAGGCTCCACCCAGAAGTTAAGCAAAACAGATGCAGAGACCAACAGCGAAACATTAGATGGAAGTCAGGGAGTCTTGTGGAAGAGTTGGGAGAATGATTGTGGGACATGGAGGAGTTAAGGATTCTAGAAGAAGACCAATAGGGTTAACTAACCATGACTCTTAGGGGCACCCAGAGACTGAACTACTAACCAAGGAAGACACAAAGGCTGGACCTAATTTAAAATTACAAGATTGACTCATAGGACACTCAAAATTGCATCACAAATCAGAGATTTTGCCCCTCACTCCCACTGGTATACTAACTGTGTCTAGTATGACTAAAATAAGGTTTATGATTAATAGATGTCACTGAATTACAATAACATACATAAGTATAATTTATTTCAAGAATATTAGGCAAAAAATATACATTTTATCATATATGAATAGAGGATAATCCAGTGGATTTGAAGCTAGAAAAGACAGAGCTTGAAAGATCAGGTTGGGGTGAAGGGATGGATGGAGAAGGCAAAGGGAGTGACAGCTAGAATTGGGTAAATCTAGGGATTCATGTAGAAACCTAGAAGGGTAATAACTTTCTGGAATCTATGAGGATGAATCTAATGTAGACTCCTAGCCATGATGATATATAGTCTGACCTTGCTATCTTTGCTAGCCAGGAACAATTTCCAGTGGTACACCTTGATTTTCTGTTGTTGAATGGTTCGCCAAGGGGGGCCCCAGGGAGATCCCAAAATAACCCAGGCTGCTTCTTGGCCAAAGGTTCACTACTGAAAAATTCACTTACAGTGAAGAGATGTGGATTGCCAAGGACAACATCTACAACACTCATTGAACTTACATTGTGAATTTGGCACATGAAGGTATAATACAGGCTGTGGAAAGAAAAACCTGGATACCAACCTAGCCAATATGTTCAGTCTTCAAGATGTACTGAATAATGTTGATATAGAACTAGTGGGAATGGCTAACCACTATCTGTTTTAACTTGAGGCCCACATCCTGGGAGGAAGCCCAGACCTACAAACACTACTACCTGATGGCTAGGAACCAGAGACTTAGGATGGTTTCAAAAATAAATGGACAAATGGGAAAAAATCAGTGAAATTATTTCTAATGATATTATGATATGTTCACAGATCATTACCATGTCTAGTTACTATCAGAGAGACCCCTTCAGATTGGAGCTGTCACAAAGACTAACAGGCAGACCTTATACAGATTAAGAGTCTAATTTGAAGGTCTCCATTAGATTCTTCCCCTCAAAGTTCTTGGAACCCTATGTACGAGAGCAAGGAAAATTGTAGGACTAAGAGGCAATGGAGGAAACCAGGAAAACATGACCCATGAATCAGCACTGTAAAAATGCCTTTTATTTAGTTATTATTGCCTTAGAGGCTTATTGTTAAATATGCTCACCCTTTCTAGTTCTTTCTGAACTCTGCTGTCTGGTTCAACTCAACTGTTATGGCGCAAACTCCTATCCAAGCTAACTGATTCAATCTAGCCTCTCTCATCTTCTCACTGAATTGATCTGCTTGACCTCAAACTAACTTTGGCAATTCAATTAATATTTTTGCTCCTCCTCATTCTCTGGCATCAACTGTCTGTGCTGACCTCTACTGAACTTCATGAACTCATAACAAACAACTCTACTGCACATCACTCACTGCGTCTGACTCATAACTCACTGGCTTCTCAACTCCAGAGCACTTAGCTCAACTGACTGAACAGAATTGTCTCTCTCTGCACTGCTTTTACATAGTGTCTCCTTCCTGTGAGGCTCTTGTAAGAGTTGGTCATATTCAATCTCCGACTCATTCTGACAAATCATTCTCTAATTAATCACCTTGTCTGCCACTCAATTGCAGGTCATACAACATGGCTGATTTCGTCTACAAACTAACTTTGTGTACTTTGGAATTAAAGATCAGTCTAAACTCCAGTCAGAGCAGCCATGTTTCTGGATTTAAATTCCTCTGTACAACATGGCAGTTTCACACGTGCTCAAGACTGAAGCAGCAAGCACAAGGCCTGAAGATGTCTACGCCGGGGACCCTGTGTATATGCTATACCTGTTAGCTTGATGCTTTTGTGACAATCTAAACAGTCTGAGAAAGTGTGCCTCTGACTCGTTTGCCTCTGACTTGTTTGTCTGAACTTGGGACTCGTTTACTTCTGCTGGGTTGCTTTGTTAAGCCTCAATATGGGGATATTTTCCCTGTCTCATTGCATCTTGTTTGTTGTGTTTGTTTGTTGACTCTTGGACACGAGCTCTTTTCAGAAGGAAAATGATGTTTGAATAGATCTGGGGCAGAGAGGAGAGACCAGGAAAACATGGGAGGAGGGGAGAGAGGGGAAAATGTGGTTGGGTTGAATTGTATGATAAAGGAATCTATTTTCAACTAAATAAAAAAAGAATAAAATCATCCTATTCATAGAATCTTAAAAAAAAGAATGGAGGGTAATGTTATAAGTAAAAATATAAAAACTGAAGAACAAACATTATGTTCAATTCAAATTTCTATAAGAGTTCATTTATGTCTTGGTCATGAGGAGTCAGGAGTCCTTCATATAGAAATGTATGTATCTATTAAATCTCCTGAAATAAAAGAATATTGGATGAATTTTAATCACTATAAATAATATAACTAATATTTATCAATTCAAATTTCATATGTATTGGCATGATTTTTATTTCTTTGTGAAACATTGCAGCCTTGGGCATAGGAATCATACATACTGCATGTTCTCTTTGGTTAGGTTACATGATATTTTAAAATATATTAATAAAATAAAGAAGCTTCATTAAAATCATAAAATTGACATAGAACACATCCTCACTCAAATATAAACCTAAAAAATAATATTCTTAATATCGGAGATCTATAATGGTAGATTATATTTTGACTAGGGAGATTGTCAATTTGCTTAGATTATCAACACATTGTGAAAATAACCTGTGGCTTACACATTTGGTATCTGGACTTTAAAACTAAGTACTACACTGCCATCTCCTGGAACAAAATTATCTGCAAATGGAGGTATGATTTAATGTAAAGACTTTATGTAATTAGTTTATATTAATCAAAACAATAAGAGAAAGAAAAGGATAACATCTAATGTTCCAATTCATGAACAATAGTAATTATATTCAGTATACACTCAGTGTTCAACTTATACTTACAACATTATTTCTTCACATTTTTTAATATCATATCTATATGCACCATTAATTCTTTGGTATCAAAGATTGCCTAGTTTAAAAAAAATAAACCATCTTAGATCCTGTGGTTGATTTCCAGTTTAAATTCAGTTAAGAACAATTTCACAGGGGTTCCCACTTCTTCATTCTAGTCCTTTGACTTCTGTAAAATTTAATTCAGGCTACACATTAAAGTATATTAATTACTTGCTGAGAATTTTGTACTTGATTTAGAATGAGTATTTTTAAGTCCTTATACATTCCAAACCAAGACTTCTTTTTAGTAGAAGCCTTAAAACATTCAAGTTTACTCTGTAACTTTTTCCACATGGAAAAGTATTTTGAACCATTGAATTTTCTGTGATCAATATTTAATCCATTTTACCTTAAATTTTTATTACTGATACCTTTTTCAAAATTGCATTGTATTGCTGCTTTTGAATGTGTTACATAATTTTTTTCTGTATTTCTTTTGTTATTTTCAAGACATCAACCCACAAGTACAACATTTTGGTACAGATTACCCTTGGATTTCACACTCATATTTTTATGTTCTATTTGGTTGACAATCATTGTAATCCCTAATGGCATTACATTTGATTTTACATTGGAATTACAAGAAGATACATACTAAACTCATGAAAAATTATTATATTATTTATTTACTTTTCAATAAGTTCAAAGTTGAGTCTATTGAAAAATATAATGAAATTACAATAATCAATAAAATAGCACTCCTATCTTCAGTATGAATAATCCAGAAAATAGCCATAAATCTATTACTATTGAATTTGAGCATGTTCCTTCTGAAAAAAAAATACATTTTTTAAGGATACCAGAATAAGAGATATGTCATTTTGTTTCAAATCTTCAATGTTATCATGTCTAGGGAAAAATCATCTATACATAGTATGTACTGATACATTTAGAGCAGAGTTCTACGTGTTTTAGTGGTTGGGAATACCTCTGTAACCACTAGCAGAATATAGATTGGCTCGACTCTGAAGCCCCACATCTTCCATCTACCTGTTACCATTTGACAATTTTCTCATGGAAGTTACTGATTTGCAAATATGTGTCTACTATAGTCCCCGAGGAGCCTGCAGCAGGAGCCCCAGTCTCTGGCCACAGGAGCTCTCAAATCATAGCAGCCTCAGTCCAAGCACCAGCACTTGTCAAAATGGCAGCAACTGTCAAAATGGCTGCATCTGTCAAAAATGCAGTGCCTGTAAAGGCAGCAGCATCTTCTTTCATCCCCAGCCTGCAGCCATAATGAGGTACTGCTACAGAAGTTGTTCACATTGGCAGCACTTTCTCTCTAGCCTTCCCGAGCAGCTCTGCAGTGGTGCTACCTTAGCCAATTCCACTTGCAGATCTAAAACATTTTCCTATCATAATCCACGAGACTGGAACAAGGAAAAGGAGATAAAAAACAAACAAGAACAAAACAAATCAAAACCAAATCCAACAAACAAGCAAATAAAACCAAGTTTGGAGCTTCACACAGAAGCCCACCAATCCTCAAACAGAAAAACCCACCAATGCCAGAGCTCTCTAAACTCAGGACATGAAATCCCACCAGTCCTCACTCTGAAAATGTCTACCCTGAAAAATTCCTGCCCCCTAAGCAATCTTACATAAGCCATACCTTTGTTCAATTCATGACTCTTTTCTCCTGGGAACAGAGGCAGCCACTTCTGTATTCATCCCTCCTGACCCTGGATTTGTTACCACCCAAAATTTTTGTTTATGAGATTTGTTGTCTGGTAAGACTTTCATTAAAAACTAAGAAGCAATGACAGGAAGAGGGAGGCAGTGGAACAGGGCTGAGGGTCCTGAGCTGTTCAGCTCAGCTGGAGATACTCTCATTAGAAGCTGGAATGGTGGAGAAGAGAAGGCAAAGTAGGTAACGCCTCTATGGAAGAAGCTTCCTCTTAAAGATATGTGGTTCCTTGGCTCCCATATCTCAGGATATCTCTCCATTGGGACATTGTTCCAGCTCAAAGCTCTGTGGTCTTTGGGCTCCATGAATTCCAGGATATCTTTCCATCTAAGCAGGGACACTTACAGTTACATGAATGTAGTGAAACATGCATGCCATATTTTCTAGGCTTTTTCATTAGAAATTAATGATTTTGGAAATTATCTACATGCTTGTGGTTACCAACTACTTGCTGCTTTGGTAATATTTCAAACCAACTCACTGCTAATGGAAATTTGTATTACTTTTCTATTTGGATGCTTACTATTGTTGCTGTAAATTAATACACTCTTTGAGAACATATGCTCTCATTTTTCTTTGTATGATGAACATACAAGAGAGCGATATATGGACAATAAGCTAGTTGTTCAAAGTAATGGCCACTGATGTATATTAGCATAAAGAACATTTTAATGAAATAGCCATTACTTGTTCTTTCACTGTGATTCCTGAAAATGAAAAAGTCCGATGTTGACTTCCTCATTTTAAATAAAATATTAATTTTATTTAAACCATTTTATTTACATGTGGTCTACAAAAAAATTATAAAGGATGCACCTTTTCTCAATTTTCTGATTTCAAATAGAAAGCTCTGATCAACAAAAATGTTTAATTAATGTGTACATTGTAAGTGAATATTTTAAATTATTATCTAAATGTTAATCACTTTCAACTGATGCATGTAAACATGAAAATCTACATATTAATAAATTAACATGATCTTTTTATTGGAATAACTGTTATGTAAACTCTATAGTCCTAACTCCTCAAAGTTTAGATTTTTATACTGAAGTTTTTTCATCATGTTATTTGTCTCTGTCCCCTCCTATTGAAATTAAGTTCTTATTCTTTAATGTATTTAAAATCTTTACAACATTATGTGATTGGGTGATTCTCTATTGCTTTTGAATAGCATGGGCAGGCCAACACTGTAATGCTAAAAGGATGGAAATTCAAGTCCTTCCTGCACTGCAGGGGTTGAGTTGTTGGTGAGTATGGTGGATTTATTACAACAAAGAAAAAGTGAGGGAAGGAATCCATACTGAACACAGCAGGGAAGGCCTTGCCTAGCAAGCTTCAACTAAACCAAGCACTAGCACTGAATAACTGTTTACATAGAGGCCAGGAAGAGAATTATAGAGTATGGAGTATGGAGCATGGAGACAAAGGGGAGGGTGTATGGGGAGAGGGAATCTGTGAGGGGGGATAGGTGGGGGCAGTATTTGAGAAGTAAATTAATTCATTAATTAAAGAGTGAACCTCTTATTATATAAAATGGTGCTTCTAAACATCTTTTAAACTAGAAATTTTAATAGTTCCAACTTTTTCCACAGCGGTATTTATCTGGTATTTCATCAGGGTGTCAATGGCATGTTTTAATTGAAAATAATGTAAAAAATGTCTGTTACTGGTGTTTTAAACATTCCTCATTTTGCTACTTTATTATTCATGTCAATGAGTTCTGATTTTATTACCAATATGTATTTGCTTCTTATAATCTTTATTCTAGTTTTACTTGTTGCATTGCTATTTTCAGAGGTAGACCTTTAGTGATTCACATAACAGTATATATATATATATATAGATAGATAGATAGATAGATAGATAGATATAGATATAGATAGATAGATAGATAGATAGATAGATAGATAGATAGATAAAATCTTCATTTTACAATTTGACTTAAAATTCTATGGTTTTTCCTCTTGATATACAACCACCATGCTTCATGTTCTGATTTTAAAGTTTAGGAAGTAGCTTACTGTTAACCACATTTCATTTACATTGCTCTTTGTTAATCTATATTTCATTTGCTTGGATAATTGATTTTTATAAGTAGGTATAATTCTGGATCTTTCTCACATTTACTTAATGGCAATTATTTAAAAAGAAAAGCCCATTCCTTCCATTGCATTTACCAGAATATATTGTCTTCATTTTGCACTAATTCACACACACAGTTCATATTTAATTTCATATACATATGATATTTCGATTTATATATTCTGCACTTTAAATAAATTAATAACATACATAATATATATTATATAGTATATATGCACATCTCTACCTCTGTACTTTTTTATTATATAGTCTTCAGTATATCCTTTGATATATTTAACAAAAGATTTTATTATTTTATGTCTCCTAAATGACTTCTTATAGCTGTTAAAACCTGGTCTTTTATATTGCATTTCGTCAGTTTGCTGTGGCCTTCATATTGAAGAAGGTCCCCCTCTCAAAAAGAGGTTCCTACAGGGCACCCTGGTTAAACATAAACCACACTCAAAAACCTGTTTTTACAGAGGTATTTCTTAGGAAAAAAAAAGAAAAGTTAAAGTGACTGCTCTCTGAGACAGGTAGTAAAAAATCATCAGCAAATGACCTTGCACGTAGAGTATTTAAGACGATGGCATATTTGCCCCAGAGAGACAGAAGGTAGGGAATAAGATACAAGCACAGAGATAGAGGACAAGGGAGATGGAGAATGGAAAAGAGATGCTGCTGGGTATCTATCCATAGGGACTGCCTCTAGGTAGAGAGGAAGCAGAAGTGACAAATAGGAAAATGGTGGTTTATAAAGGTACAAAGGGAGGCAGGGGTGGCAAGTAGGAAAGTGGCAGTTTATAAAGATAGTCTGTTAGGATGAGGTGTTTCCTTTCAGTGGGGCATGTTACTTAAGTGAGGCTGGCAGAGGGCAGGGGTTGGAGGTGGGAAGTTTTAGATTGGTGAACTTCAATACCTTGATAGCTGAATTTTAGTAGTCAGCCTCGGGAGCAGGAAGTAGCCAAATAAGGGAATAGACATTGGCTATTATAGCATGGCTAGCAGGTGGCTGGGGGAGCTCCTGCAGAGAAGCAGGCAGAGGGGAATGGGATAGGTTCACAGAGGGAAACCTGGAATGCAATAACATTTGAAATGGAAATAAATAGAACAACCAATTAAAAAATGAGAAAAAAAGTGAAACGAAAAAGAAAAAGAATGTAATCTAACAGATTTTACCAGGGAAAAGGAACCTGGAGAGAAGAGTAAAGCCAGCCAGAGCCTTGCTCGCCTTGCCTGAGCTGGGCACAGTTACGTCACATATCTCTTAAGTTCTATAAATAATCATTTTAGCGACAGAGCAGATTATCTCTTCTGGAAGAATATGAACCTAAAGCAATACAGAATTCCCGTGTGCTGTGTTTTCATGTATCAAAACAGTGTTCCTTTCCCAGAGATTTAAAGACAGAGAACAGGCTTTAAATCAACAGGCGATCATTTCTAGGTATAAGGCCTGTTTGGAGATACTGTAATCTGTCATGCTGGAGGCTACAGCAAGGAGTGTGGCCTCATTTCCAAAATATATATTAGCTAGGGGATTAATAGATATTGAAAAAGTCCTATTTGTGATAATAAAAAAAGACATTAAAAAGAAGTTTCTACTACAGGAAAATACCGAGGATGAAGAATAACCTGTAATGTATGAAAGACTGTTAGTAACAGCCAAAATTAATAGTTTCCAGTGAAATCTTTGGAGAGTTGATCTTGATGCAAGTCTGGAGGGCAGACTCAGGGAACCCTAAGACAAGTCAAGGGCTTGAGCTCACCTCCCAAACTTAAAGACTTCTCTCCCACCAGTGCAAGAGTTGATTAGCAGATTGACCATCAACCACAATTTATTTTGCCTTTCAGAAAAAGTTCCGCAAAGATGAGCTATAAAAATAAACACAAATAGGATTTATGAGCGATTTTAGGAGGCAGCTTGGGCCGCCTTTTGGGATCGATGAATTTGTTTCTGACTTTAATGTGTGGAATGACTCCTTTATAGACCTTGGAGTAAACAGCTTGTAGAATGTTATTCTTTGGGAACATAGAATAAGTGGGATTTTCATCATCAAAACAAAGCATTTATGATTAAAAGCTAAAGTTATCGATTCTTCTCCTCAAAGTTGTTATAAATCCTGAGATAGTTCGGAAATGTGTAGGTCATAGAGGACTTACTTCTGGAAATAGCATGTATCTGTCTCTCTGTTGGAGCCTAATGTCTAGAAATAACCCTTTGCACGTCAGCGAGGAATGATGGAGACTCCACAAAAGGAGCTCTTGAAGAGGAGAGCAAATGCTAGAAGCTTAGAACCTCAAAGGAAAATAACAACAAATGGCTCAATATGTTTTCATTTAGCAGAAGACTTCTAAAATTAATAAATAAAAAAAATTAGAGAAAAGGGATTCAGGAGAATTAGAATTGACATGTATTTACAGATAAAATTGCTAATATTATATATATACATGCACATACATGTACATGCACACACACATATATACACACATATATATGTCATCATCATCATCACATCTTTTCATGTAAGGATACGTTAGTGTAAAAATCTATTGTTCAAGTATCATTTGTATGAACATTTGGTCTTAGATGAACTAAATAATTTTAATAAATTAAAGATATATTTGTAAAATATCTATATATTTGATGAAATCATTAATATAATGCACTATAATGAATTCAAAGATTCTGGCAAAAATGAAATACATTTATATTCTTTTGAATTTAATAAATATGTTTGTGTTGTCTTTATTTGCAAAAGTGTGTTCATCCTACGGAAAATTTCAAAAGACGATTCGCTCAATGTGATTTCATATGGCAGTCAACACTCAATACTTTACTGTGTCTTTATGTTTCAATTAAGATGTGTCCATATTATTTTGAGTATTACATTGATATGATCTGTTTATTAGTTAGGGATATAAAATGAATGCATGGATGGACTTATTTCTATATCCTTTCTTACAAGTAACATATAAAAGACCCTTTTAGTTTTATATGGTATGAAAATAACTATTAGCTAAAACTGAAAATATTTAACTTTCAAATACATTGTAAATATTTGCTTACTTCAGAAGTTAAAACAACTCAAAAGCTCATTTTAATATTGAAATAGTAAGACAAATAATGACTTTAGATTGGGTTAGAGACTTTCCATAGAAGATTTTGTGTCATGAAACAATTTAAGAAACTCATGCGTCTTTGTAGCCATTTAACTATTTCCATTGGAAGTTCTAATGCCCTGTTTATAGCATGATCTGTTATTCTTTTATTTTTTTTCTTTTTTCTTTTTTTTAAATTTTTTTATTCGATATAATTTATTTACATTTCAAATGATTTCCCCTTTTCTAGCTCCCCCACTCCCCGAAAGTCCCATAAGCCCCCTTCTCTTCCCCTGTCCTCCCTCCCACCCCTTCCCACTTCCCCGTTCTGGTTTTGCCGAATACTGTTTCACTGAGTCTTTCCAGAACCAGGGGCCACTCCTCCTTTCTTCTTGTATCTCATTTGATGTGTGGATTATGTTTTGAGTATTCCAGTTTTCTAGGTTAATAACCACTTATTAGTGAGTGCATACCATGATTCACCTTTTGAGCCTGGTTTACCTCACTTAGTATGATGTTCTCTAGCTCCATCCATTTGCCTAAGAATTTCATGAATTCATTGTTTCTAATGGCTGAATAGTACTCCATTGTGTAGATATACCACATTTTTTGCATCCACTCTTCTGTTGAGGGATACCTGGGTTCTTTCCAGCATCTGGCAATTATAAATAGGGCTGCTATGAACATAGTAGAGCATGTATCCTTATTACATGGTGGGGAATCCTCTGGATATATGCCCAGGAGTGGTATAGCAGGATCTTTTGGAAGTGAGGTGCCCAGTTTTCAGAGGAACCGCCAGACTGATTTCCAGAGTGGTTGTACCAATTTGCAACCCCACCAGCAGTGGAGGAGTGTTCCTCTTTCTCCACACCCTCTCCAACACCTGCTGTCTCCTGAATTTTTAATCTTAGCCATTCTGACTGGTGTAAGATGAAATCTTTGGGTTGTTTTGATTTGAATTTCCCTAATGACTAATGAAGTTGAGCATTTTTTAAGATGCTTCTCCGCCATCCGAAGTTCTTCAGGTGAGAATTCTTTGTTTAACTCTGTACCCCATTTTTTAATAGGGTTGTTTGGTTTTCTGGAGTCTAACTTCTTGAGTTCTTTATATATATTGGATATTAGCCCTCTATCTGATGTAGGATTGGTGAAGATCTTTTCCCAATTCGTTGGTTGCCGATCTGTCCTCTTGATGGTGCCCTTTGCTTTATAGAAACTCTGTAACCTTATGAGGTCCCATTTGTCAATTCTTGCTCTTAGAGCATACGCTATTGGTGTTCTGTTCAGAAACTTTCTCCCTGTACCGATGTCCTCAAGGGTCTTCCCCAGTTTCTTTTCTATAAGCTTCAGAGTGTCTGGCTTTATGTGGAGGTCCTTGATCCATTTGGAGTTGAGCTTAGTACAAGGAGACAAGGATGGATCAATTCCCATTCTTCTGCATGCTGATCTCCAGTTGAACCAGCACCATTTGTTGAAAAGGCTGTCTTTTTTCCATTGGATGTTTTCAGCCTCTTTGTCGAGGATCAAGTGGCCATAGGTGTGTGGGTTCATTTCTGGATCTTCAATCCTGTTCCATTGATCCTCCTGCCTGTCACTGTACCAATACCATGCAGCTTTTAACACTATTGCTCTGTAGTATTGCTTGAGGTCAGGGATACTGATTCCCCCAGATTTTCTTTTGTTGCTGAGAATAGTTTTAGCTATCCTGGGTTTTTTGTTGTTCCAGATGAATTTGATAATTGCTCTTTCTAACTCTGTGAAGAATTGAGTTGGGATTTTGATGGGTATTGCATTGAATCTGTATATTGCTTTTGGCAAAATGGCCATTTTAACTATATTGATTCTACCGATCCATGAGCATGGGAGGTTTTCCCATTTTTTGAGGTCTTCTTCCATTTCCTTCTTCAGAGTCTTGAAGTTCTTGTCATACAGATCTTTCACATGTTTGGTAAGAGTCACCCCAAGATATTTTATACTGTTTGTGGCTATTGTGAAGGGGGTCTTAAAGAGTATATTTTGGCTAGTTTATGAAACTGCATCTCCTGATACACACTTTTAACTTTTATCTACCTTGAATGTTTATTTATTAATATTGACAATATTTATTTTCATAGAATAGCAGAAGGAAAGATAAAAAAGCAGCAGTCAATGGGAAGTATCTTTTTTTTTGTAATTTTAAAGTTATCTTTGTTCTGAAGCAAATGGGACTTCCATTAAACACCAGCCCATCTCCCCTTATAGATTACATAAAAAAAAATCCTACTTCATTTTGACTTTTTTATTTTATATATTCTTTATTTACATTTCAAATGATTTCCCCTTTCCTGCATTTCCCCTCCCAGAAAGTCCCATAAGCCCTCTTCCTTCCACCTGTTCCTCAATCCATCTCTCCTACTTCCCTGTTCTGGTATTCCCCTACACAGCTGCACTGAACCTTTCCACAACCAGGGGCCTTTCCTTCCTTCTTCTTCTGCGTCATTCGATATGTGAATTGTTTTCTGGGTATTCCAAGCTTCTACGCTAACATCCACTTATCAGTGAGTACATACTATGAATGTTCTTTTGAGACTGTGTTACCTCACTTAGGATGATATTCTCCAGTTCCATCCATTTATATAAGAATTTCATGAATTCATTGTTTTTTAATGACTGAATAGTACTCCATTGTGTATATATACAACATTTTCTGTATCCATTCCTCCATTGAGGTACATCTGAAGTATTTTAATACAGAAGAGAATCTAATTTTCTCTTACTAAAAATGGGAAGAACCGGGTATGGGAAAATATATCTCTTTTCTTAGCAGATTTTGATTCCTTAAATAGGTAGGTAGTGCTGGAAGCAAATCTCTTATACCATACTGGGCTCTTTCTGTAGAAGAGTTAAGGACTGGAGTTACTTTCTATTTGTTCATATTAAGGACAGTAAAGGAGAAGTCAGGCATCCTGCAAGGATTTACTGAAGACGACCAAACATCTGGGAACTATTATTACTCACTAAGTTATTTTCTAAGCACAAAGACAGGAGGCCTAACTTTTGCAACTTTTCTCCTTATGTTCACATATGCCTCATAGGTCAGGGAGGATGAGTCAGGATGCGTACAATAAGTTAAAGGTCAGCCTGAACTCTCCAGTGAGATCTTGACTCAAATGATACCACCAAAATATGTAGAGGAGTAAAAGTTAATACTGGAAAGCTGTCTACCTTCTAAAAATAATTATTATAATCATTTAATATACTTTTACACTTTTTTGAATATAAAAGCTTTAGAAAGACTTTGGTGGCCTCTGCCTTCTGTAACATAAATAGTTTTACCTCCCTTTACACAAAGTGAAGCATTTATTTACTTCATTGTATCTTTATATAGTAATTAATATTCACTCATAATATTTTAAATATTAAATTAAAAGTATCTTTGCATTAGTTAGGGATATAAAATACATATATACTGGGGCTTATTTTTATACCATCTCTTACAAGCAACATATAAAAGAGGCTTTTGTCTGTATAAAAATAAATATTAATTTAATTTTCCAAAACCAAAGTGCTGTGGAATGGTTGCTGGTTTCATACAACTTGATGGTTTGACTACATTATATTTAAAGAGATAAAACTACACACAAATGTAAGAGGCTTTTAAATGTGAATATGTATGTAATTGAAAAAGTATAGAATTGAATATTTGAAGGACTTTTAAATCTAATATTGATATTCACTTAATTAATTATAAGGTAATTATTATGTGCTTAAGTCTCTGTAATTCAGTATTTCTTAAAAAATATAAAATTCTAATATTTTGCATATAATACATATATAATATAAACTAATATAACTCAAAACTATTAACCACTGTATAAAGAAACAGTTACATAAATAACTATGGTAAATAATACTTTAAGAAATATTATTGTAAAAAACACACAAGAACCAGTTAAATGGAGAAATATTTATTTTGGCTCTTGTTATTAGAGTTGTCAATCAATTTTGGCATCAAGGGTATGACAGAAGAGAAGGACTAACATAACATACCATTGGAGTCAGGAATTAGAAGGAGATTCAATTTTATCCCTTTATTTAATCTACATTTGTAGACTATATGTTGGAGATATTTGCAATTAATGACAGTTCTTCCATTTAGTTATCCTCAATCACATATACATCCAGAGATGTACTTCATTAATCTCCTTGGGATTTCTCAGTTAAATCATATTTAACCAGGGCAGTTTGACATGTGTCATGCACTAATTGCAGATCTAGATATATTTACTCATTCAATGTCAGTCTTCTGTAAATGTTACTACTAGTGTTTATCAATTGCTTGAATGAGGAAATATAACCTAATATTAAATAATATTTATATTCTCATTAGTCAGTAAGATTTAATTAATTATAGGTATATTTTGATTTCTCACATATCTATTTTTCAAAACAATCTGCCAAGATAATAAGGAGCCAATGTTACTACTTCAAAAAGAGCTACATTTTGAAAAAATAAAGATTATTATATGAAGTTTGTTTTGGCCAATTAACCAGGCAATTAATTGTATTTGAATGTAGCATCTACAACATAGAAATTTTATAAATTCCTTTCTAAAGTTCCATCCTAGAAGTTATAAGAATTTCAACTACAAAATGATATACTGAAGTATGAACATGTTTCACATGTGCCAGATTCACTTGTAAGGGAGACAACACCCACAGGATGGAATCCCTACCCCATGATCAAGCTTTTATAAACCCGTGCTTGAAATATGTTGGAGGAAATACTTAAAAAGGCACCATCCTGCTCTAGTCCTGGCTACTCCCTGGCCCCAGTGGCCTTGCTGCCTCCATGGCTAGCCCCATGATACAAGTGCCCATCTCGAGGTTCTCTTGCTGATGAGTCTGCTCACATTCCCAGCACTGGTAGAATCAAAACTCAAGAGGCTTGTAATTTATCAGTCAGATTTATATTAATAAATTCTCAACCCAAAAATCCGCACAATAAACTCAAAATGAAATTGATATAAACACCTACTACACACCTACATGGGGTAGGCACACCCTAATTATTATTTAATCAACTATCTAAGAAATCCACAATATTTACGGCTCTGAGCACTGTGTGGTTCTGGCTCCTCTTCCTCCCCTATAGGTTCAATTTTATCTCTTCTTCTCCTTCCCTTCTTCTCCCTCCTTGACTCTCTGTTCCCATCTCTAAAATTCTCAGCCAGCCTTCCTTTTCCACTGCCCAATCATAGACACTTACCTTATCTGATACCTGCTTTTACCTGGATATAGACAGCAATCCACAAGAATCAAAACAGAACATGGGAAGAGAATATTGAAAAACCTGGAGGAATGTCAACAAAGTAGATTATATTTTCAACAATTTGATGACTGCTTTTAAAATCCTGATTCTCCCTTGTCACTTGTGTCATTGTTTATGTTGACCATTTTATAAATATATGTTAAGTTTCCTCTTCTATTTTCTTTCTAGGTCCTTATTATATCTATTATTTTCTCTGTGTCAATGAATATTTTCTGTAAATAAGTTCTGTCAATCTACTGAAATTTTGTTTGGAACAGGATTAGTAAGGAAGGCAAGACAAAGAAAGGAGCTGTAATATAGGAAGATATATCAATTAGTCATATCGTATCTCAGGATTTCAGTGTTTTTTCTTATTCTCATTGATTCTATCATTAGCCATCATAACTGTCTCCCTCTCGGACCTATATGATTAAGATACAACTGAATGCACTTGAATTTATTCATAGTGGTGGTGCAAATGTAATGTTGCACCATGACCCAATTCTCTCACTTGCCCAACACTCTACCACCCATTCTGAAAATGAGAACATTTACTGGTATAATAAATTTCCAGGCTTTAAAATAAACTTTTTATACATACATATATATATATATATATGTATGTGTATATATGTATATATATATGTGTGTGTATATATATGTATATGTATATATATGTATATGTGTATATATATACATATATATGTATATGTGTATATATATATATATATATATATAGAGAGAGAGAGAGAGAGAGAGAACCAAACATAATTAAAATACTGACATTTTAATTAGAAGTACTTTAATAAAGGGTGTCATTTTTATTATTCTTTGGAGGAGTGTTGGATTAAGATAACTGTTGTTCTTTTTTTTTTTTTTATGTTTTCTTTTCTCCTAAACATCATTTAAGCTGATGATGATCTGCTGATTATTCACATTTTCTGGAGTAATTACCTTCAAATAACTAGGTCCATGGGGACCCTAAATCTACAGTCTTCTGCAAAGTTATCTGTTCATTGTAGTCTTTATCTCATTGGAACTACCCCTGACTCCCTCTCCACTGGCAGCATGTACTCACTGTCCAGTTTACAGAATTCACCCCAATGACATAGATCACTATTATAATGGAGGTAAGATGTTAGAATAGTATGGAAAAGTAACGAGATTCATCAAGCATGTCCATTGTAATTTTCTGATGTAATCTCAACTATAAGAGGAGAAAATACACACATCAGCCAATGAGCTGTGACATGCAATGCTTAAACCCGCCATCTTCAAAAAGTATAAAATGATAGTAAAATGCATAGAAATTACTCCCTCAGTTTTCAAGATGGCTTCCATTTAGAAATAAAAAAGAAGAACGTCCAGGTGATGCTAGGTCCTGGAATTGATGTAGGGATAAAGTGAGTTGTGATATTCTTGTAGAGTTTTACACAGCAGAGACATTAATGGTAGATGATTAAAGCACAGCATGAAACAGATGGGACTGTGGAAATGAGAAGCCACATAGACTTATGGAGTGGTGATAGGTAGACATAGAGCCTGAGGGATGCCCTGGTATGGGAGATCCAGGGGCCCCGCACACACTTGGCTTTATGTTTACTATTTCTCATAAAATTGCTTTTAATTCTCTGGAGCAAAACTACCTTTTCTGTGCAATCTTAAGAACTTTCACTGGAATGGCAATGAAGACAATAACCCATGGGTGCCATTATCTTGTATTGTGTCTTGCTTCTATAATTCTCAGATATAGCATATTACCTGCTTCCTTGTAATGTTGACAGTCTCATCTCTCCCAACAGACAATTTTAAGCACTACAACAGCAGGTGGTATCTATTATCACTAGTATGTTTATTGGCAGTGCCTAGAGCTAAAAGAAAAATAAAAGTTCCATGGATAAAGAAAAAAGACTCTTTTAAAGGTAGAATTCATTTTAACTTGCTTTCTAAACCTGTCAGCCAAACAACAAACCAAACTTACTGCCATAATGGTTTGGTAGAACTAGAATTCAAGGTTGAACATGTTTGTACAGAAAGAACATTGTGAGTTTAAGAACTGTGTGTCATATATAGTGAGTGCCTATCCTGCAAAACCAAATTCAGAAAAAAATGTGAAAGCAGAGATCAACATGTTTAGAAGGTGTACATGTGAGAAGGAAACACACAGAAAGATACTCAAAACTGTTTGGTTTGTTATGCTGTCTGTTAGCACTGATACTTCCAGCATTAAGCCAAGTGATTTATTTTTAATAATATAAATCTTAGCACTAGATGTGTTTACATCCATCTCTCTTCTAATACCTTTAGACTTTGTAGTTCCACACGATCAAATGTATTCCCATTCTGAATTAACACATTAGAACATTGCAAAAGATTCTCCAAATGAAGCAGTCCAAAGGATAATAGCTAGCGAAGAAGTCTACTCTTATAAAAGAAGAAATTATGTACTATGGTTATATAAAGTGAGAGTGTGTGTGGTCTGCATTAAATAGTGCAACAAAATACATGACAAAACAACTTAAGGATGTATAGAAGGAAGGATGAAAGGAAGCAAAAAAAGAAGAAAGGAAGGAGGAAGGAGGGAGGGAGGAAGGAAAGGGGAGGGGCAAGAAAGGAAGGGGAGAAGTGAGGAAAGGTAGGAAGCAAAGAAGAAAGGAAGGAAGGAAGGAAGGAGGGAGCGAGGAAGGAAAGGGGAGGGGCAAGAAAGGAAGGGGAGAAGAAGTGAGGAAAGGTAGGAAGTAAAGAAGAAAGGAAGGAAGGAAGGAAGGAAGGAAGGAAGGAAGGAAGGAAAGAAGGAGGGAGGGAGAGAGGGAAGAGCTTATTTGTCTTATAGTTTGAATAGGGCAAGACAGGAGCTTGTAACAACATGTAACATGCACAGAGACACAAATGCTCTTAATCTGTCAGCAGTCTTCTCTTCACACTGTCTGAGACATTGTGTCTATGGACATTTATTTTTTTAACCAAAACAACCAAATTAAAATCTCTCACAGGCATCACCAGAGACTGTTTACCCTGGTGATTATAAATCCTATCAAGTTTACATGATTATCATCACATGTTCCATATGCATTGACTACTTCAGGATCTAGCATATCCACTTTAGACACTATCCCTTTTGATTGCCATTGGAAATATAATACAGTCTTATGGTCTGAAAATACCTTGAGTATGATAACTTGAAGTTGTCATTACTAAGTAGAATTTACACCATCTTTTACAAAGTTTCTGACTTGAGCTTTTTCTCCTAGTCATATAACATCTGCATTACTTGCTTTTGACATCCTAAGAAGGTCTCCATAAATATGCATTTTCTTTTGAATTTATGATACACCCACACTGAGTGCATCCTTGACATCATGTCACTTCCTTAGTCACACATTGACATTATAATGTTATTTACTACAAAGTCGCATTGACAGCATCTTGGGAACACTGTGGCAGAATTTCCATTGCCATGAAAGTGAATTTTGAAAGCATTTTTGGACAAAAATCATTTGAAGGAGAAAAAAGAAACATACCAAATAGAACCTAGATATAATTATCAGTGTTTTTCTATTGAATTTTAATGCCTAGAGTATTATATAGACATGTGTGAAGTTCAATGGTAGAAAAACAATAACTTGTGCTCTGTAAAAAATACAGAAGGGATTTTGGATGAAGCACATTAATAAACGTGATCTAAAACTTTTAACATGGATATGTTTTTCATTATTTTTTATAGATTTCATCAAATTATTGCATGTTTAATATATATTAAAATAGACACCTTGAAAAGATACATTTAAAATACACTTTGGCATAAGTAGCATAGACTAAATCTGTAGGAAGCTCTGCCATAAAACAGAAATCTATTTAAGCACAGTGATTAGTAGGACTGACTATCAGTATTATCTCTTTTAACGATTTATAATGTTCCTCACCAACTAGACAGGTTATCCTATCATATACCAACAAAATAAGTAACCAAGAAAAAAGTAAAACATGACATATATAGAATGTACCAATCTAGTGCCAGATGCTGTTTATGAAGTACTTTATGTGGATGATTTTATTTGATCATGAGAGAACTCTGTGGATTACGTGTAAAACTTACTTGTGGTCTACTTATAAAATTAGACTGCACATGTTGAGGCATTTTTCTAAAGACACAAAGCTTTAAAGAATGGACTCTAATTATAAATGCATGTGGCCATAGTGAATATGTAATAATGCTTTCTGAATATAATTAAAGGGGATGGAGAGATGGCTAGGCAGTTAAGAGGGCTCTACCACAAGGAAAAGAGATTGTATCTGAGTACCTCCTCTGAGCATCCCACAAATTCCTGTAACTCAGCGCTTCTGAGGCAGAGGCAGGCAGATTTCTGAGTTCAAGGCCAGCCTGGTACAGAGTAAGTTCCAGGACAGTCAGGACTACACAGAGAAACCCTGTTTTGAAAAACCAAAAAACAAACAAACAAAAACAAACAAGCAAACAAAAAACCAAAACAAATACCTGTAACTCCAACTCCAAGGAATATGAGCCCCCTTCTCACATCCACATGTATCATCATATGCACTTTTACAGACACACAAAGATGCATTCACATAAATAATAATGAATATAAATATATTTTTTAAAATTAAACTTGTGTAGAAGTGAATACATGGATGCTAAGATTAGTTTGGCATATCAATATCTCTGTACAATTCACGAAGTATCATTGCTTCCCATTTCTTCTTTTTTTTTTTTTTGCTTCCCATTTCTATACAGAATAGATTACATTTGAAAGACTTGAAAGAGATTTCTTATTATAAGCAAGAACAGTAATTGAGACCTCTATAGAGCAATATAGAAACAATATCTTTAATGATTTCACTGAGAACACTCCTCAACTTCCATATTGAGTGTGCATATGTGTGTGTATGTATGTGTATATGTGCATGTGTATGCACATGCACACAAATGCACACATGTATGTGTGTGACTTTGAACATCATACAGAGGAAGGAAAGGAGATAGAACAGCTAAATTTTAATACACGTTATATATTCCCTTTGTCTTAAGCATCTCTATTCTCTCTGTACTTAGTATATAATGACAATATCCCAGAATTCAGGGCCTTTTGGAAGGTCTGATTCACAAGCTAATCAATTCTGTTGGTGTTCACATATACTTGAAATATGAAATAAGATGTGGTCTTATTAGCTATTCTTTATTCTTCAACATAGTCCAAACATGTTCAATGTCTCAGAAAGGTATTTACACATCTTATTTTTTGATTATGAACTTTGTCATTTTGTTCATTAGTGTTTCTACCTATTAAAGAAAAGTGTTCTCATCAATTTAGGAATTAGTGACTATATAAACCACATGTACTCAGTCTACCATTTTGAATATAAAAAAGAAAACAATTATTAATACAATTAAGAATTCACACTTTCAATGACTAGTTTTAAAGATTTCCCAATAGAACTCTAATTTGCACCACAAATGGAGGCACTGTAGCGTGTATGTGTAAGTTCAATTAATTCAAATTATGAAAGAGAACATGAAACACTCAGTACTTACACTAAAAACTTGTTCTGTTTTTATAGCAGTTTTTGTATGTAGATTGTAGAGTGGGCAAAAAATTCAGTGAGCTGAAAATTTAGAGATGAACATCAAACTCTCCAGTTATTATCTGGCCTTGAAAGGCTAAAGAAAATAATCTAAATTCTCATTAACCTATGAGATAAAACAATAAATATTAAGAATATATTAAGAATAATTCCATTATTCTACAAAGGTATTAATTGAGTTTATAGATCCCCTAAAAATTATGTATCGCAAAGTGGTGAGACTTGAAATTATACACATATGGTAACATTACTCAGAATGAAAGGTTATATATGTGCATTTAAGAATATCATATTTATATATGTATATACATTTATAAAATATACACTTAAATGCACAATATATGTAGGTAGTAATATTTAAAATAAGAGTAGTTATGGATTTTAGAGAAAGGTAGTACACAGAATGTATTTAGTGGAAAGTGGTACAAAATGACATAAATATATTATGATAATAAAACAAAAAAAGTAGCTTAAAAGATCAATTAGGACTTATTTTCCAAAACTTTCATTTTCAACTTACACATGAAAAAGAATGCTAATTTTTCTGGATATTATGGCTTATTTATTTTCAACTGAAGTCACAATGATTTTCATTTTCAAAGCTCTTTATATGAAAATTATCTATGCAGTTAGCCAGCTGAGAATGACTGAAAAAAAAAAAACTCTTGGGATATTCTCTTGCTTGTAGACCCAGCCTCTGTGGGGACTTCTTCTTATTTGGTTGCTTTATTTGCTTATTCTTGTTTGTTGCTTATTTTATTTGCTGTTTGTCAGAGACAGACAGAGAGAGAGAGAGAGAGAGAGAGAGAGAGAGAGAGAGGAGTCTATTTGCTTAGGTGGGGGAGATCTGTGAGAAGATGGAGAAACTGCTGATCAGAATATATTAAAGAATATTTAAGCCAGACACTCTGAAGCTAATAGAAAAGAAACTGGGGAAGACCCTTGAGGACATTGGTACAGGGAGAAAATTTCTGAACAGAACACCAATAGCGTATGCTCTAAGATCAAGAATTGACAAATGGGACCTCATAAAATTACAAAGTTTCTGTACGGCAAAGGACACCATAAAAAGGACAAATCGGCAACCAACAAATTGGGAAAAGATCTTCACCAAAAGAACTTAAGAAGTTAGACTCCAGAAAACCAAACAACCCTATTAAAAAATGGGGTACAGAGTTAAACAGGGAATTCTCACCTGAAGAACTTCGGATGGCGGAGAAGCATCTTAAAAAATGCTCAACTTCATTAGTCATTAGAGAAATGCAAATCAAAACAACCCTGAGATTTCACCTTACACCAGTCAGAATGGCTAAGATTAAAAATTCAGGAGACAGCAGGTGTTGGAGAGGATGTGGAGAAAGAGGAACACTCCTCCACTGCTGGTGGGGTTGCAAATTGGTACAACTACTCTGGAAATCAGTCTGGCGGTTCCTCTGAAAACTGGGCACCTCACTTCCAGAAGATCCTGCTATACCACTCCTAGGCATATACCCAGAGGATTCCCCACCATGTAATAAGGATACATGCTCTACTATGTTCATAGCAGCCCTATTTATAATTGCCAGATGCTGGAAAGAACCCAGGTATCCCTCAACAGAAGAGTGGATGCAAAAAATGTGGTATATCTACACAATGGAGTATTATTCAGCCATTAGAAACAATGAATTCATGAAATTCTTAGGTAAATGGATGGAGCTAGAAAATATCATACTAAATGAGGTAACCCAGACTCAAAAGGTGACTCATGGTATGCACTCACTAATAAGTGGATATTAACCTAGAAAACTGGAATACCCCAAACATAATCCATACATCAAATGAGGTACAAGAAGAAAGGAGGAGTGGCCCCTTGTTCTAGAAAGACTCAGTGAAGAAGTATAGGGCAAAACCAGAACGGGGAAGTGGGAAGGGGTGGGTGGGAGGACAGGGGGAGAAAAGGGGGCTTATGGGACTTTCAGGGAGTGGGGAGCTAGAAAAGGGGAAATCATTTGAAATGTAAATAAAAAATATATCGAATAAAAAAAAAGACAAAAAAAAAAAAAAAAAGAACAGTACTTGAGTAGCGTCTTAGAAGCTCGCCTGGGTTTTCTTCCTTACAAAGCAATGACTGTAGTAATGAAGGGCACCATGTACACTGAAAAAGGCTTACTCACTGGCAATGTACATTGAGGTTCATAAATATTTTGGGAATACTTTATACTTTATTAAAAATTCTATAAAGATAGAGTTGAGATGTAGAAATCAGCACTAGAAGTGTGTTTTATGCTTTTAGAAGAATCATGAAGTGATTTATATAACATGAGGAAAACAGGATACATTTAAACTAAGCTAGTAGAAACAGGTGATAAAAAGGAAAAAAAAGACACTAGTGTTATTATTTTTCTTAGTTTTTTATTATTTTCTTTTTTATTTTCTTATTTTTTATTTTCTTATTTTTCTATCATTTGATATTATAATATAATTGGGCCATTTATTCCTCTCTTATCTCCCTTTAATCTCGCCATATGCCTCTCTCCTTGCTGTTTTTCAAGTCCATGACACGTTTTTCCATTAGCTCTTATTATTTTATGTATTTATTCCATGCAAGTCAGCCCAATTATAGTGGATAGTGGTGGATCTTGGCTTTGTTAAAGGAATGTGGGAAAAAACTAATCCAATGAAAGTCTCATTTGTTTCAATATAATAAAGCAAATTGCAGGATAAAAAATCTTGTTAAAGTTTGTAGAATAATGTTCATGGCTCCTATATCTTACTTGAACCCACTCAAGTCAGATAATATGGTTCAAGGAAAGAAGTAGGTCTCACATGCTCTTGGCTCCAAGAATAATTGATAATATGAAAATAATGGGCATCATAGGAGAATGCTCATATGTGGGTGTCATATCTCTTTAGAAGGAGAAAAAATAAAAGAAGATATAGTTGTCTCAACGCTTTCTCAACTCACATTAAAAAATAAATTCACATTTTTCATTTCATTTCCATTTATGTCTTCCATTTTTATTCTTTTGTCCTTCTTACTTTTTTAAAAGCAATATACATAGACCAAAAGGCTATAGTGTTGTTTAAATGAAAGTATTCAAAGAGCCATTAAAATATTATTTAATGTTCAAAGAAAGCTTGTAATAACAACTTTTAGAAACATCCTCACAAGCTTCCCATGCATAGTTATATCATAAAAAAAGGATTTATTTGTCTCCCTGACTATTCATTTGTGGGACAATATTAGCAGGTCATAGAACTCACAGGAAATCAGCTTTGTAACTCTTATTCAGCCTCAGCACCATACTTACAAAAAATTATAGTGGAAACATTAAGAGAAGGGCAGAATGTCCCATTCTCTTCTGTCATTTCGTTCACTTTGTGTGAAGCTTCCTTTTATTCCCATGTGATTTTATGCCCTCTCTGTTTCATTCAAACTCCTTTAAAATATATATTCCATCATTTCAAATTACAGTATAATAAAAATCCCCAAAGGGAGTGCTTCATTTAAGTCCATGGCTGCCTTCTGAGCACACTGTAAGTCCTATGAGAGGAAATGGAAAGGAAACTGTGGATCGGAGTCAGACTACAAGACATATACAGGAGCAGAGATAGTGAAGAGTTACAACAGGGATAACAAGATGATAAATGTCTATTTTCTGATGAGTATCACTTCTAATAACTTTAAAGTACTGAACTTTTAATGCATTGTATATTACAGTAAAGAAAAATGGCAAGCCCTTTCAAATTGATCACTCATCACATTATGAAAAATGAAATGCTATAGTGTGCATCATAAACTTGTTCATTCCAGTATTAAATGTTGAATGTGTGCTCTATAGAAAATGAAAGAAAAAGAAATATTAAACAGTGCAAAAATAGCATTTTTCACTGAAATACATAAAAAGCATGGCATTATTAATGATATCCAAGAATATATCAATCTTCTAGAGTCAGGGATAATGGAATTTTATAGTAAATCTTCATCCATATGTAGTATACTTAATTCAACGATTAAATTTAAAGCCTGGATTTATGCCCACAGAACTGATAATTCTCATTGCTATTCAACACCACTTTCCAGTTGGCTACAAAAACACAATGATATTAAAAAGAGAATACAAAAGCTATTTTCAAAATCTGATTCTCTATTGAGCAATGTTGATTTTGCGCAAAGGAGCATTATACTAATCTGAGACTCTTGAATTAAAAAAATATCTCAGAAAATATAGTATTTCCTTTATCTTTGTTAATGAAATAAACTCAGTAAAGTGATCATCTTAATATTGATTGACCATGAAATCATTTGCTAATTTTTACCAGGATTAAAAACAGGTAATATAAATAAACCCACCACTATCTATTAAAGTTTATGCTGTTCACCGTAGTCTGGTCAACCCTGACACCATATATACATAAATAATCAAAACACAATCAGCAGGTTATATTTATAATTTGTTCATGCATATTTATGTGTATGTGTGTGTGTGTGTTTGTGTGTGTGTCCCTGTGGTCTATATGTGATGTGTGTGGTCAGTGTGTGGTATGTATGTAGTATTTACTATATTTTGTCATATGTGTACATGTAAGTGTAGTCTGGGCGTGAATGTCTGTGTGGGTGCATATGTATATGTAACAATCAAAGACAAAAGAAACTATCAAATTGAGAATGAGGGGTAATGTGAAAAGAGTTGAAATATAAAATGGGAAGGGAGAACATGATATAGTTTTATTTCAATTGAAGCCTATTATTTTTATTAATCATTTTATTCATTTATGTCAAATGGTATTTCTCTCCACAAATCTCCCATCCCCTCCCCTGTCTTCTTTGCCTCTATGAAGGTGCTCCTCCAATGACTCACCCACTCCCGCCTCCCCGCTCTAGCATCCCCCTACTCTGGGGCATCAAGCCTCCATAGAACCAAGGACCTCCCCTCTCATTGATGCCAGATAAGGCCTCCTCTGCTACATATGTACCTGGAGCTATGGGTCCCTTCATGTATATTCTTTACTAAAATATTCAGGCCGCAAGTTAAGAGAATCTTCCCTCATCTCAACCATCTATGATGAAATCATTATTCTGCTAATATATTAAAATAAACAAACATAGTAATTTTTCAATGTGTTGATACTATTTTGAGAGGGAGGGTTCTCACATTGTTGTTCAACTGTAACTAAAACAATGTATAAATAAGAAATTTGATGTGCGGATGGTTTCGGGGACCAGTGGACAAGAAACTGAGGTGCATAGCTTGCATATCAAAGCAGGCCTGGCCTCCAGGTTCTCTAAGCATCCCTTAGTCCCTACTTGGCAACTTTGCAGAACAGCAGCAGGCTACTCTTACCCAGAGGCTCCTCTCTTTCTTCTTCTCCTTCCCTTCTCTCTGTGCATGCACCCTTTCCCTCTTTCTCTTTCCCCTCCCACCCCCTCTTTACTCCTCTTCCCCCTCTTCCTCCTCCTCCTCCTCTATGTCCTTTCTCTCAAAGGTGACTCTCCCAGCATCATTCCTTGGGGCCTGTGTACTTCCCTGAGAGTAGATTTCCAATAACCATACCTTTAATATACTCAAGTCCAGTTTTAATTGGTTCATTTCACCTGCAGAGAAATAACCTATTAGTGTACTAGTACAAAGTTAATATGTTTGTAGTAGAAATATGAAAACATAAATTTGAATCTAAAGAATCCAGGTAAACCAGGCCTCTAGAGTATGTATTTGTAATCTCAATATTCATACGGAAAGATGGGCTGGACACAGGAGAATCATTGGACACTCCCATACCAGCTAGCCTGGCATACCTACCAGCAAACAACCAAATAAATGCTACTTAAAACCATGTCTAATATGCAGACTACTCCTGAGGTTGTTCTCTTATTTCCACATATGGGCCTTGGCATATTCTTATACAGCAGATTCTCTTTTGATTAAAACATCCCAATCTGTAGGAATCATCATAACATAGAAAGCAAATGATTCAAAATAGATATCAAAAATTCCTAAAACCAATCAGAATCACTAGACTTCTCCTTCCCCAGAGTAAACAGTAAAGATTGCTGAGTGTCGCTCTCAGAGGGGACATAAAGCAAAGAAATATCTGAGAAAGGCACAGCTGCCCTTTAGACAGAGGGAACAATACAAACACTCTGAAAGCAGTAAAGACAAGACAAACTACCTGAAAATAAATAATACCAAAGGAACCACCTGGAAAGGACACTCTCCAAACTGTTGAGCTGTCTGCAGTTGTTCAGTGGACTTTAGGCTTCCAGCTTTTGTGAGCTGTCTTCCATGTGGTGGGCTTTGATTATGTAGATACCTGTGTAATTATTTGTGTGAGTAATCCTTCACCCATATTTACATAATGTTGAACTTATGTAAATTACGTGAACTTACGTGATATTATGGTCTATCATCAACTCTATATCTGAGTTATGTAGACAGAAATTTTACTTCCCCAGAAAAATTCTCTCACACAACACATGGATACATCTGTACTTATATAAGTAAATAAACACAGACATCTTACACAGATATACTTATACAGAGAAAAGAAAGCTAAGTATGTGCTAGTATTTTAGACAATGTCTAAATTGAATATGTTTACATCTCCCTTTTCCTCCAACTTGTACCTGAAAATATTTCTTTAAAAAAACAAAACAAGATAAGAGATAATTCATTGTTTTGAAAAATTGTGATGTGCTGCTTAAGTTCATTTAAGAGTGGATTCTGTAATCAGGCTTTCTTCACCCAACACTTCATATGTAAGTGTTTTTGTTTCAAGTGTCTTCTATGAGTCCTTGTCTGGAGATGAACTCCACAGCAAGGACTGAATAGAACAATAAAATATTCCAACAATAAACATATGCCTTTAAGAATAGCTAGAAAGTATTATTTCCAAAATAAGTAACTGATATATATCCTATATACATATATGTAAATGGGATACATATAACATCCCTTTAGGGAAAGGAGAGAACGAACGGAAGTTCAGTCATGAGGAAGCACAACTCTATAGAGAAATCTCAGTGGAGAATTCTAGCCAGTGTCCTTAATTTCCACAGTTGCCTGGTTGTTTTCTCTTGAATGCTGTACATACTGGTATTGGATATTACCTCTAGTGCTAGCATTTTGTCTAAGCTCTGCCCCACAGTTACCTGGCAACAGCCAGGTATGCTCTGCCCACAGTTACCTGGCAGTAGTTAGGTATGCCTGACTCACCATGAAATAGGCTGATAGCCCCCTCCTCTCTCTCTCTTGCTCTTGCCTTCTTCCTCCTGCTCTGTCCACTTACCCTTTCCTTCTCTCTCCCCATTCTCTTCCCCCATCTCTCCACATGCTCATGGCCGGCAGCTGCCTCTACTTTTCTACACTCTCTCTCTCTCTCTGCCTCTCTCCCTTTCTCCCTCTCCTCCTTTCTCCCTCTCCCTCCCTCCCTCTCTCCTTCCCTCTCTCTCCTCTCTCTCTCTCTCTCCTTTCCTCTCCTCTCTCTCTCTCTCTCTCTCTCTCTCTCTCTCTCTCTCTATCTATCTCTCTCTCTCTCTCTGTCTCTCTCTGTCTCTCTCTCTCTACCATTCTCTGCCTGTACTACCCTTTCACCTCTCCTCCCCCATGCTATGAATAAACTCTATTCTATATTATACCATGCTTCTGTCCTGTGGCTGGTCCCTGAGGCAGAGGGGAGGGGATGAGGGATGACTCAGCATGGGTCCGTGGATGCACCCCTTCTCTCCATACTTAACTACACCTCCATCAAAACATATTCCTCCTCTCTTTATCTTTTTATAAACACATCATCTATATCTACTGCTATGTATTATTTTACCAGAAAGTTTCATAGGAGGAAATTGTTGTGCCCAGAGATGAACTGTTGTGACCTCCAGATGGCTGCCACTTTAACAGAATTTCTCCAGTTAATTTCTACTTTATGATTTAAACACCCATTTTTTCCTCTGTCTCTGTACTCCCACCTCTTCAGGTTGTGATTACTGAAAAATCTCAACTTACCAAAGCCCAAATCAAAAGTATGACTATCATGGTTCATTCTCTAGCTCATATAGAACAACAGCAACAATAAAAAATGACACTTAAATTATAATATGTAAGACATGCATTATCCAGAGAACATCTTGTAATGCTACATTAGAAATTTGCTTAGACATTAAAACATGTACAGTTTCATTTTTAATTTTATTTATTTTTACACCCCAGAGTTTATCCCTCTTCCAGTCTACCCTCTTGACTGTTAATTCATGGAAAAAATGCCATCTTGTACTTTTTTTTTCTTCTTCATTTATGACAGCAGTATCTGGTTGACATAATTTTTTCTTTTCTTTTCTTTTTTTATTATTCGATATATTTTTTATTTACATTTCAAATGATTTCCCCTTTTCTGGCTTCCCACTTCCCAAAAGTCCCATAAATCCTCTTCCCTCCCCTTATTCCCCCATCCACCCTGTCTTAGACAGGGTTTCTAGTCCTGCACAAAATTCCATGTTGCAGTTCATCAGTAAAGGAAGTCAGGACTGGAACTCAAGCAGGTCAGGAAGCAGGACCTGATGCAGAGGCCATGGAGGGATGTTTCTTACTGGCTTCCTTCCCCTGGCTTGCTCATCCTGCTCTCTTATAGAACCCAAGAGCACAAAGGTGGTACCACCCACAAGGGGCCCTCCCCCCTGATCACTAATTGAGAAAATGCTTCACAGTTGGATCTCATGGAGGCAACTTCCCCAACTGAAACTCCTTTCTCTGTGATAACTCCAGCCTGTGTCAAGTTGACACACAAAACCAGCCAGTACAATTGACACCTTGTCAACTTGACACACAAACATATCACTATTAAACCTCAACCCTTACTTTTTTATTCATCCCCAAGATCTAAATTACTTTAAAAGTCCCACAGTCTTTACACATTAAAAGTTCAATTACTTCAAAATGTCCAATATCTTTAAAATTCAAAGTCTTTTAAAATTTCAAAGTCTCTCAACTGTGGGCTTCACTAAAATGCTTTCTTCCTTCAAGAGGCAAACATATCAGGGCACAGTCATAACCAAAAGCAAAACTCAAACTTCAGTGGTTCAATGTCTTGGATACAACTCACCATCTTCCGAGCTCCTCCAAGGGCTTGTGTCACTTCTCCAGCTCTACACTTTGTAGCACACAGCTTGTCTTCTAGGCTCCAGCTGCCTGTACTCCACTGCTGCTGCTGTTCTTGGTGGTCATTGCATGATACTGGCATCTCCAAAACGCTGCTATCTTCCACTGTAATTAGGCTTCACCAATAGCCTCTCATAAGGCTCTCTTCATGGTGACAAGCCTCTGCTCCTATGCATGACCCCTTCAAGTCCTGGTCCATCAATTACAACTGAGGCTGCACCTTCACCAATGACCTTCCATGGCCTCTCACTGTGCCAAGAGACTCAGCTGCTCTTCATGACCCCTTCATGCCTTCAAAACCAGTACCATCTGGGTGACTCTTAAACAGTACCAAGTCCAGCCACAGCACACAATACAACTGTGGCTATCTCTGGAACACAATCTCTGTGCTCTCAGAAAACACTTCCAAGAAGATTTCATCTCAGTAATGCTGGTCTCTTCTTTTTTTTTTTATTTTTATTTATTTATATTTTTTATTTACATTGCAAATGATTTCCCCCTTTCTGGGTCCCCACTCCCCGCAAGTCCCATAAGCCCTCTTCTGTCCCCCTCTTCTTCCATCTACCCCTTCCCACTTCCCTGTTCTGGAATTCCCCTATATTCTTGCACTGAGTCTTTCCAGAACCAGGGCCCACTCCTCCATTCTTTTTGGACATCATTTAATGTGTGGATTATGTCCTGGGTTTTCAAAGTTTCTAGGCTAATATCCACTTATTAGTGAGTGCATACCATGATTGATCTTTTGAGACTGGGTTACCTCACTTAGTATGATGTTCTCCAGCTCCATCCATTTGTCTAAGAATTTCATGAATTCATTGTTTCTAATGGCTGAATAGTACTCCATTGTGTAAATATACCACATTTTTGTATCCATTCCTCCGTTGAAGGACATCTAGGTTCTTTCCAGCTTCTGGCTATTACAAATAGGGCTGCTATGAACATAGTGGAGCATGTGTCCTTATTGCATGCTGAAGAATCCTCTGGATATATGCCCAGTAGTGGTATAACAGGGTCCTCAGGAAGTGACATGCCCAGTTTTCTGAGGAACCACCAGACTGATTTCCAAAGTAGTTGCACCATCTTGCAATCCCACCAGCAGTGGAGGAGTGTTCCTCTTTCTCCACATCCTCACCAACACCTGCTGTCTCCTGAGTTTTTGACCTTAGCCATTCTGACTGGTGTGAGGTGAAATCTCAAGGTTGTTTTGATTTGCATTTCCCTAATGATTAATGATGTTGAACATTTCTTAAGGTGTTTCTCAGCTCTCCGAAGTTCTTCATGTGAACATTCTTTGTTTAGCTCCGTACCCCACTTTTTAATGGGGTTATTTGGATCTCTGGGTTCTACTTTCTTGAGTAAGAGCAATTCTCAAATTCATCTGGAATAACAAAAAACCCAGGATAGCTAAAACTATTCTCAACAGTAAAAGAACTTCAGGGGGAATCAATATCCCAGACTTTAAACTCTACTGCAGAGCAATAGTGATAAAAACTGCATGGTATTGGTACAATATCAGGCAAGCGGATCAATGGAATAGGATTGAAGATCCAGAAATGAACCAACACACCTATGGTCACTTGGTCTTCGACAAAGGGGCTGAAAGCATCCAGTGGAAAAAAGATAGTCTTTTCAACAAATGGTGCCAGTTCAATTGGAGGTCAGCATGCAGAAGAATGTGCATCAATCCATTCTTATCTCCTTGTACCAAGCTCAACTCCAAATGGATCAAGGACCTCCACATAAAACCTGACACACTGAAACTAATTGAAAAAAAACTGGGGAAGACCCTGGAGGACATGGGCACAGGGGAAAAGTTCCTGAATAGAACACCAATAGCTTATGCTCTAAGATCAAGAATTGACAAATGGGACCTCATAAAACTACAAAGTTTCTGTAAGGCAAAGGACACCATCAAAAGGACAAAATGCCAACCAACAGACTGGGAAAGAATCTTCACTAACCCTAAATCCGACAGAGGGCTAATGCTGGTCTCTTCTTAATCACCACTAATTTCTTAGCTCCAGCTAACCAGCATCAATAGTCCCAGTAACACAAAGGTTTGCTTTAGTGGTTAAGGTATCTTCTTACTCACAGCTGATTCTTCAGTCCCAGATAACCAAAATTACAGAATCTTCACAATCAAAACATGACCCCTGTAAGAGTCTTTAATCTTCCCTCTGAAATTTCACAAGTCAGGCCTCCATCTTTTGCACTGTTCTTAACATTGTCTTCCAAGCTCCTACAGAACTTTCCACCAGGCTCTTAATATTCTAATGGCTTTACTAGCTCAAAGTTCCAAAGTCCTTCCACAGTCCTCCCCAAAACATGGTCTGGTTGTCACAGGAATACCCCACTCCTGGTACCAATTTGTCTTAGTCAGGGTTTCTATTCCTGCATAAACATCATGACCAAGAAGCAAGTTGGGGAGGAAAGGGTTTATTCAGCTTACACTTCCACGTTGCAGTTCATCACTAAAGGAAGTCAGGACTGGAACTCAAGCAGGTCAGGAAGCAGGATCTGATGTAGAGGCCATGGAGGGATGTTTTTTACTGGCTTGCTTCCCCTGGCTGGCTCAGCCTGCTCTCTTATAGAACCCAAGAATATTAGCCCAAAGGTGGCACCAATCACAAGGGCCCCTCCCCCCTGATCACTAATTGAGAAAATGCTTCACAGTTGGATCTCTTGGAGGCACTTCCCCAACTGAAACTCCTTTCTCTGTGATAACTCCAGCCTGTGTCAAGTTGACACACAAAACCAGCCAGTACACACTCCTTCCCATTTCCCTGTTCTGGTATTGCCCTATACTGCTACACTGAGTCTTTCCATAACCAGGGGCCACTCCTCCATTCTTCTTGGACATCATTTGGTGTGCGGATTATGTTTTGGGTATTCTAATTTTCTAGGCTAATATCCACTTATTAGTGAGTACATAATGTGATTGATCTTTTTAGACTGGGTTACCTCACTTAGTATGATGTTCTCCAGCTCCATCCATTTGCCTAAGAATTTCATGAATTCATTGTTTCTTTTTTTTTTATTCGATATACTTTATTTACATTTCAAATGATTTCCCTTTTCTCGCCCCCCCCACTCCCCGAAAGTCCCGTAAGCCCCCTTCTCTTCCCCTGTCCTCCCACCCACCCCTCCCCATTTCCCCGTTCTGTTTTTGCCGAATACTGTTTCACTGAGTCTTTCCAGAACCAGGGGCCACTCCTCCTTTCTTCTTGTACCTCATTTGATATGTGGATTATGTTTTGGGTATTCCAGTTTTCTAGGTTAAAATCCACTTATTAGTGAGTGCATACATGATTCACCTTTTGAGTCTGGGCTACCTCACTTAGTATGATATTCTCTAGCTCCATCCATTTGCCTAAGAATTTCATGAATTCATTGTTTCTAATGGCTGAATAGTACTCCATTGTGTAGATATTCCACATTTTTTGCATCCACTCTTCTGTTGAGGGATACCTGGGTTCTTTCCAGCATCTGGCAATTATAAATAGGGCTGCTATGAACATAGTAGAACATGTATCCTTATTACATGGTGGGGAGTCTTCTGGGTATATGCCCAGGAGTGGTATAGCAGGATATTCTGGAAGTGAGGTGCCCAGTTTTCGGAGGAACCGCCAGACTGATTTCCAGAGTGGTTGTACCAATTTGCAACCCCACCAGCAGTGGAGGGGTGTTCCTCTTTCTCCACACCCTCTCCAACACCTGCTGTCTCCTGAATTTTTAATCTTAGCCATTCTGACTGGTGTAAGATGAAATCTTAGGGTTGTTTTGATTTGCATTTCCCTAATGAATAATGAAGTTGAGCATTTTTTAAGATGCTTCTCCACCATCCGAAGTTCTTCAGGTGAGAATTCTTTGTTTAACTCTGTACCCCATTTTTTAATAGGGTTGTTTGGTTTTCTGGAGTCTAACTTCTCATAAGGAGGTCAAAGGGATACAAATTGGAAAGGAAGAAGTCAAACTATCATTATTTGCAGACGACATGATCGTCTACCTAAGTGACCCAAAGAACTCCACTAGAGAGCTCCTACAGCTGATAAACAACTTCAGCAAAGTGGCAGGTTATAAAATCAACTCAAGCAAATCAGTGGCCTTCCTATACTCAAAGGATAAGCAGGCTGAGAAAGAAATTAGGGAAATGACCCCCTTCACAATAGCCACAAACAGTATAAAGTATCTTGGGGTGACTCTTACCAAACATGTGAAAGATCTGTATGACAAGAACTTCAAGACACTGAAGAAGGAAATGGAAGAAGACCTCAAAAAATGGGAAAACCTCCCATGCTCATGGATCGGTAGAATCAATATAGTTAAAATGTCCATTTTGCCTAAAGCATTATACAGATTCAATGCAATACCCATCAAAATCCCAACTCAATTCTTCACAGAGTTAGAAAGAGCAATTATCAAATTCATCTGGAACAACAAAAAACCCAGGATAGCTAAAACTATTCTCAGCAACAAAAGAAAATCTGGGGGAATCAGTATCCCTGACCTCAAGCAATACTACAGAGCAATAGTGTTAAAAGCTGCATGGTATTGGTACAGTGACAGGCAGGAGGATCAATGGGACAGAATTGAAGATCCAGAAATGAACCCACACACCTATGGCCACTTGATCCTCGACAAAGAGGCTGAAAACATCCAATGGAAAAAAGATAGCCTTTTCAACAAATGGTGCTGGTTCAACTGGAGGTCAGCATGCAGAAGAATGCAAATTGATCCATCCTTGTCTCCTTGTACTAAGCTCAAATCCAAATGGATCAAGGACCTCCACATAAATCCAGACACTCTGAAGCTAATAGAAAAGAAACTGGGGAAGACCCTTGAGGACATCGGTACAGGGAGAAAGTTTCTGAACAGAACACCAATAGCATATGCTCTAAGAGCAAGAATTGACAAATGGGACCTCATAAAATTACAAAGTTTCTGTAAGGCAAAGGACACCATCAAGAGGACAAATCGGCAACCAACAAATTGGGAAAAGATCTTCACCAATCCTACATCAGATAGAGGGCTAATATCCAATATATATAAAGAACTCAAGAAGTTAGAATTCATTGTTTCTAATGGCTGAATAGTACTCCATTGTGTATATCTACCACAGTTTTTGTATCCATTCCTCCATTGAGGGATACTTGGGTTCTTTCCAGCTTCTGGCTATTATAAATAGGGCTGCTATGAGCATAGTGGAGCATATATCCTTATTACATGCTGGAGAATCCTCTGGGTATATGCCCAGGAGTGGTATAGCAGGATCCTCCCGAAGTGATGTGCCCAGTTTTCTGAAGAACTGCCAGATTGATTTCCAGAGTACTTGTACCAATTTGCAACCCCACAAGCAGTGGAGGAGTGCTCTTCTTTCTCTAAATCCAGAATAGCAACTCCTGAACTGAACATCAATGTGTCTACAAGATGCAGAGGCACTCCACAGGAACAGGAAATGCAATACTTTGAAAATTAACTTGAGCAGGAAGAAAGGGACAGTAGAGAGCTTAACTCTAATGAGTCATCATCATTTTAGTTCAAGATACTTTTCTAGTGTCTATTAAACCCTGCTGAACCACATTATCATGGTTTCTTGCCTATTTCTTTCTTTCTTTCTTTCTTTAGACTGGGTTGTTTGTAATTTCCCAATTAAAAAAAAATATGTACTTTGTTTATAATTTAGTCATTCTGTTTGGATCCAGGAAAAGAGTTCAGTCTAATTCAGTGGTTTGCCATACATTTTAATTAATTAGGCAAATTTAATTCACAATGTAATTTTTAATTTAAAATGTTTTATAAAAATAATACATGACTGAGTAGCATAAGAGTGCTAACATCAGTCAGACAAGTAGAAGACATGTAGAAAGTTAGCCTTGGTACACTACAAAAATAGGTGCTCATGTCACAAGCTGAGGCCCATCTGGCATAATGTTCAATAATAACTACTAAGGGTCACATCATTTACATGAAGATGATGCACAGACATTCAGTCCATCTATTTCAAGAATCATTTTTTTTCTATTTTTTAAATTACTTTTATCTTTTTACCAACCAGTAATTATCCCCATCCTGGTCTGCTGTCCTACAGATCCTCATCCCATTCCTCCTCCCCCTATTTCCAAGAGGATGTCCCACTCCCACCTCCCATCCTGCCATGCCTCCCCAGTCCCTGGAGCCTCAAATCTCTCTGGTTGGGCTTCTCTACTCTCACTGAGGCCAGATCAAGCAGTCCTCTGCATTGCTGGGGGCCTCAGACCAGCTAGTGTGTGCTGCCTGGTTGGTGTCTCAATGTCTGAGGAACTTCAGGGGCCCAGGTCACTTGGGACTGCTTGGCTTCCTATGGGGCTGTCCTCTTCTTCAGCATCTTCAAGAATCACTTTTGAGGTAAGTTATCAGGTAGCAATTTCCTGTCTCTATATATGGTAAATTGGGATCAAGGCCTATACCACCACACCTGCTTAATGTGATGCTGCGATATGCACCCTGGTATTCATGAATGCCTCACCAACATTAGCAACTGAGTTACATGCACAGTTCATTTCAATAATTCTTTCTTTAGATATTTATCTACTAAACTTTTCTAAAAGGCTGTCAGATGGATCAGTGAGAAAAAATGCTTTTTATCTAACCTGACTACATCAGGTTGTTCCCTGGGACAGATATGATGAAAGAAAAGAACTGACTATTGTCGGCTGTTTTCTGAATTTTCACTTGAGCACAGTAGAATATAAGTGCACATGCACATATAAAGACAAAAATATATAAAAATAAAGTCAAATTCTCAAAACTCAAAGGCTACATATTACATTCATACAAATAAAACAAAGCAGAAAACACTTGTCATTGATTAGCAAAGCTTTGATATGGAGAATGTATTTAGAAAAATTTCCTTATTCAAATGCCTCCTTTTATTTTACAATGTTGCATTAAAGATAATAGACTTTGGGCATAAAAGGCAGTTCCATGTGGGTTTGTCATCCAAGTGTCAATCTGAACTTAAACCCTAGATGCAAGAAAGCAACCATATACAGGCACACATAATACATTAAATTAAAATAAAATTCAAAATTTTAAAATAAATCATATTTTATTTATAATTTTTCTATATCCCACCAGATCTGTATATAGCTACTTATTTTCAAATTGACTGCCAGTTTTAAAGTAAAGCTGTGTTTAGGTCTCCTTTGATTAAGATGAAACTGAGAGGGGGTCTGCAGTTGTTCTTGATACTAGCAGAGCTTCAAATCATAATTGCTGTAGACAATTTTCCTTGTTGATAGATGATCATACTTGTTCTCCATTTCACTAACAGCTTATTTCCTTGCTGTGTTTAACTACTCTACTCCCTGTGGTTTTGGCAAGATGATGCAAAACTAAGTAATTTAATTAATCTCAATTCATGATGAGTTAGTTCAATCCTAACTAATTCATTATTTACATATTCCTAACTGTTTCACACTTGGCTGCTAAAAAATGATAGCCCATGCACATCTAAAAATTGTGAAGTATGAGGATTTAGTGAATAATGAATTCAGTGTTTGATAGGCTTGGGAGCATATGCCAACACAGAATGTCAGTGAACAACTCAATTCATAAAGCAATTTGTGAAATTGAAAGACTCTGGCCCTCAGTAATAAAAATTGTTCTTCTCTGTATATTTCAAGTGTGGATTACAACTTTATTTAAATGCCATCATATTCTGCTGTGATCAGCAGGTATCTATCATATTTGCATGTTTTTATTTTCACCTATTTAAAGGATAGAAATATTACCTGGTGAGGCCAGTAAAATACCAGAAATCAGAGCTCATTAATCATATATTAATTATGGACTAAATCAACTAAGTCACTTACAGGGATTTCTAAAAGCCATTGTCTTTGGGTTGGTATCTATGTATGTATGTATGTACGTATGTATGGAAGTATGTATGTATATATATATGTATATAAATATATACATATGTGTGTGTGCATTTGTGTGTATGTGCTTTGAAATATATATATATATGTATATATACATATATGTATATATATATATATATATATATATATATATATATATAATATGGCTTATACAAGGTTTCCTCATTGCCTTTTAAATGTGAATGTTTTAAAATAAGTTTTATCTAATCTTGTTATGAAAGAATAAAACCAAACAAAATAGTTTGTGAAGCCACAACGTCTGAAAGAGTGTCTGTCTTTCAAGTGTCTTAGTCACTACTCTATTTGTTTGAAGAGACAACATGACCAAGGCAACTTTCCTCTTTAAAAAGCACTTAATTGGGAGCTTGCTTACTCTTTTCTCCTCTTTATTCTTTTTGTTAAAGAACCTTCTCCTTTCCTTTATTCTCATTGGAAAGAATTCATTCTAGAAACATAGACCATTAAAGCACAACACATATTTAGTTAGCAAAGTAAGCTAGCAATTCAAATAAAATAAAATCAATGCTCCAAACTGGAATGTAGCATGCATGGTGACTTTATGATGATATTTATGATGTTCCCACAAACTTGAAGCAATCCCAGTAAAATCAGGGACTAGACAAGGCTGCCCCCTCTCTCCATATCTTTTCAATATAGTTCTTGAAGTCCTAGCTAGAGCAATTAGACAACATAAGGAGGTCAAAGGGATACAAATTGGAAAGGAAGAAACCAAACTATCACTATTTGCAGATGATATGATAGTATACTTAAGTGACCCCCCCAAAAAAAACTCTCCTGGAGAACTCCTACAGCTGAAAAACAGCTTCAGCAAAGTGGCTGGTTACAAAATCAACTCAAGCAAATCAGTAGCCTTCCTACAATCAAAGGATAAGCAGACTGAGAAAGAAATTAGAGAAATGAGAAATGACACCCCTCACAATAGCCATAAACAACATAAAGTACCTTGGTGTGAATCTAACCAAACAAGTGAAAGATCTATACAATAAGAACTTCATGTCTCTGAAGAAAGAAATCGAAGAAGACCTCAGAAAATGAAAAAATCTTCCATGCTCATGGATTGGCAGGATTATTATAGTTAAAATGGCCATCTTGCCAAAGCAATATACAGAGTCTACACAATCCCCATCAAAATCCCAACTCAGTTCTTCATAGAGGTAGAAAGAGCAATTCTCAAATTCATCTGGAATAACAAAAAACCCAGAATAGCTAAAACTATTCTCAACAGTAAAAGGACTTCTGGGGGAATCAGTATCCCAGACCTCAAACATTACTACAGAGCAATAGTGATTAAAAACTACATGGTATTAGTACAATGACAGGCAAGTGGATCAATGGAATAGGATTGAAGACCCAGAAATGAACGCATACACCTATGGCCACTTGATATTCGACAAAGGAGCTGAAAACATCAAGTGGAAAAAAGACAGCTTTTTCAACAAATGGTGCTGGTTCAATTGGAGGTCAGCATACAGAAGAATGCTAATTGATACATTCTTATCTCCGTGTACAAAGCTCAAATCCAAGTAGATCAAGGACCTCCACATAAAATCTCACACACTGAAACTAATAGGAAAGAAACTGGGGAAGACCCTTGAGGACATGGGCACAGGGGAAATATTCCTGAACAGAACACCAATAGCTTACACTCTAAGATCAAGAATTGACAAATGGTACCTCATAAAATTATAAAGTTTCTGTAAGGCAAAGGACAAAATTAATCATTAGAGAAATGCAAATCAAAACAACCCTGAGATTTCACCTCACACCAGTCAAAATGTCTAAGGTTAAATCTCAGGAGACAGCAGGTATTGGCGAGGATGTGGAGAAAGAGGAACACTCCTCTACTGCTGGTGGGATTGCAAGATGGTATAACTACATTGGAAATCAATCTGGTGGTTCCTCAGAAAACTGGACATTACACTTCCAGAGGATCCTGCTATACCTCTCCTGGGCATAGACCCAGAGGATTCCCTGGCATGCAATAAGCACACATGCTCCACTATGTTCATAGCAGCCTTATTTATAATAGCCAGAAGCTGGAAAGAACCCAGATGTCCCTCAATGGAGGAATGGATAGAGAAAATGGGGTATATTTACACAATGGAATACTACTCAGCAATTAAAAACAATGAGTTCATGAAATTCTTAGGCAAATGGTTGGAACTGGAAAATATCATCCCAAGTGAGGTAACCCAATCACAAAAGAATACACATGGAATGCAATCACTGATAAGTGGATATTAATTAGCCCAGAAGCTCTGAATTCTCAATACACAATTATCATAACAAATGATACCCAACAAGAGGGAAAGAGAGAGCCCTGGTTATGAAAAGAGTTGATCCAGCATTGTAGGGGAGTACCAGGACAGGGAAATGGGCTGGGGGGTGGGTGATCAGGAAATAGGTGAAGGGAAGAGGTCTTATGAGACTGATGGTGAGGGGGGAATCGGGAAAGGGGAAAGCATTTGGAAAGTAAACAAAGAATATAGAAAATAAAAAAGAGCCACAATATAAATAATATGATAGTGGAGATGTGGCTTTGGAGTTGGGGCGTTGTAGGCCCTTCACTATTGCACAGATGTCAGAAAATCCACTGCTACCTTTGGGTTTTTTAGTTCTGCTTAGTTTTGTTTTTATTTGGGTGGGTGGTAGATTTTTTTTTTTTTTGCTGTTGTATTTGTTGTTTTATAAACAGAGGGCACAATCTCTATATCTTCAAAGACGTTCACCAGAAAGAGGCATTTTGTCCCTAAGAGGACATAACTGTCAATATACAACTGCAGTCTTATTGATTGCCCTATATATCACTCAGTTTCAACACTTCTCAGTTGCCATGGTTGATCTTATGACAATAAAAGTTAAGACCTTTTATTGTCCCATGGTTAAGTTATCCTGTTACTTTGTAAACTGAAGCCCCATCATTTGGAAAAGATACTGGTTTAACAATAGCCTATCAAGCACTACAGTAGAATCAGTATTTGGACTCTGTGCTAGAATTCTTTCTTCCAGCTTTAGCTCTTGTTTCTATCCTAGGCCAAAACTTTCCTATCTGAAAATTTCTCAATGAATATCTTGAGGTCTTGAAGTTTACTGCCACACTAGTACTTCCACTCTGTCTCAGCTGTGATATGAACCAGATTAGAAAGCCAATAGAAACATGAAGCAAACATCCACTACATATTGATAGGAGTGACATGGTAGAGAGTTTGAGTGTTTATAAGAATCCTGAGATATGGTCAGAGGGACGGTCTAAGGGAGATAAAAAGTATAAGATACTCTCTACAGAACATAGAAAATTTCTAATTATAGTGGCTAATTCTTCAATATTAAAATATTTTTAATTTTTATTCATTATCTTTGAGTAAGTGTGTTCATCATATTCATCACATTCAGCTGTACAGATGTCAGAGCACACGCATTTCAACCTGAGGTTCCTGTGGCCTTCTACACTTACTTGGGTTCC
The DNA here is from genome assembly GCF_947179515.1 of Apodemus sylvaticus. Taxonomy (NCBI): domain Eukaryota; kingdom Metazoa; phylum Chordata; class Mammalia; order Rodentia; family Muridae; genus Apodemus; species Apodemus sylvaticus. The sequence continues at coordinate 43,490,893 of NC_067473.1, read as the reverse complement.
AAGTGTTGAACACAGGTCATCAGTCTTGTACAGCAAGCTCAACAATCTTGTTGCCGCAAATGTTTATTTTTTTAATGTCTTACTGTTTTAAATCACAAAACAAACAAATGTGTTACAGAATAACCCTTTATGAGATCAGAGACATTGAAATCCCTTATTCTGGACCAAGTCCTAAAAAATGGTTGTCTAATATGCATCTTTTAGCATTTTTCTTGGAGCAGAATCTCAACATGTAGTTCTGGTTGATCTCCATGCCTTGGATCCTAAATGCTAGGAGTATAGGCATGTACTCTCATTCTTAGCACATATTCCATTTTAAGCAAAACAAATTTGCATTCTTATTAGCTGAAGATAAAGTGCAGAATGTTAATACTCATTTATAATCTCCTTTGTTTTATAGGTTACTTTTTAAAAAAATAATTATAGCAGAGGTGGATATTGTCACGGCTGATCCAAACTCAGTTCCCAGAACTCAAGTAAAGAAACTTTTTCTGCCTGTAATTCTACTTCCATGGGCATCTGACAGCTCTACTTCTCACAAGAACTTGTAGTCATGTATATATTCACACATGGCTATATACACATTCACATAATTAAAAATAATAGAAGTAAATCATTAAAATAGCATAAACATTAGGTCAATATGTGCATAAATCTTATATTAGATAATACTAATCTCAATTATAAGATATAATCTTGAACATTTTATAAGGTGTTTAGAAATGTAATAATTAAAAAAAGGGATGTCAGTTGTAAACATATCATTGCATCATATATAGTATTTAAGAAATAAGCATAAAAGCAAAGATGATATTTTTCCCTACAAAACAACTTTTAAATATTAATTAGGTATTATAATAATGTAAATTCAATTATCAGAGTTTATTGACTTATGAATTATTTGTATTATAGTTATAATTTATTAAAATATTTTAGTAAGTTTATTTTAGTATTTATGCAAACAGATGAGACAATTGTTCCCAACTTTCAGGAGTCCATAGTCTGCATCTTCATTCACTCAGATTCATCCATTACATTTAGTTCATTTAACTGTCTTCTTTAACAGTCTTTATAAACATAAGAGCTTATCTTTTCATATTATTTTCCCACTCTTTACCCCCTTTGTTTTATCCCCTAACACTAGAAAGGAAAGAAACAAGAATAGATAAAGAGAAATTCCTGGTTTCTTTGGAGACTTACTTAGGTCATGTGATTCTTTTCTGCAAACTGTTTTATAAGAGGATGTTTTGGCTGAAACAGACACTTGGGAGAATGTTTTCCAAAAACAGACATGAGGTAGCCTAGAAAAAAAGGGCATGTAATATTTTGTAGGAGTGGATGTTTGAGAGACCACATGATGCTTGGAAAGGGTATAAATGTAGAGAAGGGGAAATGCTGGACGTTACTGGTAACCATTGCCATTCATTGTTCCTCATTGTTAGGCCATGCTGAGGCCATTTTAGCTGACAGCACTGAGTGCTATTGGTATGCTTTACCATTCTCTGCTGGTCATTGTTTGTTGTGACGTTACAGAGAAACACATCAAAAAACAAGCAAATAAACACACAAACAAACAAACAAAAAGCAGCAGCAACAACAAAAAGCCCAAATCCTTCTGGTGATGTTCAAGTGGCGTCTTGCTTCTTCTGTGAAGTTTCTTTTTGATTAAACTGCCATTGCTGATTTATGAATGGAATTTGTGAGTAAATCCAGCTGCTGCTGTTCATTCATGCAAAACTGGATTGCTGATTTCCTGACAAGACAGATTGGATTTCCTACAAAGAAATATCTCTAAACAGTTCCAAATTCTCCTTCGTTCTATTAACTTCTCCTTTCTACTACTACTGTTGGGTAGTAGGCAGAAAGAGAGGACCAAGCATTTAACAATGCTTATTAAAAGTAGGTTTTGAAAAATCTAAACCTACAGATAGAGGAGAAAGAGATCCATGAACTTAATTACTTTTCCTTTGTTTTTTCTTTAAACAAAGCCATTAAAAAACTCCAACCAATCTCCTTAAAATAACAACAATCCACCCCATCTCTTGGTGGAGTTAGAAGGCACTCCTTGGGTGTCTTATGTTTATATACCAACCAAAATGTTACCAGAATTCCAAATGTTACAAATATCTGCATCTGGAAAAAACATGCTTCAATTAGAGCATGAGCCAAATCATAGTCAGAAATGATGAGGACATTCTTCTCAGGACTCTGAGACTTCTAGTCTTGTTACAGTTTGATTATTCATATATTAGTATTTTCTAAATTAAGAATATTGTCTAAGCCTTATAAAGCACATATAAAAATGTAAATACTTCACTATATTCTCTTTAACTCAACAAGCATATTTGCCCTCATTTTTGTTTATTTTATGACGTATTAGCAGGGAAATATTGATTTGGTTTGTACATAAATACAAAATACTCAACTATACAACATTTTGTTGTAAAAGTAATTATTTAATTTATGTTGATAAAGAAAATCTAATAATGTGTACAGGTTTTACATAACAACAATACTGTATCGATCTCACAATTTATTTTGTATTTTAGTGAATAGTTAACAAATGACTAAGAAAGGAAAAGTTCCAGGATAGGTCTTATTCTAAGCTTACTTTTGAACCTTTTCATGTGTACTGTAGACAACAGAAAAAAGGAAGACAATTTGTTTTGATAATTGTGCAAGTCCACATTACACACTCAGTTGACCAGCCTCAAAACTTATTCCTCTGCTAATTTTAGTTCTACTTGTGTTCACATAATTATGATTCTTCATGCTCATTGTGTTCATGATAGCATTTAGAAGAAGGAAGAGACTGTAAATGGGAAAAAATGAGACAATCTGAAAGAGAGAGCAACTGAGACAGATGGAAGGAAGAAAGGAAGATCATAGAATTTAAAACCAGGCATGTTTATGGTGAGTGACTATAACCTAGGACTTGGGAGGATAATGTAGGAAGATAGTAAATTTGAGACAAGACCTGGATACGTACTGAGACCCTACCTCCAAAACAAGCCAAACAAAAAATTATGTCATGCAAGTATGTTGTATGTAAATGGTGATATTACAAATAACCATGATACATTATCATGAGTATCAACTGAGAAATCTTACAATTGTTAAGTATCTGTTGAATGTGCCATTTAATTACTTAATGAACTTTAGATTCTAGCTGGTGTGAAATTCATTTAAAGCTGACTCTGTTAATAGAATTATAGGAAGATAGATATGTTTTGCTCACAATAACTACATTTACTGTAATTGTATTATTGCAACTATGAACAAAGTACTAGTTGTGTAAGGTCACTTAATTCAAAAGGAGTTGATATACATGATTATGAGAGCCCAGTGAGTGCATCAAGAGATATGGCTAGAGATAAGGGACTAAAGTACTGTGCTTCAGTGCACAAAGTATCATTTATGTGCGAAGGAGTCAGAGTTTCTCAGGAAAACTTTCCTAATTAGATACACATATCAAATTCACAAAGCTTTAAGTCATCTGAAGATATTTGGGAATTGTTTCAATCAACCTGGCATCCAGGAATGACTTGGGGTATTTCCTTGTTTAGTAATTGCTATAGGTAGGACACCAATCATAGGGCAGGGTCGTCTGGCCTCCATAATAAATACTAGAGGAGCTGAAGCTAGAGATTCAGTCAGCAGGTTGCATATCTCTATTTCTCCTACTTGAATTCCTGCTATAACTTCCCTAATTTACAAATTTGAACTTGAACTTATGAGCTTAAATACAAGTTTTTTGGCCAGTTTTAAAACATCAAAAGAAAATGAAACAAGAAGAGTGAAGCTAACAAAATTGTCCACTCAAATTGTGTAGAAGGAAATCTCAGCATAGGAAGAAAAAGAAGAAGAGGAGGACGAGAAGGAGGAAGAGAAAGAGAAGGAGGAGGAAGAAGAGGAGGAGGATGAAGAGGAAAAGGAAGAGGAAGAGGGTTTAAGAAAACACATCCAGAAACTGTAGAGAAACATTGGAAGTTAGAGGTAGATATGTGTGTGTGTGTGTGTGTGTGTGTGTCTGTGTGTGTGTGTCTGTGTGCATATGTGTGTCTATGTGTGTATGTGTGTATGTGTGTTGAGTTTATTACCAAAAATATTTTCAGTGGACAATTGAAGGAAACACAGATCATTTACACTGTTATTAGACTCCAAAAACTGAAATAATCCTTAAGTGCATAAGGATTATTTTAAAATACCAAAAGTGAAAATTGTAAACTAAATTGTAAATCATAAAAATGAGAAATCAGAAACATAACACAACAAATTATGCTATGGATAATTCCAAAATTCTTAAATTATATGGTATTTAGCTAGAGGAATATATTGAACTCAATTAGAATAATAATAAAAATGTTATTTTCTTGTTTATTTCAGGAACAAATATATACCATGAAATTCAAAATATGTATGAAACAAAACTTTAATCACTGAATATGTGATACAGACTGTTTTTATAAAAGTTCATGCATACATGTAGCTTGTCACTAAACACATATAAACAATTTGATGCATTTATTTAATTAAGGAGGAGTTTGGTTGATTTTGAAATGAGCTTTCGTATTGGGAAGATATTATATTCCATATTTCATTCTTGAGAAAAATACTCTAGATTTCATGAAAGTCTACCCAGTCCTTCCTACATGAGTGAGTTCTGACATATGTGCAGCTATCAAGTTTCTAATTATTGCATTATCTAAATAAAATAATCTTGACTCATAGATAACTTCTCATGTCATGATCACTACATAGTGATTAGCAATGGCCTCATTGCTTGTCCTTTACCTCTCTTCTTAATTAATTGACCTAAAAAATGTGAGATCCTCAGAGGAAACAACCACAAGGTAGGTGGACCAGCAATAAGCTAAAACTTCCCATACCACTTTTACATCTGATAATGCAGAAGCACAAGAAGCCATCAATTTACACTGAATTTAATAGGAAATACAACTAAAATACTCCCTATTAGTCATTACAAATTTAATCTTGATTTTTGAGAATTTTGGTTAAGAACCAAATGTTTATATAAAAGTAGTATTCTGAACTTCCAATTTTGAACATGATTGTGTGAAACTGATTTAGTTAAATGAGAACATAATAATATAATTGTTTTATTGTATTCCTTTTTCTTAAATTAAATTAGAATAAAGATCAATTAACATATTTACCCATAAAAAGTCTTTACAAAAGCTATTCTAGAATTTTCTGTGTCTATTATTTTGCACATTTGGTTTTACATTAATACCTTCTCATAATTATTTCTGTGAGCTTCTACATATATAAATAACCAGTGGCACTCTAATATAAATAGTTAACTTAGAGTAATAATATGTAGCTGTGTAAATAAGCAGAGGTATACATTCTCCATTGCTTGTATTAATACCCCTGTGTGTATTTTAAAATATGTGATAAAGGCTACTGGTTTATTTAGTACTCTTACACAACAATGTGTTTTTCTTAAAATATTGCAAAATGAACTGACCTTTAATTCAATCTGGCAGCTAATTTTTCTTAAGGATTTAAAATGATGAAAGTAACATTTTATACTAAGACTTTTGAAACAGTAAACAAAATAAGAATTATATGCCTAAATCCAAACTTATGAACTATGGATACAAAATTTATTAACATGGGCCTAAAAGCCATTTAAACAAATGAAAATGATCCAGTTTTCATCAGCTTTCCAGTTTCTTTCCAACAGTGAATTGAATAAATCCATTAAAGCTATAAACATATTTCAACAGTCAGGTGTCAGCTGAGATTCTGCCTACAAATTGGTGTACATGCTCAGAAAGCAAGAAGGCAGTTTCTAAACCTGAGAGCCAAGGGAAGGAAATGATTGTAAATATACATCACTCAGAAGTTGTGGTGTATCTTAATTTTCATATTTTTTTCACAAACCACCACCTGTGTTTACAATTATTATTTTCTTTTTGAAATAGTTTTATTTGCCTGTATCTTAGGATAATATTAGAAGGACTATTTAACTGAGAGGCTTAAATTTTCATTTTCTTTGTAATCATCTGGAAACTCTGGACTTCATCAGTGTAGTTTGGCAAAAATTAAAGAATGCATCTTTCATGTGCACTATTATCTACCATGGATGGGAATATCCTGATCCATTTACATCAGTGCAGTTTTTTCAGCCTTAACTCAATGCTCACTCTTAACACTGTCAGCTAAAACAGCACAATCTCTGCTCATTTAATGTTATCACTCTCCATGGTGATTTGGAAATATCTCATGTTACATTGTCACATTTTAGATAATTCTATAGCTTCTTACTCTCAGGTGCCTCATTTGTCCCTGGTTGACATGACTCAGTACTCTATATAATTGGAAAGATATTTCTTCCATTAAAACATTAGGTTATGGAACTATTTTTCTATTCTTTTTCATTTAAGGACAATCAAGAGTTATGATCCTTTCTCTCTCTAGTAAATTGTATTATTTATTCTTCTTCTAAATACAGGCTTCAGTCAGCAACTGTAGTATATAGTACATCATTTTGTCACTGTATTGTGAAATATCATACATTCATGCAACATAATTGAGATTGAAGACTTCATTTAATTCAGCCCATATGATGTATCAGTCTAGTAAAATTTTCCATCTGGGTATAGTTTCTTTATAGGAGTTAATATAGTATTAAAATTTGAGTCATATTACAGTATTAAAATTGGGAAAATATGTAGAAATTCTAACACATATTTTGGTATTTATTAGTTTTCAAAAATAATTGTTAAATTTTTAATCATTGCTTCAGTAAGCCTGGCAGTTTATTATTCCCTTAACTTAATAGGATACATAGTTCTTTGGGTAGCAACTACTGATCTCAGAGGCCCAACTCTATTGTCGGATTTCATCAAAGAAGCACAAATCATTAACCAGGGACACAGATATATGATAACAACAGACAGTAACATAATCTCTACAGAGTAAAGTTAATGTGTGTTTCCAACTACATTTTACACTTTGACAACATCATTAAAGAATGGCTCAAGAGTGTTATTATTGCCAGATCTTATTTTCACAACAGCCCACAGCTTTATGTTCAAAGCAATAAGCTATTCATTTATTATTTGATAACTTCATTATGTCAGAAATGAACCTCAAAAATGAACAAACAAAAACCTCCCAGAAATTCTGTAGTAATCAATAAGAGTGAAATGAATGGTTGTACATATTAAAAAACATTTTTATTTTCACTAAATACAAATTTAAACTCCCAATCCTGAGGGTCCTCCCCAGCCCTGCAATAGACCATTTTTCACTGGCATCCATTTCCCCCAAGTTTCAATACCCACAAGCATTCCCTGTGAAAACAACAGACAAGCAGGCAAGTGAAACAGGCAACACACAGCACAGAAACTATGAATGTCCAGGAAGGGAATGGAAACCAAGGGACAAAACACCCACCTAACAGAGAAAAACCCAGAAACCAGCACCTAGAACAATAAATTCCCCATATTCAGATGCATAAATTTAAATATAAAAACATTCTATCATATCAGGCCCTGAATAGTTCAACATACGTGAAATGCAACAAAATCACCCTCTTCCTTGAAGAGGAAATGAATGCATCCCTTCAAGATTTCATGAAAACAAAACCAATCAGAAGAAATGAATCAATTCCTCAATGGAAACCAGGAAAAAGCAAACAAATAATTGGAGGAAATTAATAAAATTCCCCCAAAGAAAGACACAGAAAGAATCAAAGAGTTATAGAAAACAAAATTATTCAAGAACTGAAAATAGAAGGAGAAGCAATAAAGAAATCATAAACTGCAAGATATCTGGAAATAAAATAAACTTGGGACTATGAACAGTAACTACAGAGACAAGATTCACCAACAGAATACAAGTCCAGGCTGTTGTGAGAAAAGAATATACTGTCCAAGGAAAAATTTAAGTCTAGAAAACTCCTGACACTAAACATCCAGAAAAATCAGGACTGTGCAGATACCAAAACTATAAATAATAGAAGTATAGGAAGTATTAATTTAAATATCCAGAAATAGTTTCAACAAAATCTTACAAGAAAATCTGCTAACCTAAAGAAGCACATGCCTTCTTGGTACTGGTGGCACACGCCTTTATTCCCAGCACTTGGGAGGCAGATGCAGGCGAATTTCTGAGTTCGAGGCCAGCCTGGTATACAGAGTGAGTTCCAGGACAGGCAGGGCTACACAGAGAAACCCTGTCTCGAAAACAACAACAAAAAAATAAAGAAGAAGAAGAAGAAGAAGAAGAAGAAGAAGAAGAAGAAGAAGAAGAAGAAGAAGAAGAAGAAGAAGCAGCACATGTCAATAAAGCTAAAAGAAGCATACAGAACATTGGACCAGAAAAGGAAGTCCTTTTGCCATAAAATAATCAAAACACAAAATATAAAGAATAACAATAACAACAAAAGCATGTTAAAATATGGAAGGAACAAAGACCAAGTCACATGAAGGTTAGACCTTTTAGAATTATACCTGGATTCTCAATGGAGATTCTCAATGGAGACTCTCAAAGCCAAGTTTGAATGGATGTGTAACAAATTCCAAGACATCACAGAAACCAGCTCAGACTACTATAGCCTGCCAAAATTTTAATCTACATAGATGAAAAAAATAAGATATTACATGATCAAGTCACACTTGAACATAATATATCTACAAATTCAGCCCTACAGAAGATATTATAAAGAAAACTCAAAACCAATGAGGTTAACTATACCCATGAAAACACAGAAATTAATAATATAAAATAATAATCTCCCACAGAACCAAAAGATAGAAATTACACAGAAACATGCACACACACACACACACACACACACACACACACCTCTACCAGCCCTACCACCATCACCTTCACCACCACTACCACCACCACCACCACCACCACCACCAATAATAATAACAACCAAATAACAGGAATTAACAGTCAACTTGATATGTCTCAATATCAATAGCCTTAATTTCCATATGGAACAGAGCAGACATTCTATTGTATCAAAGAAATACACCTAAATATCAAGAATAGACATTACCTTAAGAAAAAGAGATTCAAACAAATCTACCTGAGAGGCAAGTTGGTGCAGTCGATTTAATGTCTAACAAAATAAGAGTTCAAACCAAAATTAATCAAAAAAGAGATTGTGTAGGACAATACCTACTCATTAAAAGAAAAAAAAAAAGACTTACAAGGTAACATTTCGGTTCGTAATATTTATGCCAAAAGTACTGGGCATGAAAGAAACCTTTGTAAAAGAAAGATACTACAGTTTAAATAATATATTGACACTCACACACTGATAAGGTAATACTTCAATATGCCACTCCCAACAATAGACAGGCCATTCAGACAAAAATTAAGCAGACAAATGCTAGAACTAAGAGACATTGAAAACCATATGAACCTAACAGATAGTCGCAGAAGATTCCACCCAAAAACAAATGAATTTACCTTCTCAACACTTCACAGAACTTTATCCAAAATAGAGCAAATACTCAGACACACACAAAAAAGTCTCAATAGAAACATGAAAATCAAAAAGAGCACCCAGTATCATACCAGACCACTATGCATTAAAGTTGGATATCAAAAATGACAGAAACAACAGAAAGCTGACATATTTTTGGAAGCTACACAACTCTCTACTGAATAAAAATGAAAATTGTGTTAGACAAAAAATAAGAAAGAAAATAAATACTTTATAGAACTCAATAATAATTAATACATGCATACCTAAACTTATGGGAAATATTGAAAGCAAGAGATAAGCAAATTCACAGCACTAAGAGCCTACATAAAAACTTGGAAAGGTCTTGTAATATAAACTCAACAGAATATGTGAAAGCTCTAGAATAAAAAGAAATAATCACATGTAAACAGAAATGAAGCATTGTAGGGGAGTAACAGGACAGAGAAAAAGGACGGAGGTGATTGGAGAATTGGTGGAGAGAAGAAGGCTTATGGGACATATGGGGAGGGGGGAACTGGGAAAGGGAAAATCATTTGGAATGTAAGCAAAGAATATAGAAAATAAAAAACAAATGCAAAAATAGTGTAAAAAATAAAATAGAAACAAAGGTCAATACAAAGATCCGAGGAAAGTGTCTGTTCTTTGACAAAAATCAACAAGATAAACAAACTCTTTTTAAAATAACTACAGATCAAAGAGACTATCCAAATTGAAAAAAAAAGAAAAGAAAATTGGAATATAGCAACAGACATGGAAAAAATCCAGAGAATAATAAGGAAATAATTTAATATCCTGTACTTTACCAAATTGGAAAATATAAAAGAAATGGATAATTTTTGATAGATACTGTGATGGTCCAAAGTTAAATCAAGTTCAGATAAACAATTGAAATAAAGCTATAACCCATAGTGAAATTGAAACAGTCATTAAACGCCATCCAAATTAAAAAAAAAAAATTAAGCCCATGGCAATCTTTTATAACCAGGAAAGGCTTACAATGTTGGGAATGGGTTGCATTTGTTTGAGTGGCTGTCCAGGAAGATCTCATGAACATCCCTAAACAACACAGGCTGATTCCCAGACAGGAGTTTACTTTCCAAAACCTGAAACTGCCATGGACAACTTCCACAGAGAAAAACCACATGGTCATTTCATTGGATGCTGAAAACGCATTTGACAAAATCCAGCATCTTTTCATGCTTAAAGTCCTGGAAAGAACAGGAATCCAAGGCCCATACCTAAACATAGTAAAAGCAATATACAGCAAACTGGTAGCCAGCATCAAACTAAATGGAGAGAAACTTGAAGCAATCCTTCTAAAATCAGGGACCAGACAGGCCTGCCCCCTTTCTCCTTGTCTTTTCAATACTGTACTTGAGGTACTAGCTCAGGCAATTAGACAACATAAGGAGGTCAAAGGGATACAAATTGGAAAGGAAGAAGTCAAACTATCATTATTTGCAGATGATATGATAGTCTACCTAAGTGACCCAAAATGCTCCACTAGAGAACTCCTACAGCTGATAAACAACTTCAGCAATGTGGCTGGTTATAAAATCAACTCAAGAAAATCAGTAGCCTTCCTATACTCAAAGGATAAGCAGGCTGAGAGAGAAATTAAGGAACACCCTTCACAATAGCCACCAACAGTATAAAGTACCTTGGGGTGACTCTTACCAAACATGTGAAAGACCTGTATGACAAGAACTTCAAGACTCTGAAAGAGGAAATGGAAGAAGACCTCAAAAAATGGGAAAACCTCCCATGCTTATGGATCAGCAGGATTAATATAGTTAAAATGGCCATTTTGCCAAAAGCAATATACAGATTCAACGCAATACCCATCAAAATCCCAACTCAATTCTTCATAGGGTTAGAAAGAGCAATTCTCAAATTCATCTGGAATAACAAAAAACTCAGGATAGCTAAAACTATTCTCAACAACAAAAGAAATTCGGGGGGAAATTAGTATCCCTGACCTCAAGCAATACTACCAAGCAATTGTGTTAAAACTGCATGGTATTGGTACAGTGACAGGCAGGCGGATCAATGGAACAGTATTGAAGATCCAGAAATGAACCCACACACCTCTGGCCACTTGATAGCCTTTTCAACAAATGGTGCTAGTTCAACTGGAGGTCAGCATGCAGAAAAATGCAAATTGATCCATCCTTGTCTCCTTGTACTAAGCTCAACTCCAAATGGATCACGGACCTCCACATTAAACCCGACACACTGAAGCTAATAGAAAAGAAACTGGAGAAGACCCTTGAGGACATGGGAACAGGGGAAAAGTTCCTGAATAGAACACCAATAGCTTATGCTCTAAGATCAAGAATTGACAAATGGGACCTCATAAAATTACAAAGTTTCTGTAAGGCAAAGGACACCATCAAAAGGACAAATCGGCAACCAACAAATTGGGAAAAGATCTTCACCAACCCTACATCAGATAGAGGGCTAATATCCAATATATACAAAGAACTCAAGAAGTTAGACCCCAGAAAACCAAATAACCCTATTAAAAATGGGGCACAGAGTTAAACAAGGAATTCTCACCTGAAGAAGTTCAGATGGTGGAGAAACCTCTTAAAAAATGCTCAACTTCATTAGTCATCAGGGAAATGCAAATCAACACAACCCTGAGATTTCACCTAACACCAGTCAGAATGGCTAAGATTAAACACTCAGGAGACAGCAGGTGTTGGCGAGGATGTGGAGAAAGAACACTCCTCCACTGCTGGTGGGATTGCAAATTGGTACAACCATTCTGGAAATCAGTCTGGTGGTTCCTCAGAAAACTGGGCATGTTACTTCCGAAAGATCCTGCTATACCACTCCTGGGCATATACTCAGAGGATTCCCCAGCATGTAATAAGGATATATGCTCCACTATGTTCATAGCAGCCCTATTTATAATAGCCAGAAGCTGGAAAGAACCCAGGTATCCCTCAACAGAAGAATGGATCCAAAAAATGTGGTATATATACACAATGGAGTACTAGTCAGCCATTAGAAACAATGAATTCATGAAATTCTTAGGCAAATGGATGGAGCTGGAGAACATCATACTAAGTGAGGTAACCCAGTCTCAAAAGATCAATCATGGTATGCACTCACTAATAAGTGGATATTAGCCTGGAAAACTGGAATACCCAAAACATAATCCACACATCAAATGAGGTACAAGAAGAACTGAGGAGTGGACCCTGGTTCTGGAAAGACTCAGTGTAGCAGTATAAGGCAAAACCAGAACAGGGAAGTGGGAAGGGGTGGGTGGGAAAATAGGGGGAGGGAATTGGGCTGATGTGACTTTCGGGGAGTGGGGGACCAGAAAAGGGGAAATCATTTGAAATGTAAATAAAAAATATATTGAATGAAAAAAAACAGATTTGATGATTTTTTTAATTTCCTCAGTTTCTATTGTTATATCTCGCTTTTCATTTCTAATTTTGTTAATCTGGATACTGTCTTTCTGCCCTTTTGTTAGTCTGGCTAAGGGTTTATCTATTTTGTTGATTTTCTCAAAGAACCAGCTCCTGGTTTTGTTGATTCTTTGTATGGTTCTCTTTGTTTCTACTTGATTGATTTCAGCCCTGAGTTTGATGATTTCCTGTCTTCTACTCCTCCTGGGTGAAATAGCTTCTTTTTGTTCCAGGGCTTTCAGGTGTGTCATTAAGCTGCTGGTGTATGCTCTCTCCATTTTCTTTTTGGAGGCACTCAGGGCTATGAGTTTTCCTCTTAGCACTGCTTTCATTGTGTCCCAAAGATTTGGGTATGTTGTGTCTTCATTTTCATTAAATTCTAAAAAGTCTTTGATTTCTTTCTTTATTTCTTCCTTGACCAAGGTATCATTGAATAGAGTATTGTTCAGTTTCCATGTGTATGTGGGCTTTCTGTTGTTTTTGTTGCTATTGAAAACCACTCTTAATTCATAGTGATCTGATAGGAGGCATGGGATTATTTCGATCTTCTTATATTTGTTGAGGTCTGTCTTGTGACCAATTATATGGTCAGTTTTGGAGAAGGTACCATGAGAAGCACTGGATTTCTTTTTCTTGTGAATTTTTATGTTTTCTTACTTGTGTATCTACAGTCTTGGTCATCAGTATAGTTCATCTAACAAACAAGATGCAGTTTACCATGGCACACTAGATTGTCTTAAGGGGAAGGGAAAAATCCGCATGGCATAGCAATATGAATAAAGGTAGTTTCTCTTTTCCTTTTAGAAAACTCAAAAGGTAAAGTTCAACTCAAAACATGTATTTCTTTTCATGATTCTTTTAATATCAAGTACTCCAGTAATATGCTTCACTGGGACAGTTTTCGATTTTTGAAACATTTTATATACATACACACATACACACACACTCTCTCTCATATGTGTGTGTGTGTGTGTGTATATATATTATATATATATATATATACATGTATATATAGTGTATCATATAATGTAAAATATGTTACATATTATATATAATAATATATTATAAATTACTATATGTATAATATAATACATATTATATATTATAAAATACTAATAAAATTGTATGTTATTTAATCATATAATAACATATGCATAATACAAAATAAATATATGCATAATATATTTGTATATTTATATTTATGTCATAAATATATCATATATATTTAAAATAGATCATACATATAAATATATACAAATATATAAAATATGCATTTATATATGTATATAAATATATACATATATATTTATAGGTATAAAATACATACAATTGTAATTTTTTCAGTTCCTCAGGATCTGGAAGTAATCTTGATAATAAAAATGAACTTAGAATGATGGCTGTGTGTACCATCACTTACCCTGCCTTCTTTTGTTGTTTGAAGTGAAATGAGAACACAGGTTCATATGGTTAGATATTAGGACCATAGTTGATTATGCTAGTTTGGAAAGCTGTAGAAAGTTTAGCATTTGTAAATTAAATGGAAGTGATCAGTCAAAAGGAATGAGTTTTTATCAGTTACAGTCAGGTTTGCCTACTGTCTGTTTCCTTATTGCACACACACAATGACCTGTAACCTCCCACTTACAGTGCCTTCCCTGTCGTAATGGACTGTGAAACAAAATAAACTTCTCCTTCTTCAAGTTGCTTTTATTACATTTTTTCTCATGGCAAGAAGAAATATAGCATGCAGGAATTTAATATTGAATTATTGACATTTAGTTGGGGAGAGAGCTGTGAAAAACCTGACCTTGTGGTATGTAGGACTTCAGAATTCGTTCATCAAGAGAATGGGGAAGAGTTTGG